>NC_050580.1:244429391-244748891 GCF_011100635.1 Trichosurus vulpecula | reverse complement strand
CTTTCTACAATCAAACAGATCAGCCCCTAGCCTCATTTACATACTCCATAAGGAGAGCTTTGAAACATAGCATTTTTCAGCTGGAAGGTACCTAGAGATCTACCCTTTCAATTTTTACACGAGGAAACTGAATTTAAGTAATTTGCCAAGGTTACATCTAATTTCTAGGGCTGAGATTAGAACCCAGTTCTCCTGACTCTAAGACAATGTAATTTCCATTACACATTGACTTCTTTTGCTATATTCCATGTTAACTTGCACTAAACTCTTCCTTTCATACTATATTGTGATGTGATGAGTCACAGGGAAAGAGGATTCCAAAAGGGAGCCTATTTCTTTGGGCTACAGTTTCATCTGTAAATGAAGTGCCTAGGCTACATGAGTGCTAATGTCCTTTCTCATACTAAAATACCATGAATCATAATTCCTGGATCTGGAAAAAGAAGTACATTCCTGCAAATAAAGAAAAGAATATTGCTTTCGATTTTTTAATTTAATTTTTTATCAATATTCTCCCTTCCCAAGGCCAAAAGCCATACCTTATTACAAAAAAAAAAATTAAAATAAAGAAAGCAGCTCGGCTACATCAACAAACATATTCCCTAAGTCTGATAGCATATTCAATATTCTACATCTATAGTCCAAAGAAGGAAGGAAAATATATTTTCTCAGGTGGTCTCCAGTTACCTTTTATTTTTGAAACCTTCTAGATCAGGGCTGTCCAAACTTAGGTTTTTATTGAAACAATAGACAATATATTTTGATTTGCCATTTTAGTGAGAGTTCTACCATAGCTCATCTTCATTTACTAAAGCGTTTATATACATTTCTATGCTTGTTTGCGGGCCACATAAATCACACTGCGGGCTTCATGCAGCCCCGCAGGCCGCATTTTGGACAGCCCTGTTCTAGATAGAATCATAGCTAGAAAGCTGGACTGGTAGTTTAAAGAAAGAGGTTCAAATCCCACCTGAAATATTCGATTGACCCTGGACAAGTTACACCTTACTTCTCTGGGCTTTAATTTCCTCATCTTGTTAAAATGGGTAATAATAGCACGTACCTCACAAGGTATGAGTTCTTGTGTGTAAAATACTTTGTAAATCTTGAAGTACTACATAAAAGTAAGGTGTTGATAATATTATTAAAGGTATCAACTACCCGATATTTATTGAGCATCTATCATATGTGGGGCATTTATCTAGATTTTTAAGGATATAAATGCAAGGCACCACTGTTTTACCATGTATGCAGTTATTTTCATTCAAATTTAGGGTAGAATTTAACTAGTAATTATCAATGGAAAATCACTAAATAACAGTTTAGAAAAGGAAAAGACTAATGGTAATTTACTAAATGAAACCCACAAAAGTTAACAGGAAGACAGAATATAATAATTTTCTAGTGGAATGTAAGCAGTACTATTTTAGGCTTGAGGAGAGTTATATGAACTCATTACTGCCTGTGATCCTTTTTATTAACAAATGTGAGGTTGATTATGAGATTCTCAAGAGTTGTTTGGCTATGACTTGAGGAGATAATAGTTGAGTTAAATTTTCATTACTACTTTCTACCATACTTTAGAATTTCCTCAGGCTCATACCTAGATTACTAACTAGGCCCGGGGTTACTTAGTTTGTTGTTACTATAGATTATATCTCTGGACTCCGAAATCTACAATGCTAATTATGATTAGAAGTGTTCCTTGTTAAGGCCAGGAGGGGAACTCCAGTGTTAGTCCCTGGTTCCCTGGTGCTTCCTCACCTCTATAAATACGAGGTAACCTTACTTCCTGCCATGGGAAGATATAATTCACTCCTGAGATCCTAGCTCATTTGTAAGGTATTTCCAGAACAGAGCAAAAGTTGTGCCAAATGTTGCAAATCACATATGATCTGTGCCATGAGACCCTCAAACTATTTCATTTACAAGCATATAAAGCATACAGTAATTTGAACCTCGGCCATACAAGGAAGGAGTCAAGGCTCCATTCACCATGCTATGCGACTTTCCTGGCATTACCTTGCAAAGGGCTTTCTGGATGCATTTCCTGAGGCTGCCTTTTAAAATACTGAAATGTAGGGTTTCACCATGTCTAATGGGGATGACAGTGCCAATCCTAGCATTACTGTACATTTGCTCTTGGAAAAAAAAAGTGTGAAATGCTTCTATCACAATTTACATTCAGTATAAATCAAGCTAAAAGACATTATGCATGGTCAAAAAGAGTCATAAAGAAATTATTGATATGCTGTGGATAAAGTACCCAACTTGCCTTTAGAGAACAAAGATGAGTGTGGTTTTAATGAAGCATGACTATATTTTTGTTGTGAAGATGTTTCAATTTTTTGGAACATTTTAAATGCCAAACAATTTCTAGTCCTTCATTCCATTGCATGCTTTAAAATACAAGGATGACACTAATTTGGAGGCATAGATGAGAACGTTTGTATCTGACTTGGTCTGCTTGTAGATATTAAGCAGAGACAATTTAGGCCGCAAGCTTCCAATAATACCTGAAATTTTGTGTTGCTTATTTAAGAAATTCAGGGTCTTGGAGCTTCGATGTTAAAACTCCCTTTCCATAAATCTTCCTATTCTTATTTTAAAATTAGATGACAGGAAACAGTTTGGAGATTCATTATTAGTAAATTGACTGTTTAATTTATTTCCAGAGCCAGTACTAAGCAAAAATTGTAAAGTTGGAGAATTTGATCTTCTAACCCTTTCACCTTAAAATTCTTGAGACATCCTTCCCTGGCACCCTTTCTAAGTCTCCTCTGCTCTTCTGGCACCACTCTGTGCCTAACATTTTGGTTAGATGTTAGCAAATTCCTAATAAATTGTGCAATGCTAAGGAGACAAGAGTTGTTTGTTACAGTGAGGTGGAGAACTGGAGTCAGAATGCCTGGGCTGGAATTCCATGAATAACCCCTTACTAACTCTTTATAGTTTATTAACTAGATTTATCATTGCCACTTAAAAGTCACTTCAAAATGGTGACATGTTAACACAGGAGACATACCTGTTTCAACTTCCTAATATGGCAGATAGGAATAGAAACAGGATTTGCTAGTTACTTTAGTATTCAGAACTCTCACAGGAGGGGAATCACTCCTAGTACACAGGTCAGCACCTTTTATTGCCACTTATGGTTTGAGGTGGTTGTGTAGGACACTGAAAGGTTAAATAAATGCCTCAACCATGGTCATAGGACCAGCATATGTCAGAGGTAGTACTTGAACTTTCAACGTAGCTGTCTATCCACTACATCACCAAGGTGTTGTATCATGGGACCAGTGAGATAACGTTCGTGAAACAGCTTCATAGCTATTGCATACGCATTATGAAAAGGTTCAATTGCTGTTAGTTATCTAAACGCATTTAGGTGCACACTTCCCAGGTGTATGAGTACTCTAATAGTAATCTCTTGAGACTAGAAAGCCTTTATGACACAAAGGAATGGATGCCAAATGGTAGAATGGTAGAACTTCAGGACCATTGGGGAGACGAAATGGAAGAGGGATCTTCCCTGTGCTTCTCAAAGTGTAACTTTGAGGTATTTAACCTCTTTATAAGGTCACCTCTGGAGGGCAGCTAGGTGGCCAAGTAGAGTCAGAAAGACCTGAGTTCAAATGCAGCCTCACACACTTACTAGCCACATGACCCTGGGGAAGTCACTTAATCCTGCTTGCCTTGGTTTCCTCATCTGTAAAATGAGCTGGGGAAAGAAATGGCAAGCCCCTCCAGTGTCTTTGCCAAGAAAACCCCAAATGGGGTTGCAAAAAATCAGACACTACTCAACAACAATGACAACCACAAGAAAAGCCACCTCATTATTACTGAATGAATCAGCATTGGGCCAGCGAAAAGACAGCTAGATTTAGAGCAGGGGTGGTGAACTTTCGGCCTTGTCCTCAAAGCTGCATGTGACCTTCTGGGTCCTTGGCTGAGGCCTTTTGACAGAGTCCAAGTTTTACAGAACAAGTCCTTTTATTAAAGGGATTTGTGCTGTAAAGTTTGGATTCAGTCAAATAGCCACACTTGAGGACCTAGAGGGCCACGTGTGCTTGAGGCCCCAGGTTCCCCACCCCTGATTTAGAGTCAAAATACTGGTATTCAAAACCCAGATGTCATTTGTCTGTGTGACCTTGGGCAAGTTGGTGAATCTATTTGGGGCTCTCATCTCTCAAGTTCCTCTGAGTTTCCTCATCTTTAAAACAAGGTGGGGTTATGACCCCAAAGTTCCCTTCTATCTCTAATTAAACCCATGATCCTAAATTTCATTAACACTTTCTCTGTTAGAAACAGGGAAAACAAAACAAAACAAACAAAAAAACCCCAATGTTTTTCTCAGAGTCCTGAAATTACTTTCAGGTAGTTACTATCTGTAAAGCTTTAGAAAATAACATTTGTTACAATGGCCACAGCCAGGGTAGGCTATCGATCATTTGTCATTTTGTCCAATTCAGTTCCAACACTGCTGCTTCCTATTTTCCTCTGCAGCGCCCCCTAGAGCTAGCTATTTCTGGTGCAGTCTGACATTCTGTAAACAGACAACCCAGACATCAGATTGGCTTCGTGGGGTGTGGAGGAAAGATGCCAGGGAACAGAACAGCTCGTGAATTGGAGTGATCTGATAGAAGGAGGAAAAAACAAAAAACAAACTGTGTCCTTAAAAAGAATTTATTTATGAAAATATGATCCCCATCCCACATTAGCTTGGGGTTAAGGGCCAGCAAAGGGTCATCTAAGACCTATAAAAACTTAATGATGGACTTTTTTTTGTAGTTCTCAGATATTTTCTTGGAACGTTCAAAATGATAGTTAAGGGAGCAAGAGAACTAACTAGGTGGGGAAGCTTTTGACATTTCAGACTGAAATGATACATTTTTTATTGCTTTTGATTTTCTCCCTAGGGAGAGAACAAGCTCCTTTGACACTTAGGGGATTTATTTTCCTGGCTCTTTACAATCAAATCCCTTAGGTGTTTCATATTCCCCAATTGCTTTTACTTTCTTCTTTCTCCCACCCAATTATTCCAGGCTGCACTTGAAGTGTTTTATAGGAATGAACCTGGTACAGTGGAACCAACACTGGGCTCTTTATTCATGGGGGTTCAAATCCTGCTCTTCAAATCCTGCCTCTAATAATATGTGCGTGACCTTGAGGAAATTGTTTAACCTCCTTGGACCTCAGATTCTTTGTCTATAAAATAAGTAGAGGAGCCCTGAGGTCTCTTTTGAGTCTAGATATATGACCCTATGATCTGTTGGCCACTATTCTTTGTGCATCATACAAAGAATCAGCTAGTGGGGAGTTCTCCTGAGAATTCTAAAGCTTTCCTCCATTTGCCTAAATATGTCCCCAAGGCTTTAACTCAACCAGTTAAATGCAAAACTGCTTCTATAGATAACCTTCAGTAACAAATTGAGTGTCATTGTTTCGTTCTGTTTTCTAAGTGAAGCCTGTAAAATGTGTTTCTTCTTTCTTTAAATACAGATTCATCGGATTTCCAAGTCCTTTGTGGATGGATTTTAATAGAACAAATGTAAGCCAGGCATTACAGCCAATGACTTTGCTAGCATTTGCTATTCAGGCTTCTCCCATACTTTGCTGCCAGTGTACCTCCAACACTTCTGCCTCATCAGATGCCTCAATGGTTCTGCCAAGGAATCTTCATTCTGATATGTAGCCTCTGGCAGGAACTGGCAGTTCTGAGATAGCTGAGGAATTCAGATAGAGATCTTGGGATTTAACTGAATTGTATTTCCTTCATAGAGGTCAACGAGATTCAGACATAGAAGAAACGTTTGTGTCCTGACATACTGTGATATTACAACATTTAGAAGTTGGGTAGCAAGTCTCATATATTATTTAAAAAATGTGTGATGTATATGTATGATAGAATGGAAAAAAAACCAAACCCATAACAAAACACTGACTGTGGAATCAGAGGATCTGGGTATCAATCTTGCCTCTGGTATTCACTACTTTGATTTTACTTTTCTCATTTGAAAGATGATATTGGACTAGATGGCCTTTGAGGTACCTTTCATCTCTAGATTTATGATTCTACGATTCCAAGATCTCAGCCTAAGCTATATATGTATAGCATACCCTTTGTATAGGGACATTTTCGTTGCTGAAAAAGGACAGAAAAAGAACATTTGTGTAAGGAACACTGATAAAAGTAGTTTGAGAAAAAACATAGCCCCTCACATAAAAATGATTAAGGAGAGACAGACTGTTGTGAGGATCTAACAGAAAAGTATCCCTCGAATAAATGTTGAGGACTTGTTTGGAAGCAAAGGACTGACAATGCACAAATTTGCTTTGTTTATTGTTGTTCAGTCGTTTTCAGTTGAGTCCTACTCTTCATAACCCCATTTTTTTTTTTGAGGAGGGGATGGTTCTTGGCAAAGATATTGGAGTGATTTGTCCTTTCCTTCTCCAGCTCATTTCACAGATGAATAGCTGAGGAAAATGGGATTAAATGACTTCCTCAGGGTCACACAGCTAGTAAGTGCCTGAGACCAGATTTGAACTCGGATGATAAGTCTTCCTTTCTTCACCAGGTACTCTATCCACTGCATCACCTAGCTGCCCTTACTTTGTTTGTTATTCATATTTGTTCTTCTTCTCCTTCTCCTCCTCCCTCTTCCCCTCCTTCCCCTCCTCTTCGGAGGAGGTGAGAAGAAAAAATAAATGTTTCTAAATGGAAAAAAAAAGTTGAGAAAAAGAATTCAAATGATGCAAAGATGGCTGTAGGACTTTGTTCCAACTTCTTCTTTATGTGTTTTTTTCAGAATTCCAAAGATTACAACTGAGAAATTATCAAATAGCCTTTTGGGATCTATAGAACAATTAAATAAGGATTGTTGGTAGTTATACCTTCCAGGTGGATTATTTTAGTTGTATGTCTTAAGGTAGAGAGGAAACACTAGACACCAAGAAGCCTGATTGGAAGTGAGCAACAAAAATGATAGCTGAAGATAGAGGAAAGGTTGTAAGATAATGCAAAGGAGGAATCAGAAGCCAGGACTAGAAGTCATAGGAGACCGTGAGAAATGCTGTTGAAAAAAGACAGAATGAAGAAGCTGGCGGAAGAGCAAAGTTGAGAGCCAGGCTGTGAGTCTGATGTGAAAAGCTACTTGATTGGAAGAGAATAACATTGTTATTATAATCTTATTGGAAGAAAACACAATATTCTGCTATTTGAAGAACTATCTAGGTTTATTGCTCTTTAGTGACAGCTACAACCTGAGAGAGGGAAACCTCTCCAGGGTGCTTGTATCTTCCTCTACAGCTTAAGAGAAGGGGGAAGAGAAGGAGAAAGTTAGGCTATGCTATGATCTATATTTACCTATTTTTGCTAAAAAAGACTATAACACTTTCTTAGCACCTTGCCAAGGGTGGCTTTGTATCAAAAGGACATGACACTATTTCAGCAGCCTGAGAGTATGTGGCCAGCGTGGCCTTTGTTTTCTTTGAGTGACTCAGTTTATCTCATTGAGCCTTGCTGGGTGCTGGGTCTGCAGCTTTTCTTCCAGGGCAGGAAGCCCAGAGACCATGCCTGGGAGCAGAGAACTTCCTGTGTGACCTCTTCTGGGGCAGGAAGCCCAGAAACCCATGCCAGGGAGCAGAGAACTTCCTGTGTGATGATTCATGTGGCTGGCTGAGGGGAGGTGTTGACTCCAGAGCCATGCCCTATTGGGTGTTAACCTAGTCTACGCCAGGGGGAGGGGCCAACTCAAGAAACAGTTGGCCCTGGTCATTCAGGTGGCGCTTGATGATGTCAAAAACTCTATAAGAGGGGAGAAGAAGGCTTGAAGATTCCTCTTTCCTTTTCTGGTTGGCGCGGGAGCAACGGCAAGCGTGACTCTGGGCCAGCCCTTGCTCTCGGGCTGAGCCCAGATGTTGGTAACTATGCATTGTAGTGGGTCTGTCTGTTGATATTTGTAATTTGTTTGTATTTTGTTCTGAAGTTCGGAATGCTGGTTTTGTTTTCCCCTGAACTAAATGAATATTCTGAACTTCAGGGTGCTGGCTTTTTCCCCTGAAGTAAGTGAATGAATCTGTGTTTGGTCTGTCTGTTGATGCTTGTCTGTATGCTCACCTGAACTAACTGAATGCTGGATTAAAGAAAGCTGGTCAACCCTTTCACCGTGCTTTCCTTGTTTAAGCAGATAAAAAGAACCTGTGGTTTCCTGGTGTGCCGGCAGCCTCCTGGGTGCATCTTACACCCCCACAGAAGCTGCTAGTTGGATTGTTAAAACAGAGTAGCCACAAAGCAATCTGGACCCATCAGGAAAACTTTGAGGACCAGAAATGGAATTATCTAGTAGGAAATAAAAACAGTTTTATTCAGCAGAAGATGTATGGCTTCACATTTGAAAGTCATGAGTTGCCCTTGTGCTAGTATTATATAACCCCAACTCCACGATGGACATTATGCACATTGGGAGGAGAATGTGACTCAGGTTTATGAATCAGGAAGATAGAAGTTGAAATCGGACCTCAGACACTTATTATCTCTATGAAGCTATGCCAGCCACTTAACCTTTGTCTGCCTCAGTTTCTTTGTCTTTAATGAAGATAGTAATAATGTATTCTTCCCAGAATTGTTGTGAGGATAGGAGACAATATTTGTAAAGTAAACTTAAAATGCCAAGTAAATGCTAGCTATTATTATGCTGTTTCAATTATTCTGGCCTTTGCCTTCGGTTATGATTGCTCGTGCTTTTGCATTTTCATTTAGTAAGTAGTTCACAACCAAGAGTCAATGGGTACCATTGTTGCTGTTTTTGCATAAATAGGAAGCCTACAGGAAGCATTTAAGAGCGGAGCAGTTGGAGAGTATCCTTCTCTTCTTTTTTTAAAGTTTTTACTTTTAATTTATGAAATAAAACAAGCATTCCTATACCATAGTAGAATCAAAAAAAAGATGATTGCACATGAAAGTGCAAATCTATTATGTACAACTTACTATTCCTTTTAAATATATATTAAATTTACCATATAACTTTCTTTTATTCCCCTTTTTATTCCACCACCACCACCAGAGATGGTTATGTTTAGACACAAATATGTGTGTGTTTGTGTATGTGTGTATTATATATAGTCTGTATCCACCGAAAGAACTGATAAAGAGATGTATAGAATTATATATGTATGTATATACTATATATATAATATACATATCATATATACAATTCTATACATCTCTTTATCAGTTCTTTCTGTGGAAACAGATAGAGTCTTCCTTCATGAGTCTTTTGGAGTTAGAGGGCCATCTCCAGTCATCCTGATCTATGTTCTGCTATGCATCCAGATGACTCTGGAGAAGAGAGAGAGGCTGGCGATTTTGCACAGTCTTGCCTCACTTAAATCCAATTCACTTGCAAGTCAAAACATCACCTTCCTGATATCCTTGGTCCTCTTCAAGAATGAAGGACAAACAATAATCCTTTGTGGTTAATTTGGGTAATAGTCAAAATAACTTAGTAATTCAAAGTTGTTCTTAAAACAATTTCATTGTTACCATAGATAATGTTCTCTTGGTTTTGCTCATTTCACTCGTCATTATTTCATGCAAGTCTATGCTTTTCTAAAATCCACACGCTCATCATTTCTTATAGCACAGTAGTATTTCGTCATGATCATATACCACAACTTATTTAGTCATTCCCCAATTAATGGACATCCTCACAATTTCATGTTCTTTAACACCACAAGGAGAGTTGCTAGATATATCATTAAGGCAGAATTCATGACTTCAAAGATAACCATGAATATGCCTGAATGGTCCAGAATCACAGGATATAAGCAATTCTCTAAGTAGAAGGCAGAGGAGCTAAAGAACTTATTGAAACTCAAAAGTAGCAGACCCACAGACCAGTGTCCCTAATTTGACATCCTGGCAAGAACCTTCCAAGACCAGTATGCCCATCTCACAATACTGACCAGGAGGCCACAGAAAAACATTATGGCAGCAAGCCAAGCCGTACTGGTGCTTACCCCCAATGCCAGGGCCTTCCAGCAAGAAGACCACCCACTGGCCTCAAGCCCCTGCTCAGTGCTCTCTGGTCTCCATGAGGGTCAGTCCTACTTTTTTATAGCGCTTGCCACCGTCATCGCTGCTGCTTCTGCTGCAATCTCCAAGCTGTGTTCCAGCTAGCTGACTGCTTCCTCTCTCCTTCAGCTCTTAACTGCTCTCACCAATTGCCTCACCAACTGCCTCTTAGCTCTGCTCCAATCTTTCAGCAAGCTCCTCCCACCACAGGCTTCATGTCATCACATGGACCAGAACTCAGATGCCTACCATTGGCTCCAGTCCTAGCCACTCCCCCCAGGACCCTGGGAGACCTGCCCCAAAGCCCACTCAAACGGGTGGGGAAGATCTTCCCATTCATTGATTGCCTTTACACACGCGCTCATCATTTGTTATAGCACAGTAGTATTTCGCTGTGATTGCATACCTCAACTTATTTAGTCATTCCCTAATTAATGGACTTCCTCACAATTTCATGTTCTTTGACACCACAAAGAGAGTTGCTATAAATGTTTTAGAATATATAGGTTCTTTTCCTTTTCCCCTAATCTTTGGAAATAGACCTAGTAGTGATATTGCTGGTTCAAAGGGTATATTCAGTTTAATAACTCTTAATGCATAATTCCACATAGCTCTCCAAAATGGCTCGATCAGTACATAGTTCCACCAACAGTGAATAGCATCCCAATTTTCCTATATTCCCTCCAACATTTGTTGCTTTATCCTTCAATCATTTTAGTCAGTCTGATAGGTGTAAAATGATATCTCAAGGTTTTTTTTAAATTTGCATTCCTATAATCATTAATGATTTAGAACATTTTTCCATGACTATAAGTTGTTTTGATTCTTCATTAGAAAACCACCTGTTCATATGCTTTGACTATTTATAATATTCTCAGAGATTCAACAAAATTCTTTATATATTTGCGATATGAGATCTTTATCTGAGAGACTGTCTATGAAAAATGTTGCCCCAATTTTCTGCTTTACTTCTGATCTTGGCTACTTGTTTTATTTGTATAAAACCTTTTTTAAACAATTTAATGTAATTGAAACTGTCCATTTTACATTTTACATTGCCCTCTATCTTTTGTTTATTCATGAATTGTTTGCCTATCCACAAGTCTAATAGGTAATATGTTCCATTTTCTTCAGACTTTCTTCTAGTGTCCCTCTTTATATCTAAGTCATATATCCATTTTGACCTCATCTTGGTAAATGGTATAAGATATTGGTCTATGCCCAATTTCTATCAGCTTGCTTTCCAGTTTTCCCAACATTTTTTTTACCTGAATAATGAATTCTTATCCCCAAAACTTAAGTCTTTATACTTGTCAAATACAAGGTTACTCTATTAATTTGCTACTGTAAATTCAATGTTAGCCCTTAAATGTTGAGTGTTGAAGTTAGAAGGATGGTTGTAGCCCTGGTCATTTTATTTTCACCAAGTATTCCTCCCAAACCCCAACATGTAGATGTCAGCATGACTGTAGGTGGAGGTGAATGAGTCAGCCCAGAAAAGAGAAAAGGGTTATAAGTGCACCATTGGATACCATGCCTGTAGGCAATACTGTCAACATGAGTGTAATGCATGTCTGAGCTATATATGTCTATCAGAATTTTCTAGAATGAACTATTTAAGCACATTTCACAATACATAAAGTCTATTTGGCATTCCAGTGAACATAGAGAGTAAACATGGCAAAATGTGTATGTTACATAGACTACCGTGGCCCTCGCTGTCTGGATGGTCAGTAAGGTTAGATTTCACCCTTTTCCAAGGTTTCTCCAGTACCCTGAAGGAGACTTGAGAATATCTAAGCTTTCAACAAATGACTTCATTCTTCACCAATGGTGTTCCCTCAAATGAAAGGGGTAGTCTCCAGCACTCCAGTTCCATTTAGCCATTTAAAATCAATTCAACTTTTGTAAAGGGATATTTATTTCAAAAACATAAACACAAATATACAAATTTGCTCCATAACAAGATAGAGACATAATCTCCTCTCCCTGCCCCTCCCCCACCCCCATATCTTCCCAGTCTCTGGGAAGGAGAAAGGGATTAGGTTCATAGTTTAACACCATTTCTAAAGAGCACAGTCCCAGTTCCAAGTCCAAATTGCACCTTAAGCATGAGTCCCAGGTACTGTAGTTTCTCAGGGCTAGGCTACACCATCCTAGCTGCAATCCTACCTCCAAGGTCCTCATGGCTCACCCTCCTTGATCTATATAGATCACCCTCTAGCACCTGAAACTGAGGATGACAAATGACAAACAATAGATAGAAGAATGCTCAAGTCTGTTTTTCAGAGTCAAAGAGGGAATGGGAGAAGGAAAATCCTTCCCCTTTTATTGGTTCATTTCATGGAGACCATGCTATGGTTTTCATCCTCTATGAGGATGCAACAGAAAAGAGTAGATGAAAATAGTGTAGTAGAAAGAGGAGAATAGTTTAGTTTTACCAGTTTTGAAGACATAAACAAGGTACCCCCACCCAAGTGTTAAGGGATGAAGATGCCTTTATGTTAAGCAATCTGGACATACTCCAAAGGCTCCTCAAGGGCTCCTTCATGTTAGATGAATTGGGCATATCCAGATACACCTTGGTTGTGCATAAGTCACTGTATTAGGAATCAAGAAGACACGAGTTCAAATTCCAGATCAGGCGTCAACTGTGTGACTCTGAGCCTAACCTGGTTGTTGAGATAGCCAGATCAAATTAAATGAACTCATGCATAGACAGAACTTTACAGAGCTTCCTTTTCTGGACAGCTTTCTGCTCAGTGAACGAACCCACTACCTAAAAGGTCACTGGCAACAAATTTGCCAAAAGTCATAGGCGATGTGGAGAAATTCAAAGAGATATCACCCAGTTGGTTCTAAATCCCATGTTGCCGTGTCTTATTGAGTAGAGACAGTACTGACCCAGGATGATGCTTGTAAATTCCCGATGGGAGAGAATGTCATGTATGCCTCTGGACCATGGAAGTCTAAAAATACCCTGAGATTAAAAAAGGTGAATGTGAATCACATGTTCCCTGTCTCTGTTGTTACTGTTCTTGATCAATTTGTCATGGAAGAAAATTAGTAACTTGGGATTACTTAGAGGAAAATCCTGAAGTCATACCTAAGCTCACAAATTGGCTACCTAGCAGGCCTAGGGATTTTGCCAGGTGGACTTATACAGAAAGGAGCCAAAACTAAGGTTCCTTAAGTGCCTCAAATGTCCCCTGTTGTGTGGTTTCATGGACAACTTATATCTGCTTTTTCCAAGCCTACTTGTATGTAAAATGAGAGAGACAGAGAGACAGAAACAGAGAGAGACAGAGACAGAGAGAGACAGAGACAGAGAGAGACAGAGAGACAGAGAGACAGAGAGACAGAGAGGGAGAGAGAGAGAGAAGATAGAGACACACAGAGAGAGAAACAGACGGAGGCAACAGGGAATAAGAGACAGAAAGAGACAGAAGCAGAGAAAAGAGAGAGAGAAGGAGAAAGTCCTTCCCTACTTAATCAACAAAAAATAAGTATGGAAATGAAATAAGCAGCAACAACAATGATGTTTAAATATCTGAAATGTATCTTCAGGACATGCCTATCATTCAAAATGGCTTGCTAGCTCTTAAACATATACAACATTTAATATTCTGCCTTCATTCTTTTTTATAGGCTATCCCCATACCTGGAGTGCTCTCCCAACTCACCTCTGCTTTTTGGATCCCTTAGCACTTTTCAAGGCTTACCACAAGTTTCAATCATTACCTGAAGGTCCTGATTTTCCCTATTGTTGATGTCCCCCAATTACTTTATGTTTATATGCGTATGTAAATAGATAGACGTGCACACATATGCAGTTATCCCTTCTACCACATGACTTTCCCCATCATGTTTTCACTATATTGCAGGTTAGTGTAAGAAACTAAATGGTAAACTTTTAGTACTTTTGTGGAAGCCACAGATGACACACAGAGGCCAGTAGATGACACAGAACCTATGACCAAATATTTAACCCGGATTTTACAATAAGGTATTGTAAACACTCCATAAAAGAAAAAGAAAAAAAAAAAAGCAAACTTCTTCTCTGGTGTGAAGGGAGGGCCAAAAACCTTTATGTGGATTTTCCAGATCATGGAGGCCCTGTGCCCCTAATCCCCATGATGTGGAATGGGTAACTATATATTCATATTTATGTGGTATTTAATTATCTATGAACCTGCCATTTCCCTACAGTAGAATATAAGCTCCTAGAGAGCAAGGGCAGATTCTTTTAGTTTTTACCCCCAACCTAGCACAGTTCCTGTTACAAAGTAGATGGAATAAGGAACATAGCATTTCCTGGATGAATTAAATTGAGGAAGAGCTCTTTGGTGCCTCATGCTACCTCTCATTTGAAAGGAATAATAACATTTAAGACCAGTTTGTAAGAATAAAACAGAGAAGAGAAAAATGAAAATAAACCAAATCTAAACTGATGGCCCATAGATTGCACCAAAATGCTGACCTTCACTTTGGGGATACTGAGCTGGTGTTAAAACATTGGTTTATAGTTTTTTGTTTTTTTGTTTTTTTTTTTTTCTTCTCCCTAGTCAGGCAAGGTTTGCTGATTGGAGTCTTGCTGTCAGCCAACTGGGATTCAGAAAGCCAGGATGCTTTGATGTAACATAAGTTTGAGTGTAGCAGGTGGTCTTTCCTGCTGTTTATAGTGCAGCTTGGGGAGTTCTGTCTGATGTAGCAGCTCCTCTTTATCTACATGGAATCTGTGTAAATCATGAAAGAACAGATGGAAAAATAGTCACATTCCCCTGTTCACCTCTTAGTAGCAGCTCATAAAGCACCATACATCCCTTGCTTCCTCCCAACCCCCCAGCCACAATGCAAACACCAAATTCAGTGTGTTGGTCACTCAAGTGTTACAAGAGAATCGTTCTGTTTACAAAAAAATGAATTAGACAAAGAAAACAAAGACAGCAAACAGTTTAAATGATCACAGCTGCTATATACATGTATTTTGCAATTATATTCCAGATTTAAGTTAGGTAAACACTGGGAAATTGGAAATTATCCCTAATTGATGCTTCCAAATGTCCTGAAAAACCTGTTTTCAATGCCAGAAGAAGCAAAGAAGTAGAGAAATTCTATTGCTATTATTGATTATTTTTGTTTATTTTTAAAAAAGTGATCACCTCTCCGGACAGCTTTGCCCCTGAAACCTTTAAAGCATTTTCTGAAGTTTTGTTATATACAATTTCACATGGGAAATTATCAAGTAATAAAAATTAACTTGAAAAGGATTAATATTTCTTTCCAATAGATTTGGAGCACATAATAATTTCAAGCCATTTCATATATTCAGAAAGGGCAACTCATATTAATACAGGCTGCAGAGTGTAGTAGTGGAAGGAGCAATGAATTTTAAGTCAATAGACTTGGCATTGATTCCTTGCTCTGCTATTTACTATTTGTCCATCCCTGAGTATGTCACTTAAAATCTAAACTATGAGAAGGGGTTGAATTAGTTATAGTCCATATAGTATCTGAGGATCCTCATGCTAGCACCTATTGCCACTGAAGAGTTGGGGTCCCAGAGCTTGCTTATATCTACCCCTCAGAATTGTAAGGGTACATCTGGGGGTCAGGGATGATTCTCTAATGCCATCACTTCAAGCTCCCACTGCTGAGTTTCCCTCCAAGATTATCAGTCAAGAATCATTTTAACTCATTCAGTCATTTCAGTTGTGTCCAACTGTTAGTGACCTTCTTTGAGGTTTTCTTGGCAAGGATACTGGAGTGGTTTGCCATGTGCTTTTCCAGTGGTTTTAGGTAAACAGAAGTTGTAAAACTTGCCCAGGTCTTAGTCATTGTAGGCCCTGTGCCCTATTCACTGAGCCGCCTAGCTGCCTCCATTTGAACTAATTAACTTTAAAATGCTTTTAGAGAAGCATATTTCCTAAAGAACACTAGATATAAAACATCTCCCCAAAGTACATATAGAGCCTAGGGGAAATTGAACTCAAGTTTCGACAATTCTGGTGGCAAAGGACTAAATCATAGATTCTGGTTTCCGGATGTGCTTTTCTTGCCTTAATAGAGGTACTCAAGAATTTCCTCTTAAGCACCTGCAATCTGCATTCATCTCTTCTTAGCTCCCTATGTAAATATTTCCACAGGTTGATGCTTAGATGTCACTAAGACAGTTATGGAAAAACAGAAAGTCTAAAATCTTCTAAATTTTTTAAAGCATCCAAGTCTTCCTCCAGGCTAAAATTAGGTAGGACAACTTTGTCCCCCATCCTTGGACTACAGTGATAGAATCATAGATCTAGAGCAATAGAAGATATTAGAATTAATCTAGGGCAAGCCCCTTTCTTTACATATTAGGAAACTAAAAACCAGCTATGTTAAGTGATTGGCCCTGAATCTTATAGCATCAAAGGTAAAATTTGAATCCAAGTTCTCTGACTACAGAGTCAAATTTATTTCACTTGTATTTTCCCTTATATTTATAAATCCTTTGGTCCTTCAAATGAAAAATATTCTTTTGAAAGCATTTACTTTTAAGTTAAGCAAATTTGACGTTCAATGGAATAAAAGAAACAACGAAAAAAATTAAGCCCTTAATAATGTGCTAGTTATTGCACTGAAGATATGGAGACAGACAAGTAAGATACTATATCCTTTCAAGGAGCTTTCATTCTAATAAAAGACAGCAATATCCAGGGAAGAGTCCCTTGAGCAAGGAAGTCCAATGGAATGTTGATTGGAATCATATGACAAGTAATTGGTGTGTTCATTCTAAGAATGGTATTGATAGATAGATAGATATGGACATGAATATATATATATATATATATATATATATATATATAAACACAGATATACATATATAGGTGTATATACATACATATGTATATATGTATATGTGTATGTGTATGTATATATATACATATACATATACACACACACACACACACACACATATATATATATACTTCTATTCTCAGAGCTAGAGGTGAAAAGATGTGTGAAGGTAGAGAAGAGAGGGCATATTTGCCAGATCATGGAATAGACATGTCCTGGAAGTTTTGTGACCGGCCTTAGCTGGGCAAGATAAGGTGAATGCTCACTAATAAGAGCCCAGTCATTTAACCGTCATGATTAAGTGATAGTTCTTCCTTTACAGGAAAAAAAATAGTGTGAACTTGTATCTTTTCCAAGTACGTTAAAACACAAAACAAAGAAATTATTTTGTATAAATGCCACCATAAATGTGGTGTTATTTTATTTGAGTTTCTGGAATTGATTTGAAAGTTACCTAGTGACACACTAGGTTGAGAAAATCTCCATATGGAAGTGTTACTGGCTTAAGGAATAAAAAAAAAACAAAACTTTTCCTCTCACAGAAAATAGTATGTTATTAAAAATGGCTGAATCAAAAGTGTTGTTTTTAGGACTGACTGTGGACATTTAAAAGAGACATTTCAAACTTAAGAATAAGCATCACTGGTTGCCATATTCTATACTGAAGCATACAAATCAATGGAGTATTATGTTAACAGGTCTATGGGCAAATGGTGGCTCTTGTACAGTTTCACCTTTCGGTGTTGTCAGCTGGTGGAGATCATTGAGTTGAGACGCCGGAAGGGCCACTGCAGCATGGTAGAACTGTGTTCTCTTTTTGGGAAGAAACACACTTCCCCAGATGTTAACACCTTGGGACTAAACCCAGTTTGCCATCCTCTATTTAAGTAACTGAAAAGAGATTAGACATACCCACAAATAACTGTGATGCCAATCAGAATATTATTAGTCATTAATTCCTGATACAGGATATCGTTATGATGAAGGACTTCAATTATGTGGACAACTACTTGAGGTCTCTCTCAGATCAAAAGAAACTGCTAAATTCTGAACTTTCTTTGCTGATAATTTCATCTTTCAAAAGGTAAAGAAAAGAAATAAGTAATCTCATGTCATTGCAATCTAGAAATTGAAATGAGAAGGTGACCATTATGTTTTAGATTGCATTAGAGTCCATTAAAGGAACATTAGGCAAAGTCTCACAAGTGCCCTAGATTATGGAAAGCAGAGATCTGACAAAGGAGAGGAGTTCATGTGGAAAGATTAGAATTGTTCTATTTGGTTCTGGAAAGGACACTTAGTAGCAAATGCATAGCTGTTATTTGTTTTTTTTTTTGATAGTTTAAAAAGCTTTCCAAAAAGTAGAATTGCCCCAAATTTAAATGGGTTGATTTGAGTGGTAGCAAGATACTCAACAGTGAAAATCTTCAAGGGCAGTCTGGGTACTTATTTGTTGGTGATATTATAAATGGAATTCTTGTGTTGGATTGCAGTGGGACTTGAAAGATGATATTTAGGTGAACTCTTCAATTCAGTGGTTCAAAAAGAGAAGGTGGTTCAATGGATTGGAGGCTGTCAAGAGCAGAAAACTGATCCTTATAAGGAATAAAAGAATGAGTTGTCTAAAAATAGAAAATATGGCTACACAGAAAATAGTTCTGAAATCACATTTGGAAAAAAAATATTTTAAAATATTACAGTAAGGACAAGTACTTGAGAAATAAAAAAAAAAAATGCATCACCATGTGGCAAAAATTCCAAGGCAAAAGCCTAGTGCATTGGCCAACAAATGTTAAGAACAATGACCGCCCACCCCAAAGACAAACAAAAAATAAAACGAACAAACAAACAAGAACAATAACAAAACTTGTGTAGCTAAGTTGGCGCAAAAGAAGGAATAAAAAAAAGATGGGGCTGAATCTTGGAGTGAATAATGTTTATGTGCAATGGTGAAAAAGTAGAATGGTTCAAGTCACATTTGGCTTTTGTTTTCTCCACCAAAGAATATGTTTTTCAGACTTGGAAAGATAGGACAAAAATGGTTTATAGGAAAATGAAAGAAGGTAAGTGAGGAGATGATGAGAGAGTGCTTACCTGCTCTCTGGAAGGTCTAAGACACATGCCCAAATATACTAGGGTGTCCCTAAAGTCTGGACACATAGGAAATCTCATTAACATCTTATTAACCATTTCACTGAAAACTGTGTTGTTCAGCAACTTCTTTTTCTGGGGTATGCTAAAGGAGAAGGTGTACTCAATGAAAATCACAGATACAACACACTTGATTGAATGTATGAAGAGTGAATGTGCTAAAATTGACGGCAATATAGAGTTATTGCTTCAAGTTCACATGAATCTTGCAAAGCGCATCAACCTTTGCATCACAAATGATGGAAATCATATTGAATATATTATTTGTTAATATTCCAATTAAATAAAATGTCAAAAATTTCCTTCATTTCATTTCTTGAAAATATGCATTTTTGCCCATGTGTCCAGATTTTAGGAACACCCTTGTATATCCCTAAATTTTGAAATAACTTGTGATCATAAGTTTGTAATGGAATAATAGAATTTGTATTGACTATTTTGTAAAGTTGTTATGATCAAGCATTTTATATGTATGAACTATTAATACTATCATTAATTCTGATAACCTAAAATAGTTCTACTCAAGGCTACCTTTCGGATCTTATCTCAGTGTTGAAGGGTCCCTGTTTTCTTCTTGAAGTACGAAATTTGACTGGTCCTACCAAGCAACAAAGCCTTCAGTTATGGACACAGGGAAAGGAGTGATGCTAAGGCAGGGAAAGTAGGCTGGCCACTATTGGGTCCTTTCTGCCCTCTTCTAACATAAGCCTGATGGGTGTGGGTATTTCTGTAGAGGGTAGAAGTGGTCAACCTTTCCTACCCACTTCATTTCATGTCCTATGATTTAATATGCCATACCCTGTTATTATAATTTGTTTGCTTTTTAGCATAGGGATAATATAATGGCCCTCAGGTCCATATTATCCCTTTTCTTAATTTATGGCAATTATATAAAATCATTATAGTCATGATAGCTTAGAGCCTAGTTAGGAAAATTTCTAACATTTGCTTAGTCTTTCATCTTACTGTCAGCCTAACTAAATTGGGATAGACTCATCACCAAGGGATGCAAAAGAGCGGTTGCCAGGTGATTTATCATCGTCATCCTTGTTGTCGTTGTTGTTGTTGTTACCGTCATCATCATAAGCCCTGGCATGGCAGCTTTAGTAATTCATGAAAACAGTGTATTTAAGCAAGGAGGCCTTGCAGTCTACATCAGATGAAGACACCCCCTCCATCGAAGAAGATCAGTACACAGCCAGTAAATGTCAGAGCTGATTGCTGAATCCTGGTCTTACTGACCCCGAGGCTAGTTCTCTATTCTCATACCATGTAAGAAAAATAAGCATTGTTTGAGAAATGCTTTTGGTCATGTTTGGAAAATAATAGAGAATAGCAAAATGCCACAGGACTAAATACAAGCAAATATTAGTCTGCATTTATAAGACAAAAAAAAGTATATTCTTCAGGTTATTAAGTGGCTGGTAAGCTTTAAATTCAAGTCCTAGAACATATTATCAAAAGGATGGCTTTCAGCCATACCAGATCTTGTATTATAAAGTAGCAATCATCAAAACTACTTGGTACTTGCTAAGAAATAGAGGAGTAGATTAGTGGAATAGGTTAGGTACACAAGATGCAGTAGTTAATGATTATGGCAATTTGCTATTTGGTAAACCCAAAAAACTCCAGCTTCTGGGATAAGAACTCACTGTTTGACAAAAATTGCTGAGAAAACTGGAAAATAGTATGGCAGAAACTGGACATAGGCCAACATCTGACTCCTTATACTAGAATAAAGTCCAAATGGGTACATGATCTAGGTATGAAGGCTAAAACTATAAGCAAATTAGGGCAGCAAGGAATAGTTTATCTGCCAGATTTATGGAGAGTGGAGCAATTTATGACCAAACAAGAGATAGAGAACATTATGAAATGCAAAGTGGCTAATTTTGATTACTTTAAATTCAAAAGATTTTGCACAAACAAAGCTAATGCAACCAAGATTAGGAGGGATGCAGAAAACTGGGAAAGAATTTTTACAACTACTGTCTTTGATAAAGGCCTCATTTCTAAAATATACAGAGAACTGAGTCAAATTTACAAGTCGTTCCCCAATTCATAAATGGTCCAAGGATATGAACAGGCAGTTAGTTCTCAGAGGAAGAAATTAAAGATCTCTATAGTCATATAAAAATGCTCTAAATCACTATTGATTAGAAAGTTGCAAATCAAAACAACTCTGAGGTACCACATCACACCCATCAGAGTGGCTAACATGACAAAACAGGAAAACAATAAATGTTGGAGAAGATGTGGGAAAGTTGGAATGCTATTTCATTGTTGGTGGAGCTATGAGCTGATCCAACCATTCAGGAGAACAATTTGGAACTGTGCCCAAAGGGCTATAAAAATGTGCATATCCTTTGACCCAGCAATACCACTTCTACAGGTGTATCCCAAAAAGATCATACAAGTGGGAAAAAGACCTGTAGGTACAAAAACATTTATAGCAGCTCTTTTTGTGGTGGCAAAGAATTGGAAATCAAGTGGATGCCCATCAATTGGGTAATGGCTAAACAAGTTGTGGTATATGAATGTAATGGAATCTATTGTAGTATAAGAAATGATGAACAGGTGGACTTCAAAAAAACCTGGAAAGACTTATGTGAACTGATGCTGAGGTAAGTGAGCTGAACCAGGAAAGCATTGAACACAGTAACAGCCACAGTGTGCGAGGATTGATTTTGAAAGACTTAGCCCATCTCAGCAATGCAAGGACCTAAAACATTTCCAAAGGACTCATGATGGAAAATGCCATCCACCTCCTGAGAAAGAACTATGGAGTTGGAATGCAGAATAAAGCAGGCTATTTTCATTTTTGGTTTGTTTTGTTTTTTTTTTCTTTCTCATGGTTTCTCTCTTTCATCATAATTCTTCTATGCAACATGACTAATCTGAAAATGTGTTTAACAGGAATGTATGTGTAGAGCCCATATCAGATTGTATCTTGGGGAGGGTGGGGGAGAAAATTTAAAACTAATGGAAGTGAGTGTTGAAAACAAAAAAAAAAAATAAATAAATATATTGGGGAAAACAAAGATGGTTTTTGAGAATTTGGAAGCCAGACTGGTGATCGCTTTAAGTAAGGAAGGTTAGTTAAGAAGAAATGTACACTGAGAAGCAGTATAGAAAGTGGAAAATGCACTGGACTTATACTCAAGAATATCTTGCCTCTTATTTACTGGAAGTGTGAGTCACTTAACCTTATGAACCTTTAGTTTTTTTTATCAGTAAAATGGGTATTATAACAATACTTGTAGTACCTCACAGAGTTGATATAGGGTTATAATGAGATAACTAATATAAAGCACTTGCAAACTGGAAATCTCTATATAAATAGATATTCTAGTTGTTATTCTTGCCAAATTAACTCAATCCTCCCCCACCATCTTTTGATGGACTGGATTATTAAGTCGGCAAATCAGAGAAATTCCACTGATACGGTACGCTAGTTGATAATTACAAGATTTGGAAAACTAGCTAGTAAACAGCTTTTATTTTCTGGCCTCTCAAGGAGACTTCAAGTAGAAAACGTCTGTTTGTTGAGGATACTATAGCGGGCATTAAATGTCAGGTATGCTTTGCATTAGATGCTCTAAAGTCCCTGCTAACTGAGATTTTATGATTCTACTAAAATAAACAAAACAAAATATTGTAGAGAGGATTCTAGTTTGCACATGGATTAGACTAGAATCATGGGTATGTCCTTAACTTTTTAAAGTCATAAATTCTTTCAGTAATATGGTGAAGCCTGTGGATGTCTTCTTAATTATATTTTAAAAACATAAAATATAATACATAAGATTACAAAGGAAATCAATTGTATTGAAATAATTATATATATACACATACATATGTATGTATATATATATATATACATAACATACATATACATATATATATTTCACCTGTTTAAAAAGCCCTGGGACTTGATGGATACTTAGATCACTTCCAAAGCTGAAATTCTGTGCATTGGAAACTTTGTCATATGTAAGAAGGGTCACACTTATTCTAGTATATAGTATATAGAATATAAAATAGGTAAAATTGGTGAAGTTTGGCATATATAAGAAGGATCACATGTGTTCTAGTATGCAGAATATATGTAGTTTATAGAATACAAAATAGGTAAATTAGGCAAAATTGGTGAAGAGAAGCAGATTTCAATTTAATACAAAGGGCTTCAAGTGGGAGGAGTGCTCTTACTGTCTCTATCATTTTTGGTCGCTTGTTTCCCTATCTCAATTAGATTAGAAAAGTAGTGGACACCCACTAGCCAGATGCTGATCAGCACAGAAAACTTTGATCTGCTTTGTTTCCAATCCATGCTGGTTGTTCGCCCCTTCTTAGGCAGTTCGTTGGCCTTTGCTCCTGAACCATACTATAGTTGTGACAGAATTAGTGCGTATACCCAGTCAACTTTTGCCCTACTGTAGGTGATCCACCAGTCTCAGCCTCCTCAGTAGCAGGGATGATTATAAGTGTGTAACTCCAAACCTAGCTTTGTCATCATCCTTGCCCTAGCTTTGAATTACCCCTTCCTACCCATCTCATTTTTTTTTCAGTTTTATTTAGTTTTTTTTTAATTTATGGAATAAAACAAGCATTTCTAGAACATAGTCCAATTTAAAAAAAAGATGATGGCACATGAAACTTCAAATCCAGTATGTATAATTTGCTGCTCCTTTTAAATATATAATAATAAAGTTACCATGTAAGTTTCCTGGCTACTATTAGACACAAATGTGTGTGTATGTGTGCACGCGTGCGTGCATGTATCTGTGTGTATGTAAATCATGCTACACACACTTCTACTTATCAGTTCTTTCTTTGGCTACAGATAGTATCTTTCTTCATAGGTCCTTTGCAGTTAGTTTGGGTATATATAAAAGTCAAAATGACTTAGTTATTAAAAATTACTCTTAAAACAATATTGCTGTCACTATATACAATGTTTTATTGATTCTGTTCGTTTCACTCCTCATTATTTTGTGCAACTCTATCCATATCTTTCTAAGATCATCAAGCTCATAATTTCCCAATTTTACTCTGGCCTTGTTTTCCCCCTTTCCACCTTTACTTAAGCTGGCAGGAGGTTGGGAAGTTCTCCAGAAGGAGGGAGTTTGCTCTTATTTACTAATCTCAGGGTTTTAGGGGTAATTCTGAACAGGGTGGGGGTGGTTATTCTTATCCAGCTCATCAGCCTCCAGTGGTACATTTATCATTAACAAATCAGTCAAAATGAACCAATTAACTCTTAATCCAAAGATTTTCTAAACAAAAGGTAAACAATAAGAACAACATAACATTTCACCCGTAAATCAATTAAAAAACATTTATTAGGTGCCTACTATGTGCTAGGCACTCTGCTAAGTGCTGGAAATACAAAAAAGAGGCAAAAGACAGTTCCTTTCCTCAAGGATTTTATGCTCTAATGGGGGAGACAACTTACAAACAAATATACAAAGCCAGCCATGTAAATGGGAGATGATTAACAGCGAGAAAGCACTGGAATTAAGAGGGGTTGGGGAAGGCTTTCTGTAGAAGGTGGGATTTTAGTTGGGACTTAAAAGAATCCAGAGATACCCACTCTCTGGGCATGTGGCATAGCCAGAGAAAATAGACAGGAGTTGAGAAATGGAGTAGCTTGTTGCTGGAAAAGCCAGGAGGCCAGTGTCACTGGATCAAAGAGCATGTGTTGTAGAGTGAGATGTAAGAAGACTGGAAAGGTAGGAGAGAACTAGATTATGAAGGGATTTCAATGAATAGAGCATTTTGTATTTGCTACAAAGCCACTGGATTTTACTGAATAGGGGGTGGCACGATTGGACCTGTGCTTTTTTGGATGGAAAATTCACTGGAATAGAGAGAGACTTGGGACAGACATTAGTAGGCTGTTGCAGAAAGCAAGGGAAGAGTTGATGAGGGCCTGCACCAGAGTGGTGGCAGCATGAGAGGAGAGAAGGGGGTGTATTTGAGAAATTCTGCAATGGTAAAATCAATATTGGCAACAGCTTGGATATGGGGGATGAAGGACATTCTGCCACCAATGCATACAGTGTACATGAGGAAGAATGGGCACAAACTTAAACTAGTGGTGTAATAAGACACATGTGGGGAACAGATGTTTCCAGTGTAACTGACAGCTCAGGAACTGAAGGCCTTGATGCCTTTTTTCTGTCACAGAAACCATTTATTCAAAGTTCACCAATGGTCATAGCATCTCTGTTGGACAAGTGGCCCTGCTGCTAACCTAGGCTACTTATTGTGTGGGACTAACTTTTCACAGGGCACAGTATCTCAGCTCAACTCCCTTGCTGCTGTTCCTCTTCTCTTCTGTGCTTATCCTCTGTACTGCTGGGCTTAACCCTACTCCTTAATGACAACTGTAGTCTCAAGTACTACCAACTTCAGTTTTAGTCTCAACTAATGCTCTTGTGTGTGTGTGTGTGTGTGTGTGCGCGCGCGCGCGCGAGTGTTTGTCTGTGTTTAAAAGTCATAGACTTTTAGCTTAACTCTTAGCTTAATGGTCCAGGGTTGGGGAACCAGCTGCCTCAAGGCCACATATGGCCTTCTAGGTCAAAGGGCCAGACTTGAGGATCTAGAGGGCCACATGTAGTCTTGAGGCTGCTGGTTCTTCACCCCTAGAAACCTCTTCAGTTTAACCTCCTTCCTTAGATGGGCTCTGAAATTCTTCTTCTCCATCTTCTTTGAAACAAATGGCAGGGAGAAGAAGTATCTTCTTTCCTCTTCTTCACCTCCTCAGCAGTAGGTTATCTATTCCCTTGGCAATAAGTAGAAGGGAAGAGAAGCATCTACTCTCCTCATATTCTGTACCTCCTCAGAAGTAAGTGATAAGGCAGAGCAAGAGAAGGAAAAGGTACAGCTTTTCTTTTGCCCACAAATGGTCCCTTACAATAGGGGATGCAGAATACTATAGTCTTACTTTCAGAGGTTTGAGACTTTTTCTCTGCTCTGATCATAATGTTGAAAGCTGAACATTTTTAAGAGCTCTGAGGTCTTATCTCATACTTTCAAACACTTCCCAGTTCAACAGAGATCCTCACCTGTAGAAACATTACTCCAGTTTATATAAAGAGTAACCAAAATCTCATCTTCTCTAGGTGAACCATAATGAGGCAAAGTATATTTGTCCAATAGTCACAAAACAGTTCTTGGGTTCAGAGTTCCCTTTATTAACTCCAAAATTCTCTGTTTTACGTGCAAATAAACAACTGAAATATGGAATATTGGCTCAGATTTTGTTCTGCTTTGACTCCAAGTTTCTCTAATATGTCATGTGTGAGTAACTAAAAGACAAAACCTTCAGGCAGGCCCTTGGCCTGGGTAAGTGAATTGTCTCTGTAGCTGTTGTCTAAATATGAACTTCACATTTATTTTTGGGTTTGTCTCTTTATAATTATCCCAATTATTGAAGTCTGCAGAGAGTTCCTTCCCCTTTACAGTTCCTAATATTAGAGGAAAATGTGCATTTGGCTGCCTAGGGTGGCCCATTCTGAATTCTTCGAGTAGGGTCTTAGTGACAACTTGTCAGAATGTTCATTAGGTACAGATTGGATCTTCCAGCTGTGAGATTGTGCCTTTCTATCTTTCTGAGCTCAAATGTGATTAAATTGCTACATAGCTCTGGTGAATTAATACAGTCCATCATTTGACCTCCAAGGAAGATAATATGTAAACTGTCTCAAAATGTGTGGGTATATTTCCTCTAAAAAAATAAGAAATCTTCATGGAGAATAATTTTAAAAACTCCTCAGTTCCTAATATATGATTTGACATGCAAAGCTCTCCTTGAGGTCCATATGGAGATGACCTCATATGTGAAACTGTTTTGGGGTACTTTAGTAACAATAGCCTTTTAGATCTTCTCCAACCCAGGACAAGTCTATATTAGTTTGTATTTATAATAAAGTTTGTATTTATAGCAAAGTTTCAGTTTGTCTTGGTACTTCTAAAGAATTTGTTTTGAGTTCAAAACATTGAACAATAGTGAATTCTATTTAAAATGAGGCAAAGTGGCTTAATGGATATAGGACCGATCTTATGGTCAAGAAGATGTGGGTTTAAGCTGTTCTCCTGGTACATACTAGTTGTGTGCTCATGGGTAAATAACCTTTCCATGCCAAAGACAGCTTTCTAAGTCTAAATGTTATAGACATGTTTTTGATCAATATTATTAGAAGGAATTTTCACGCAGTGTCCTCCCTCCATAGATTAAATCAGATATATGGACTCCTCTGCACTATCCAAAGAAAGAAAACAAATTCAAAACTGGTCTTTTCTACAGCTTTTAAAATGCTTAAATAATGGATATTAAAATGTCAGACAACAAAATAAATTATAATTTTCTGTCGAGATAAAAATTTCTCTATATTGTTGATAACAACCCACCATTATATAAGGGAAAGGAAGATTTTCTGAATAAGCATTTAATTCCTGGTGGTGGTAGGGAATCTATCACTGATGTATCTTGGAGCATTAGCAATATTCTCTTTGTTATTTTTCTATGATGGAAAATTCTGTCTTCAAAGTGAATTTTTCCCCCTAGGCATTCTTTCTCTTGGTGAACAACCTCTGTTAATTAAAGCTCTCTGTTGTCTCAGCAAAGATTACCACAAGGAAGCATCCCAGTAATTCCCTGTTCTTCTTTGGAGGCCTAACTTAAGACAGCTTTTACTTTCTATCTTTGTGCCAAGACTTTTTTTTAAATAATAGAAATCCACTTGCTTTCTGAACATTTTCAGGTATGTTAAGTAACTAAAACGTTACAAAATCCCAACAAAGAAGAAATATCAAAGATCACCTGAATTTAAATAATTTTTTAGGGGAAGGTTTTGGCTTTTTTGAACTATATTCTTGACCTTCTAGTAAAATATTTGATTTGAGTCAGTGGTACTTTTGGATCTGCTATTTCCAGTTACCACTGGAAATTCAGTCAAAGGAGAATCCAGAATAGAGTTGTCATAATCTGTCAGTTCCTGTAATGAATAAAATACGCTTCAAGGAAGCACCTTGTTTAAATGCAGGGACCTATTGGGAAAGACAATTTTTATTGCTATTGATCACAGTGTATAAATGCAGATGTTATGTGATTATATGGAATTATTCATTATACGATGCTGCCAGTCCTCTTGTTTCACCTCATCTTAAATTTGGTTTCCATTTAATTATTGACCCCTTTGCCCCTTTTTTGAACCTTCTACCAGAGACAATTGGGCTGAGGCAGGAGATTAAGCTTAAATTCTAATCTATTAAACTTAAATTTAAAAGATTTATACACAAAAAAGTAAAACCAATGGGCCAGATGAAACTGTTGGGCTTCTAACTGCTACTTACTTGCACAGTTCCATGCCTATGCCTGTATTCAAATCCTATCTCAGATACCTACTAGGTATTTTTGTTTGTTTGTTTATTTGTTTGGTTTAACTCTGGGCAAATCACTGTATTTATTTGAGTCTCAGTTTCCTCAAAAACAAACCAGTATCACTAATATTATCTATCTCACAATGTTATTGTGAGGATCATATGGGAAAATATATGAAAAATTCTTTGAAAACTTTAATGTGTTACATTAAAAGGACTTTTCCTTCTCCTCTTCCTCCTTCTCCTTCTCCTCCTTCTCCTTCTCCTTCTCCTCCTTCTCCTTCTCCTTCTCCTTCTCCTCCTCCTCCTGCTCCTCCTGCTCCTCCTCCTCCTCCTCCTCCTCCTTTCCTCCTCCTCCTCCTCCTCCTCCTCCTTTTCTTCTTCTTCTTCCTCTTCTTCTTCTTCTTCTTCTTCTTCTTCTTCTTCTTCTTCTTCTTCTTCTTCTTCTTCTTCTTCTTCTTCTTCTTCTTCTTCTCATTTATTAAAACAAAGTGAAACTCATATGGCAGGGAGTGGTATGATGCTACAAGCCTGTGATACCAGATCCTGGGAAGTTTTTGAATGGAAGATCTCATGAGCTCAGGACTTCTGAGCTTCAGAGAGCTATGCAGATCAGGTCTCTGTTCTAGGTCCAACATTAACTTGGTAAACTGTCCATCAGGTCATCTGATAAGGTGCAAACCAACCCAGATCATAAATAGAGCAAGTCAAATTTTTAACGTTAATCAGTCTTTAAAAAAGCTATTTCAGTACAAAGACTTTTATTTTCTTTTTGTATCCCTAGTGCCTAACAGTGTCTGGCAAATAGTAGATGCTTAGTAAATGTATATGGATTGATATTGCACTAAGAAAATAGCAATAACACTTAATGTAGTACTTAAGGCTTTTTCAGGACAATAACCTCTCTCTAAAAAGGTCTGATTACTATAGTAACAATAATACCTTGCCTTGTTCAAACATTTTTTCCCCCAAAGAGCTCACAATACACTGCACTAAGAGCCCAATTCTTCTAATAGTGGACTTCTGTTAATGGGAGATGCCCTCGTTAGAAGCCATTGTCAGCATTTATTAATTCAGCAAATATTTATTGAGTAAGTACTGTGTGCAAATAATACTGTATCTAGGAGACAGAGCAAAGCATTCCCCTATTTCTAGCATACAGGTTTGCGTCCCTTTACTTAGCTGTAGTTTATATGCTATGGTTTTTAAAGTTGAATCCACAGCAGAGAGGTGAATATAGGGACAGAAGGAAAGATTTATTGCGCTCCTCTCGGCATCTTTCGATCCATGTGTAGGATTCTTACTGCATTCACTGAATGTAGGATAGTTGCCTTCTGCGGGCCAAAGCTGAGCCAAGGCTGTGACTTTTGGAGGTAATATATCCTTTCTCTTCCCCATTCATGTATAAAGAAAGGAAATGTTAAGGATGCAGGAAGAAAAGTGAAGAATTCCTTTTCCAACAGGCCCAGTGAACAACACATCCTGGTGCTGATGTGATGATTATTAATCCTCTTTTATATCAACCCACATGTTTCTAATGTATGAAGTGGATATCACTCTCTGCGTGTTTAAATCTGATTGCCAAATGTAATTAATGCATGACTTGAAGTCTTTCCCACATTGACTGTGTATATCATCTAGTTAGCAACCATCTCTCCCTTTGCAGTTTTGCCTCTTGGCCCAAGAGACTCCGCAGGCTTCCAAAAACTTGTGGCAAATTATCCAGTAATAGAACTTGTCTTCAATTCAAGCATAATGCTCTAGCAGATAAACCATCCCAAAGCTCTGCTCTCCTGTTCGTCCTGATCTGAATGGCTAAATTACTCAGAGAATCCTTAGAAACTGGCATGAACCTGACTCAAAACCAGAGATTAAAACAAAACTAAAGTTGGGAAAAGGCTGGCTAACTTTTTAAAAAATTGATCATTATTCATATGCAATGCTTCCTCTGCACTTCTGTGTCCCATCTGGTCCCAATGGCGGAAGTGCCAAAATACCAGAAGGAAAGCTGTTTTTGTGGTATTTCCAGTCCAACCAGAATCTGAAAGTACCAACGCTCTCATGAGAAAAGCTGTCATCATGGGATATAACGCCCAGTTTTTTAGGCCTAAGAAGTTTGGGAAGACAAGTCTCTGAAATTCAGGCCAATGTCCAAACTCAAAGACTGCGCATAGAGTGCAGTCAGGTTTCATGCTTCAGGTTCCACCAGACATCCTGCACATGTTCAAAAAAAAAAAACACCCAAACCCAGAACTAACTATTCCTTATAAACATATCCCCTCTGTTCATGGACTCGGGTACATTTTAAGATTTATTCTGCTTAATACAATTCCTTGGTTTGTATCTGTTTCTTGGTTAAAGTCTTCATGGGAAAATTGAACAAAGAAAATTATCCAGTTTTTCCACAAGAAATGTTTCAGACAAAGAAATACCTGCCCCAAAATTAAAAATGTCACCAGTTTGAAGGCATTTATATGATGGAAATTGTACCTGATATAATCCTGTTTATAGATTCTTTGATGTCCGAAGATTCTTTTTTATGTGTTTTTATACTTATGGACAAGTCATCATAGCCTGTTAGAAAAAAAGAGATCCCCAAACTTGAGAGTATGCTGGGCTTCAAACTTAGGACCCCAAACTTTCTTCCAACCCCTCCATGTCCTTCTGAGGCTTATTTGATAAAAGTTTTGCATTTGGGTTTGGCTTATTTCATTTTAATTTCCAATACATGTAATCTAACAAGGATATTTTCCTTGACATTTTCATTCACTCTCAAGGGTAGAAACTGTGTTTCTACCTTCAGTGGTTAACATAGTGCTTGAAACTTAGAAAAACCTTAAGAAATCCATTTTTATTCATTTCATTTCATTTCATTCATGGGATAAGATTGGAAACACAGTTTGACAGAAGACTTTAAAAGTGTTTTGAACACCAATCAAATGATAAATAAGAACTTAAAGGTGTATGTGTATATGTGGGGGATCTATTGACTCAAGTAATATTTAGCACCCCCCCCCACCACCTAAAATGACAAGATATTACACTTTGATATCTTTGTCAGGTGAGAACAACCAGTAAACCAGAAGAAACTAGATGAAAATAAATTCTAAATATCAATCTATTTGATAGGTTGTAAACAGTGCTAAATGTCCTTCATCAATTTAGACTTTTTTGAGAAACACTGGAAAATTGAAATGAAGACTCCTATGACTTTTGTTTAGACTGGTTAAGGAGACTGAAAACATCCTATGGAAGCTGGATAAAACCAATGAGCCTATTTAGAATTAGGGATTTGAGTATCTACTAGCATTGAAAAATCCTCCAGTCAAGTTCTGGAGTAGGAATCTCTTGGGGGAAGGGTGGACCAGAGAGACCTTGCCTTCTGCCTCAGCTATAGCCTTTCTCTCTTTGTCTTCATCTCCATCTCTACCTCTACCAACCTACATAAGAAGACATTTTGAATTTTGGAAGTTTGGAGGATTTTGGACTTCTCATCAGAATAAAAATCTTAGCAGAGTCCAAGAACAATTTCTACAGGGATAGCTTGGTGAGGCAGCAGATATAATGCTGGACATGGAGTCAACAAGACTCAGATTTTTAGTTCAAAATGTACCTGTGATTCTGGGCAAGTCATGTGATCTCTTTCAACTTCAGTTTTGTCAACTATAAAAATGAGGATCATAATACTACCTACCCTACAAAGTCGTTGTGAGAATCAAATAAGGTAACATGTAGTGTGCTTTGCAAAATTAAGTGTTATTATAATTATTGATCATCATTATTATTTTTATGAGGCAAGAATAAGCTAGAGGAAAGGCAGCTTCAAGACTCTAAGAGAAGCCTAGCAGAAAAGCTAAACCGTGCCAGGTCAGAAGACCCTATAAAGGCAAGAAAAGGACTTTCAGCAATCAAATGTTATGACTTACCCTTAGCCTGGGCACACATTCTGCCAGATACTGTAAGTGGGAAAGTGTTGAAGACTTGTTATTTTTGTTTGTTTCTTGGGGGAAATGTTTTATCCCAACTAATCTTACTATATTATTTTAGTAAATAAATTTATAAAAATGAATTAAGCCTAGATGACTGATCTGCATCACTAGAAATCATTGGTGAGAACATACTTGTTGCAGTTTATGAGCTATATAGCATTACTTAACCATCCCACAATCCCTTAGAACTATTCCTAGATTCCAAGCAAATATATAGCATTAAAGCTTTAGTCAACTACACTGGCAGCAAGGCTGAGAGCTGTAAAAGTAGTTTCAGTGTATGTACTACTAATCACTTCACCCATCCGTTCTTTTTAAGGTAATCTAATTAAAACTATTCATTTTAAATCACATAATGTTCTTTGTCTCTTGTTTGGCCAAAAATTCTTCCCTTATCCATAGTTTTGACAGGCAAAATATTCTATGTTCCCTTAACTTGCTTATGATATCACCATATCTAAATCATATATCCATTTTGACCGTATCTTGCTATATGATAGGAGATGTTGGTTTGTACCTAGTTTCTGTCAGACTGCTTTCAAAATAGAAATTTTTGCTAAAGAGTGAAGCTGCAGTGTTTGAGTTTATTAAACACTAGGTTACTATGGTCATTTACTAGAGCCTTGAATATCTAATCTACTTCACTGATCCATGATTCTATTTCTTAGGCAATACCAGACAGTTTTGATGATTACCTCTTTATAATACAGTTTGATATCTGGTATGGCAAGGCCGTCTACCTTCACATTTGTTTTCATTAATGTGACCTATATTCTTGACCTTTTGTTCTTCCAGATGAATTTTGTTATTGTTTTTCTACCTCTATAAAATAATTTTTGGTCATTTGATTTGTATGGCACTGAATAAGTAAATTAATTTAGGCAGAATTGTCATCTTAATATTTTTCTATTTGTTTTGATCTGATTTTATTTGTGTGAAAAGTATTTTGTAACTGTGTTTTTACATAATTCCTTGGTATGTCTTTGCAGGGAGACTGTCAAGTATTTTATATTGTTTACAACTCTTTTAAATGGAATTTCTTTTTCTTCTCTCCTTGCTAGACTTTGTTGGTAATAAATAGAAGTGTTGATGATTTCTCTGGTTTATTTTAGATCCTGAAACTCCATTCATTCATTTCTCATTCATTCATCTCTTCATCATTTTAATGTGAACCTTTACATAGCTTTATATTTTATATCATAATTTTGTGTTGTTAGACATGATCTCTCTTACAAGCTTCCACTTTCTATAAATTAGCTCTATCTGGATGACCCATTTGAGATTGAATCTCAACATGACCAAGGAAGGACATAAACTTATCCCCAAAGCATTGCCAGTGCTTCTGATTTTACTATTTCTCTCAATGGTACCACCATTCACTGCTTCCCATGTTTAAACTTTGGTGTTATCTTTGACATTTTCTTTTGCTTCATTGGAGATAGACCTCTCTCCATTCTTTACAGAAGTTGGAGATGGGGAGGAACTATGGGTTTGGAATACTATATGTACAGTCAGATTTAGTTAACATATTGGTTGGTGGTGTTAAACTGATATTTCAAAAATTTATTTATTTTTAGTTTTCAACATTTACTTCCATAAGATTTTGAGTTCTGAATTTTCTCCCTATCCCCCACCACAAGACAGTGTGTAATTTGACATAGGCTCTACATATACATTCGTACTGAACCTATTTTCATATTAGTCATGTTGTAAAGAAGAATTAGACCCAATGGGAGAAACCATGAAAAAGAAAAAAAGAGAGAGAGAGCAAATAATATCTTTCAATATGCATTCAGACTCCATAATTCTTTCTCTGGATGTGGACAGCATTTTACATTGTGAATCTTTTGAAGTTGTCTTGGATCCTTGCATTGCTAAGAATAGATAAGTCTATTGAAATTAGTTATCAGACATTGTGGCTGTTACTGTGTACAATGTTCTTCTGGTTCTGCTCACTTCAATCAGCATCAGTTCATTCAAATCTTTCCAAGATTTTTCTGGTCTGCCTGCTCATCATTTCTTATAGCATAACATGTTCAGCTATTCCCCAAATGATGGGTGTTCCCTGTTTCTAATTTTTTGTCACCACAAAAAGAACTGCTATAAATATTTTTGTACATGGGGGTCCTTTTCCTATTTGCAGCATCTCTTTGGGATACAGACTTAGAAGTGGTATTGCCAGGTCAAAGGGTATGTACATTTTTATTATCCTTTGGGCATAGTTCCAAATTGCTCTCCAGAATGGTTGGATCATAAACTGCTATTTTTAAAAAATGCTTCATGGGTTTTTTTTTATTCTTCAAAGAGTGGCTCCCTGAGAAGAAAGCATACTTTTTTTTCAGAAATTAAATAAATGTAAAAAGAGAAAACATCAATTTACAATATATGTGTATGTGTATTTTTTTTAAAGATGACTTGATCGTACATTTCATTCTGCCTGTTCTGGGGTGCTTTGCAAAACTTTCATTGGCCTCTAAAACTATTAGGTACGACTATTGCTCTCTATTTCATGAATCCATCCTTCACTTAACTTCTGGGCTAATCTTTCATAGATCTGAACAAAACCTGTCAATAGCTCCCTATTGCTTACCTCGTATTATTAATTCTCCTTTGATCAATATTCAAGCACCTTTACAATCTTATGCCAAATTGCATTTCTAATCATATGCCATAGTAGTCCCTACCACTGATGCTATGAAATATAATCAAGCAAGACTGTATTGGCACAGCAAAGCACCCTGATGGAGAGACTGATCAAACCAATTGTCCCTATGTCAACAACCATCTCCTCTCAGAATAAGGTGAAGAACCCTAAGACCTTATGCCCAAGAGCTTCACAAACAGCAATATTGTCAGTAATTTTGTCTATGTTCTATCCTTTCCTCTAGATTATAAGCCCCATGGGGGCAGGGACCATGTCTTAACTTTATATCTCTCTTAGTATCTAATACAGAGTTCTCCACATAACAGGTGCTTAATAAATGTATAGCTGGGTTTCTGATGAGCAATATTTAGATTTTTCAGGAAAACAAACAACTCTAGCCTTCAAATACTGTTTCCCTTTTGTTGCCTATTATTCTCAGAAAAAAAAGAAAATGCCATGTTGTATAGTGGAAGCTTGGCATGGTATCTGTGACACTAGCTCCATGATTGTGGATAAATCAATTAGTTCTCTTGTGGCTCAGTTTCTTCATCACGGAAATGATGATAACTGTACAAACTTCCTAATAGGTTATTGTAAGAAAAGTTCTTAACAGACTGTAAAGACCTAGGTAAATATGAGTTATTGCTTTAACAAAGATAGTGTACAAATAAGGGAAATATGTTTATGATTTTGACAATGACGGGAACACGTGATTTTAAAAGAACTAATTCATCTAATGGAAAAGGGGGAAAGTAGCTAGTTAAATGGTATTGGATTTTGTCCTAGGAAAGATCGCAGCCAATAGAAGGCTTGATCTGGGGTCCAAGGATCAGGCTTTGAGTCTTGGTTCTCCTACTCTCTACCTGTATGATTCTAGGTAAAATACTTAACATTTCTGATCATCACTTTTCTTATCTGTAGCATGAGTGTGTTGTACTCAGTGAATTCTAAGCTCCCGTCTAACTCAAAACCTATGAAGTTAATATAGCGATGAAGCAACAGAATCTCTTTTCATAATTAATATCTACTTTTTCATATTGTTTAGATATGACTTTTTAGGATATGTAACTATTTTGTTTGTGAAGAGGTATGATTTGACTTGAGATATACTTGAATGCAGGAAGCTAGGTGGTGCAGTGGAGTTCGTGCTGGGCTTGGAGTCAGAAAGACTCATCTTCCTGAATTCAAATCTGACCTCAGACACTTACTAGCTATGTGTCTCTGGGCAAGTCACTTAACCTTGTTTGCCTCATTCATAAAATGAACTGGAGAAGGAAACGTCAAACCATTCCAGTATCTTTGCCAAGAAAACCCCAAATGGGATCACAGAGTCGGATATGATTGAAAAGACTGAACAATAACAAAATATTTGAATACTTCTAATATTATGATGGCCTCTGGAAGATTTACAATCAGTCGATAAACATTTGTTAAGCATCTATTTCAGATACTATGCTACAATGCAAACACACACACATACACACACGCACACAATTCTTGCTGTCAAGGAGCTTACCTCAAATAATAGAAGACAAAACATGAAAGGAAGTTGAAAATCAAGGGTGGGATTAGGCATGATGGAGAAGTCAGTCAGAGAAGTCCCAAAGTAGCAGCCAGGTGAAAAATGAGGAGATGCCTGAGCTGAGGTCTCTCCCTAAATGGAGGTTTGGAGTTCATGGCCCTATCTTCCAATCAGAGAGGCAGAGCTTAAGAAATGCAATATTCCATCTCTTGTTTTCATGCATGGCTCAGGCTGTTGCTCCTGCCTGGAATATAGTTCCTCCTCACATTTGTTTCTTAGGATCCCTAGGTCCCATCAAAGTTTAGCTCAAATGGTATCTCCTACATTAATCATTTCCTATTCCCTGGAGAAGTTAGTGCCTCCCCTTAACACAACCTCATCTTTATTTTGTATACATTTCTGATATATTTAATTTATATGTACTTTTATGTGTGTAAGCATCTTGAGGGCTGGACTGATTAATTTATCTTTGCATCCATAATGTCTAACACAGTGCCTGACCCTTAGTGAACACTTAAATATTTGCTGATTGAATGACTGATTTTAGGGTTCCTAACAATACATTTCACCCAATACAAAATAAAGTCTTTCCCTCAGAGTTTTATAATCGAGGAATGGGAGAAAAGTTCTGGCAAAATATCTGAATTTTTTTGGAAGTCCCATTGTTCTTCCATTTGTATTTAAGGATTGATAAATTTGGCTGTGGTATTCCATCCACTAAAATGCAGTTTGAGGAAAGTAGAAATCTATTACCTGGCAGACATTTCAATTCATTTTTATAGGTTTGGGGCTTTCACCATGCACTATTTAAATCATGGCCCCAACTAGAGCTGTCCAAAAGCATGAATTGCATTGTATATCTGAGAGGCAGAACTCTGACAAATATAGGGTCTACTACTTGAATCCAAAAGCTCTTAGTAGAATCTAATCTAAAAATCTTCTCAGAACAGCTGTTGAATTCTCCAGTCCACATGATTTAATTTCTCCGCTCACAAGTACATCACCCATCTGCCCCTCAAAGCCCTTTCCCTTCATTCTCTTCTCATTTCTTTCCCTGTGAAGAGAATTGAAGGACTTGTTCAGTATTTCAAGAAGAGGGTAAAAAATAAGAAGGCCATTGCCTAAACTCAGCTCACTAACTGTTTTGCCAATTGAAGGAGATTAGATTACGTCTCCACACCACCCCCCACCCCAGCTCCTGTAATTTAGTATCACAAATCTAGATGGTGAAATTAGTTGAGCACCTACTATGTGTCAGGCACTGTGAAAAGTACTGAGGATACAAAATAAGCTAAAGAAATGATCCATCTCCCTTGGAGAATCTCATATTCTAACAGAGGAGAAAACACACAAACAATTGTGTATATTTATCCAGAGTAAATGGAAGGTAATCTCTGTGGAAAGGCACTAGGAGTGAAGAGGACAGTGGGGGAAAAGTTTGGAAAGGATTCAGGAAGAAAGTTGGATTTGAGCTGAAGGTTGAAGGAGGACAAGGAAGACTGGAGACAACAGTGAGAGAGAAGAGGCATTCTAGGAATGGGGGATGGTCAGTAAAAAGTGGTGGGGTCAGAAAAGGTAGTGTCGTATGAGGAGCAAGTAGGCCAGTGTAGACAGATCAAAGAGTTTGTGGAAGACGATAATGCATAATAAGGCTGAAAATTAAAAAAAAATGGACCAGTTTGTGAAGAGTTTTAAATGACAGAGGAAGGGACCCCAGAAGCCATGTAGTTCGAGCCCCTCATATCACAGAGGAGAAAGTTAAAGCCCAGAGAGGCTGTCAGTTTTCTAAGATCATACATATGTAGTAAGTATCAGGAATCAGATCTAGACCCAGGTCATCCTCCTCCAGAACATGAGTTAAACTGTGACATTATTGCGTTGCTCAAGAAAGACTCAAGTATTTCATGGAAGAAGAAACACACATACGCACACACACACGCATACACACATACACAAAACTATTTATGTGGTTCTTCTCCTGCCTTGGGTTTTGAGACACTGTCTTATTAGGGAATACAATCTGTCAGGAAAAACAAAGTGCATACTAGGAGCATTTTATTGGCTCTGTGTTATGTTACAATACTTTTATTAGATGGTGACATTCCTGAGACAGCACCTGCTGTGTAGCTTTGGGCGGCCAGCCAGAGAAGGAAAAAAAAATCCTAAAAAATGATATGCAGTTTAAATGAGCGGCGATAGGCTTACTTTTCTGTGACAAATGCCAATGACTGAACCATTGGGAAGTTTGAGTGAATCACTGTTCATGGATGGAAAAATGGGTATACAAATGCTTGGGATGTTGTCAGAAGACTCCAAACCAAACACATATAAAAACTTCAATCTCACTCCTTCTCCATCCTCTCCCTCCCACCCTTCCTTCCTTTTTGTTTCTCTCTGTCTCTTCCTCCCCCCTTTCCCTCTCTGTCCACCTTCCTTCCTCTTACTGTTGTTAATGTTATTTTGTTTAATCTGAGCATAGTTGGCATTACTAAATTACAGCTGACATTATTATAGCATTTTGTCATATGACAAGCATTGTTTTCATTACTTGACCATTGTAGCACTTGAAAGTCTATCTACTAAAGGCAGAGATCTTCATTGTTGAGAAGAGAAGCTAGCCAGATAAAAAATTACTGATCACTTTAGTATGGAAGTAATTTTTCTGCATTCTACCCCTATAAAGTCCCTTGGTGTAACAGACAGATCACCAGGTTTAGCATCAGAGGACTTGGGTTCAAATACTGGCTTAGCCCCTTACTACCTGTGTTACTTTGGGCAGATCATTTAACCTTTCTGGGTCTTAGTTTCTTCATCTGTTAAGCTAAATTAACTCTAGTGTCACTTCTGTCACTAAATCATGGAACAGGCTCAAATTTGCCCTTCTAGGTATAAAGCATGTACACACACACACACTCCTGGCTTGCTTCCATCTCACAGCATGATTTATGCTAGAAAACGTATACCCATTTCACTGGTGATAAAACTGAGATTATGAGAGGTTCAGTAATATGACCCACCTTATGACTAGTTAAATGGAAATGCCAGCACTGAGACTAAGGTCTTCTGAGTCAGTCCTGTTCTTTGTCTGCCACATAAGTCTGTTTCCAAATAGGAAAGCTTATTGCCAGCAACTGAAATGAGAAATTCTGTAGAATTCCCTAATTGGCTGCTAAGCCAGAACCCAGTGAGTATATAAACGGAATGATCCACCTCTCTCTCTCTCTCTCTCTCTCTCTCTCTCTCTCTCTCTCTCTCTCTCTCTCTCTCTGTGTGTGTGTTCCTTTTGGCTTTCAAACATGTGGTTTGCTTGATGTTGCCTACTGAGAGCTGGGTGGCAGAGATGCAGCTGGCCCCATTCCTCTATCAGGCCTTCATTCCATGGGGAATCCATGGCCTGATAGGTGGACCTAAGCATATGTTTACCTCTTTACTTTTTCTTGAGTAGTTTCCTTGAGTTTTTTTTTTTTTATTTCCTTGAGTAGGTGACCTGAAACAAATTAGAGATGGAACTGTCTAGGCATTGGCTTTGTGAATTACAAAAAGTGATGGTCTCTGAGAACTTCAGCAGCAGCAGCAGCAGCAGCAATTTCTCGAGAAAAGCAGCATCTGAGATCGGAAAGCTTCTACCATACTTAGCTTGCCTCAGCTTGACCATTCTGTCAGCAGAGAACTGTCAGGAGTGAATGAATAGTGACCAGTGCTGAAGGAAAATATGAAATGCCTCATTAGGAGTACTGCAAAACTTCTTTAGGATCTGCTGAGGCCTACAATATTAACCTTCTTATCAATTGTAACTGGAGTTTTAAGTTGTTTTGTTATTGTCATTGGTGAATCATATCTCACTCTTTGTGACCCCATTTAGAGGTTTTTGTTTGTTTGTTTTTGCCAAAGATAAAGGAGTGGTTTGCCATTTCCTTCTTCAGCTCATTTTATAGATGAGGAAACTGAGGCAAACAGGGTTAAGTGACTTGCCCAGGGTCATAGAGCTAGTAAGTGTCTAAGGCAGGATTTGAAATCGTAAAGGTGGATCTTCTAGCTTCCAAGCCTAGTGCTCTATCCACTGTGCTAACTTGCTGAATCCTCCTAATGCTGTTAATATGAGATGTTATTCTATCATCTTTAGCATTCCTTCCATTGGTATAGGATTAAATTACTGTCCATGCCAGATTAATGTTATACACTGAGTATATTTTTACTTTACTCTCTTGGGGTAACTCCATAGACTGGCCCATAACTATTACTGTACTTAGCAATCTTTCTAGAGAAAGGGTGGGGATTTGTTAGGGAGGGAGGGAGTGAAGAATGGGAGACTAATCCTCCTAATTAGAGATCAGACTTCCCAAGGAATGAACCTGGCACAAATTGAAATAGGGAGAAGTGGGAACCCTATTTAGCAGTGCCTCTATGTAGGACATGTTAGACAGAAAATGAATGCCCTCTTCACTAATGAGAAAACTGAGTTCAGGACAGGTTCAGTGAGTTGGACTTTCTCCACTGTACAACAGAAATATCTTCATCTTTCCAGCTTATTCTACCCTTGGGTTTCTCACATTCGAAATACCCTCCACCCCTTCAGCCACTCTCTTTGATGAACTTCTTCCTCCCAGAATCTCCTGCTCAAGGAGTATGACCACACCAGCTACATCTTCATTCTTTTCCAACTCTCCAGACTTTCTCAGCATGGGAAGGTACCTAACCCCCTCCACTTTTACCTTTCTTTTTATGTAGTGTCTTCCCTCATAGAATGTAAAATTTAAGATCCCTAAGGGCAGGAGCTTACTTCCCATTTGCATTTATATTCCAAGACCTTAGAAGATTGTTTGGCACATAAGGAGTGCTTAATGAATGATTATTGATTTGACCTGAATTTTCCAGTGGTGACTTGTAAGTGAATGACCTGGCACTCACACCTAGACTAGTACTTTTATCACTTTTATCAAAATACTTCTAAGGTGACTGGTTTTGGCATTTTTTGGACAGATTTTGTATTTGCCTACTAGTAAGTAAAGTGAAATCAATAGACATTTGTGAGCCTAAGGAATGACCCTAATTCTTTATAGGTATGAACTGCGGACTAAAGAGTTAGTGTTAATAAAATACCTTGTGATTATGAGATGAAAGGGACAGAGAGGAAAAATAGAGATGAATATTAAATCATTAAATGTTCATTTTTTTTCCTTTAAAGAAAAATCTTGGTTATTATTTTTCCCTTCAGGACTAAATTGACATAGCAAATATCTAAGGTCAAACTAGGGTCTTCATCTTGACTTAATGGTTGGATTGAATTGGCCAGATGGTCAAATCCTATAAATTTATCATAACATCCCCATTAGGCTGATAGCTTCTTGTGTGGTAGGGGAAAAAATGATGATCTGGAAAACTAATTAAATGACTTGTCAACAAGAGTTTGTTTTGCATTTTATGAATTGATTATTTTTTGATAATCAACGAGATTTTTCTGAAATGTTTGATTGGGAAAACAAATGACATTGCGGGAGAGAAAGGGGGGTGGGGGGAAGCTTGTATTCATATTGCCTATATAAGACAGGACTTAGTTCTTTGAAATCTTTTGTCCAAAACTGGCACTCTAACTCATCCTTCTTCCCTTATCTCTAAGTTGATTATGCATGTCTGTTTACTTTCTGCTTTAAAGCTTTTGGTAAGAAGACATTTTGGCCTTTTAAACTGTATATCTGCTGACCTTAGAGAGTGATGACTTTATGGGTTGTGACCACATTAACCAAACCACTGAGAGGTAAGTGCACAGCTCCCTAAAGCCACAGTGGGAGATCAGACAGCATCATTTCCCAGAAAGAGTTACAAGTTACACATTTAACATGATTCTACAATCTCTCCCTTTGGATTCCAGTGAAAATTTGGTCCTTTCATTTCAAGTTTCCTGAACACAGTCTAAGCCTTCTGTGTGTGTGTGTGTGTGTGTGTGTGTGTGTGTGTGTGTGTATAAGAAGAAATTGTAGTGGCTCTGAGTTTGTGAACCTCTTCAGACTTTGTTTTCCATACTTCACCCTGCTCCTCTCCAAGTCAGAGCAGATGGAAGTACGGTAATGCCATGAAGGTAGGATTCTGAGCACAGAAAACCAACTCTTTCCTTTTCTTCTGGGAATTCTTATCAATCTGATACATTTGTTTATGGAGCTAAATCAGAGCCTTAAAAGCTTCCATATACTTTGCTGGAGAGCAGAGTGCTCCTGAACTTTAAAATCAATTGCATCGATTCAATTATAGAACATAAGTGAAGACTAATGGTTTTTTATGTTCATTAACTTCTAATTTACATAAGATAGAAGATGTTAATATGGTTTCAGAGCCCTCTGTGGGGAACCATTTTGGTTGAGCTAGAGAAAATAGGGCTTCTGTTTTCATGTTCAATGGGTCGATACTGTAAAAATTAAAATATATGATCTTCTTGAATACCATGAATCTTCCCACTTTCCCGTAGCCTAAGGAAAAAAGGCTATGTTCAAGCAGGGTGGCCACCTCATCCATTACTCAACTTTTCTTTATAAGAGGTGAAAAATAGGCCTTGACTTGCCTAAAGTGAAAGGTTTAGTATTGATTTTGATTTTTTTCAAAGTACTGAGAGGTCAACCAGCCTGAACTAAACTACAATTTTCAAGGCAAATTGTGAAATTGCACTAGCTGGTCTTTCATTGAGATGAGAATGGCAAATTTGAAGTGTGTTTTATGAACTACAAGATTAGTGAATCTAATGATTTTTTCATTGTCCTCATTGGAGGGCAGCAATTTTATAAATATGGGATGGAGTCAGGTATAATTTTGAATATAGATAATTGAAGACCAGAAAATCATTCAAAGGCAATGGAGAAGCATATGATGCTTTTTTGTCCCCAGTAGTATATAAGTTCCCCGAGGACAGGGTTAGTTTTGATTTTGTCTTTCTATCACAAGCTCTGGCACATAAGAGGAATTTAACAAATGTTTATTGAATGAATGATTAAGTGAATGAATGAACAAGTAATTCCACCTTTGTATCAGCACAAAAGACAAAAGAAGACAGAGTTCTTTCTTAGTCTGTTATTATAAGTGGCTCTTCCTTTGTCTTTATTCTTTATGACTATTTTTCATCTCACTAAGTAATCTTTAAACTCTTTTATATTTGTTGCACTTGCGTTCTGTCTACACTGTTATTCTGGGCATGTCCTATAAATGCAAATAAAGGACTAACTTATAAAGAGAATCAAGATGAACGTAAAGGGGGTTGTTGGGGAAAAAAAAAACTACAGCACCAGAAACCAATCATTGCTCAAACTCTAATAAGAGGGCAAAATCTTATCCCTCAAGGGGAACACTTTCAGACTCTTCCAGAATTGAAGAAACAGAGGCAAGTATCTAGACGCATAGGACATTATGGCCTGATCCTCATTTCTACATTGTAAAGACCTCCACTGTTGCGCCTTTGAATTTGGGAAGCCGCTGGCTAAGATGGGTGAATGACAACTAGCTCTCTGTTATTGATCAGTGAGTATTCATCAAGCACCTAGAATATGTTAGATACTAGGGATGCAAAGGAAAAAAAAATAAAACTGTCCAAATCTTGAGAGATGGACTAGGACCCCAGAACACTCTTTGGTATTGAATAGTGCATCTTATAGGACAGCTAGGTGGCAAAGTGGATAGAGTACTGGGCTTCAAGTTAGTGAGGTTTATCTTTCTGAGTTCAAATCTGGCCTCAGATACTTACTAACTGAGTCACCCTGGGAAAGTCAATTAACCTTGTTTGCCTTAGTTTCCTCATCTGTGAAAACCTGGGTTCAAGGCCTATCTCTGAAACATAGTAACCATGTGACCTCAGAGAAATTTTAAACCCCTTAGTATCCCAGGCAACTGTCTAAAAGCAAGCATTCTCAACCCTTTTTTATGTCATGTATTCCTTTGACAGGCTGGTGAAGCTGTCTCAGAATAACATTTTTTTAAATTCATGAATTGCTAATATGTATTATTGGAAGGAGTTTCCATTCTAATAGTTAGCCATGTGTGTCAAGTGGGACAATATCACGATAGCTCCTACCTTTCTTATACTATTTGTTACATGTGTCCTGTGTTGCAATTTCCTGATTGCACTTTCCCATTACTCTCATTTTGTTGAAATTGAAAGGAAGCATTATGTAATCTGTAGAAGTTTCTCTCTCTCTCTCTCTCTCTCTCTTTCTTTCACTCTCTCTCTCTCTCTCTCTCTCTCTCTCTCTCTCTCTCGTGTGTGTGTGTGTGTGTGTGTGTGTGTGTGTGTGTGTGTGTTGCATTTTATTTTTAAAGTGTGGTAGTTTCCCTACATTTAATGTGGAGTCAGAAGACTTAGACTCAAATTCCAGTTCCATTACTTGTGCGGCCTTGAGCAAGTCGCTTAACCTTTGAAATCTCATTTTCCTCATCTGCAAAATGAGAGGGTTAGACTAGATGACTTCTGAAATCCCTTTCAACTCAAATTTTTTTTCTATCATATATACATACATATGTATACACATATGTATGTGTGTATATATATATATATATGTATATATATATATATATATATATATATATATATATTTATGTGGTTTTTTTTACCAATTTTCTACCCTACCATATACTTTTCCTATTTTGGGAAAAGAAGTGCTTGATGTTTCTTTTGAACATTCTTTTTTATTTGTTATTCCTTAAAATATAATTAATTCTCTCTCCTGAAGATTGTTTTAGTTCTTACTTTTTCATTAATAATCCTCAAAGTCTACTTGATCTTCCTTAGACATAGCATTCTCACATTTCAGGTGGTAGTTTATTGGAAGCAAATTCAGTTTTTTGCTTTGCTTAATCTAAAGTCCTGCCGCATCATCTGTAACCTGTAATTGAACTGCACAGAATTCACATTTGCTCCTTTTTGACTGTGGCTGAACATTTACAAAATGGTCAAGTTTAGGGATCCTACACTGGGAGAATCAGCATAAAGAGAATATAATATCCCTAACAGATGCAGACATTGTCAAAACTTTATACTTTTGATTATAAGTAGCAGTTCCAATTGGCCATTCTGTCCCTTATCCAATTGGGTAATCATATCACTCTTCTACCCCAAATTCCAATTAACTTGAACCCTTTCCTTTTGAATCATTTTCATTTGAGAAACTATACTGTTTTCACTGGAGACAGTGTAATATAGTGGCCAGTACACTGATCCTGCTGGAAGAAGGACTAGGGTTAAAATTCAGCCTCTGATACTTTACAGCTGTGTGATCTTCCTGGTCTCAGACAACTCTCTAAGACCAGAAATTATAGGCTGGATTGGGTAGTACCAACAGAATTCCCATTATGTAATATGGGTCAACTCTAATATCCAGCTGTCTTACACTTCATTCCTCACCTCCCTTCCCCGAACCACTGAGGGCAATTGTAAATTTTTTTTATCTTGATTTTGGTTCAAGTTCCCTCCTATTGTGTGCCCTCTATTTTTTTTTTTTTTGTTCTCTGACAAATACACCAGTTCCATTTAACCATTTAACATCAGATTAGTTTTTATAGAGAGATATTTACTTTGAAGATATAGCAAGAAGAAACATGCAGACTTTCCCCCTAACACTTCAAAAAATAACTCCCCTCCATTCTCCCTTACACTACAGCACTCCTAGAGAGGAGACAGTAGAATAGGATTGCGATTTAGTTCAGTTGACACTTAGTTTTTGTTTCACCAAGTTCAAGTCCAAAGTCGAAAGTTCGGGCTTGTGTTGGGTTCAAGCTTTAGTCTGTATGCCCCAGGGCCTCATTGCTGGTCTAGCTACAGCACCTAAACAGAATTCCTAGATTTCTGCATCATTGTGCTTTAAACTCCCAGGTTGGAGACATCACCCCATGTATCTTAAAAGGAAAAGGATGAAAGAAAAAGCCAAAACCCAGGCCCATTTCTTGTGTCCAAGAGGAGCAGCCTTGAGGACCTCCCCTCCTCCCTTACTGAATGGTGTATTTGAAGAAATCCTTTACTTTCAGACACAAATGCAGGACAAATCTCAAACTATGTTAGTCCTATAGTTTTAGAGACTCAGACAGTCCCACCTACACCACCAAGGGAAAAGCAGTGCTTCCAACCACATGGTAGGTTATTCATTCTAGTTTTCTTATCATCCAGAAGTAGATCCTCCAGTTGATTACATGTGGGGCAATGTTATCCTAGATGATCTAGGCATGTGGCAAATTTCCATTACAACTAACAGAATTTAATAAAAACAATTCATATTTAATATAATAAAGATATTTGCTACCCCATAGGTGATTGGAAGCATCTATATCGGTGAACATGAATAGTATGGAAATGAATGGATGGATGAATTTCTACTATCTGCTCATGTCACCTCTCCCATAGTGACACCTTCCTCAAATTTTCATAGGGTTTTACTGTGCTTTCCTTATTCTCTTATTTTCTTTTATTACAATTATTTTTAAGCATTACTACCCCAACTAGATTGTATTATTAGCCTCAGGATCGATAATAATGTTGTCTTCATAGTAGATGCTTGATAAATGTTCATTGTGGTTCCAAAAATTCCAGACATTTTCTTAGAAATTTCAACTATTCACTGAGAGTTCATTTGTCTCTGAAAGAAGGGAATAGGACTTTTTTCCCCAATAGGAGCAATTCCTGGACTCTTGACAGCAAATTCAAGGCCAATCAGTTCAAGGGGCTTGCCTTACCCTTAAGTCCGAAACAGCCATGATTAACGTTGTGATTTGAAAAATACTATGAATTAATATATCCTTCAAGTTTACCAATGTGCCTGTAATTCCAATATTCAAGAATTATAGACATACTAAATATGCTAATAATCTTAGGATTTTAAAGTTGGAAGAAATCTTAGAGATTAACTACTCCATTCCTCCTCCCCTTTTTTACAGATGAAGAAATAAAACTACTGAGGTAGGGTGTGGTAGTGGAACAATCACTTGATTTGATCCTTGGTTTTGTGAAGCACCCCTGACATTAATCAGAAATGCCAAGCAGGTGAAGCCCACTCCTCAAAATGGAGAGGAGTCTAAACTGGGTTGAAAGCAGAAAAAAAGTTTTATTAGGAGGAAAATCAGACACTGTTGCTGAGGCCCCCAGTACAAGTTATAAAGAAGCCCACTTCCCAGGAGAGGCAGGGGAGATTTATGTTTGAAAACCTCAAAGGAGAGGTTGAGGGATGGGTTGGGAAAAAGAATGGACAATCTTTTCCAAGATCAGCTGGACATAGAAGCAGGATGTTTTGCAGAAACAGTTGAGTACAAAACTGGTTTGGGCCAGTCTTTTTTTTTTTTTGGTGGGGGGAGGTGGGCACAGCTCAGCAAGGTCAGCCAGCAAACATCAGCAAAGGCATCTGGGAGTGAGCAAGACTTTGGTTCATTGCAGGCTCCTGATTGGCTCCTTTCAGCAAAAAGGCTCACTCTGTGTCCATGGCATCTGCCTGGTAAGGTAACTCATATGTTAAACTCAGGGGTACTTCCACAGTTTGAATCCTGGTTTCATTCTTCTGTTATTTTGTACAAGTCAATATCTCTGGACCTCAGTTTTTGTCCTGATAAAATGAGGTTGGACTAGATAATTTCTAAAAACGATTTTCTGGCTCTAAATTCCATGATCCTAACTTACTTTTGGCTCTCTATCATATGATCTTATGCTTCCTAAAACAAGACTTATCCAATGTCAGAAATACACATAAATGGAACTAAAACTCAAGTCCATTACATTCTAGACCAGTGGTCTTCCCTCACTTCCTTAAACAACCACTAATCACCAACACCAAAACTAAACAAACTACAAAATAACTAACCAATTCTCTGCAATTTTTCACTGCTGTATGGTTTGATGTAATAATCACTTACCAAGAAATAAACTCTCTATACTACCTTCCCTTAACATGAGGTAAGTAAAACTTTTGAATATTAATATGATTATGAATGATAGCACATGTAACTTTCCTTTATTAACCATTTAGTTTTTTTAATAGAAAGGAAGAATATGCTTTACTATTAGTCATTAGGTACCAACATGATTTGATCATGTTATCTGATCTGAATTCTGTTGTCTTGTAATGTTGTCTTTCTTTACATTATTATAGTTGTCATGTATGTTCTCATGATTCTGCCTTCTTTGTTCTGGAGCAATTAATATGAGTCTTCTTATGTTCCCCTGAATCCTTCATTTTCGTATAATAGTATTTCATTACATTTAAATACCACACTTTACTGAGCTATTCCATAATCTGTGGACACAAGATTTGTTTCTAGCATTTTGCTGCTATTTGCTGCTTCTTTTCATGCAGCTTTTTTAAAAAGAACTATATCTGTGATTTCCTCAATGTAAGGTACATCTAGTGAGGTCACTTGTCTTTTAGGGAAGATTGGCACTTTTTCTACAACTCTTCTTCTTAGAATGCTACTTGTCACACCAGAAGGTTCAGTTGACCCTAGGTCAAAGGGGTAGCATAGGTAGTCATAGGTAAGATTTGAATCCAGGTTATCTTATCTCTGAGGCTAGCTCTCTATTGATTACACCAGGCTACTCTTCTATCCCATGCTAAAATTTCTTATACTTTGGATAGGTTTAAGCAAGTTAAGCTATGATCAGATACCTGTCCTTCGTTGTGAATTTATCATGTACTTTCTCTAAGACAAGCACCAAAAGAATGTAGTGGAGATAAATTTCACCTTCACAGATTTGCTTGGGGTCTGCTCTGTCTATAGATGTAAATAACAGATAAGTTCTCCGGAAGAAATTTGTTGATTTCTAGGCAGAGATTTAAATATAGTCCCATAGTTTCCCAGAAAGAATTGCTCTTGAAGCATCTGATTTTTGTATCATTAAATTTTTCTGTATTCATATATATATATATATATATATATATATATATATATATATATATATATATATATATATATATATATCATACAAAATTGGGTGACCTGAGCTCTGTTTTGTTTCTGTCCATACCATTGAATAATTCACTTGTCCTCTCTGGACCCCAGTTACCTTATACAAAAAATGAGGGAGTGGGACAAGATGATTGCTAAAATCCCTTCGAACCCTGCAAGTCTTTGATTTCTTTGTATTACTTTTTCTCTTCAAGGAGGACAATTAAAATTTTAAGCATTCTATGATCTATGGTGCCACAGCTCTCAACTTGTAGAAAAGCATACCATATATTATAGCATTAATGTGAAGAAAGCTGTATAATTTCATATTTTGAATGATTTTCTTCTTTTTTTGGCCAACTCACACAGAATTGTGTGGGTAAATTATAGTCAAGTTGCTTAAAAGCATTTGAGTTTATTACTTACAGCCACCTATTTGCTTCTTTGAAAATTAACCTGAAAATTAACCGTAATGTCAAATGAAAGAACAAAAAGAAAAGTCTTAACTCATTTACCTTGGCTCCCTCTATGCACTTCAATTTATCTTACACATATCAGGACTGAACTAAAGATGCCAGTTTTACCAAACCCCCAATTCTTCCTGCAATTGTGTGCCAGGAGTCTCTTGAGAGGTAGCGTCCAGGAAGGTAAACAGAATGAGCAACAGACCCTTTGCATCAGGCTTGTAGCATATTCTGGGAGATGTTAACAAAAGACACTCTTGTAGAGCAGCAAGACTTTATCAAAATATATTTTAAGTCCCTTCCCATTACAGGACTTAGATAAGATTATCATTTAACTCATTAGTGTTATAAATTTTTGACTTTTAGCATGTTACTTGAACAAAACGGACTTGCTCCTTGCTCCAGATACATGGGCACAGACTGTGGTGGAGTGAAAAGATAAGTGGATAGGGAGACAGGGAAACTTGAGCCTGTGCCTCATTCTGCTTTGAGACTAGTAATGTCCTTAAAGCTAAGGAGAGGCCTGGGAAATCAAATAACCTAACTCCTTTATTTTATAGCTAGGAAGAAATTAAATGCCAAGAACATTAAAAACAAATTTACCATAGTTATAGCTAGGGTAAAGTTGCTATAGTTATAACTTGGAGAAAGCTAGACGGTGAAAAAGCCAGAAGTGGAACCAAATATCACTGTCTCCAAGGCATATGTAAGTATCATATATGAATAATACTACTACAAAATAGAAGATGATAAGTACATATGAAGCCTTTCACATATACTAGGTTGCCTCTCAGAATTGAACACATTTCAGCTGTTTTCTTCAACATAATGTCTGTTCAGAAATACCTAGCCATAATCTCCAATGGAATTCAGACAATGACTTTACAAACAAGATATCATTATTTCAGAGATCACAAGATATTCTATATGTCAAGAGATTTTATAGAAATGTACTTTTGTTTCAGCTAGGTGGAACAGTGGATAGAGTGCTGGCCTGATGTCAGGAAGACTCATTTCCCTGAGTTCAAATCTGGCCTCAGAAGCTTGTTAGCTGTGTGACCCTGAGCAAGACACTTAATCCTATTTGCCTCAGTTTCATAATCCATAAAATGAACTGGAGAATGAAATGGCAAACTACTCCAGCATGTTTTCCAAGAAAACCCCAAAGGGTATCACAAAGAGTGGACAGGACTGAAAACTGAATGAAGAATTTGGCATGTCACTATTCCAACATATAATGAAGCTAAAGAACCAACTATTTCCTTAAATATTTGTTTGTCATTGTCAATTGACAAGCATTTATTAAGCATTTACTATGTGCTGAATACTGGGGATACTCACACCCGTGAAGAAGAAGAAGGAGGAGGAGGAGGAGGAGGAGGAGGAAGAGGAGGAGAAGGGGGAGGAGGGGGAAGAGGAAGTAGAGGAGGAGGGGGAAGAGGAGGGGGAGGAGGAGGAAGTAGAGGAGGAGGAGGGGAGGAGGTGGAGGAGGAAGTAGAAAAGGAGGGGGAGGAGGGGGAAGAGGAGGTTGAGGAGGAGTAGGAGACAAGGAGAAGGTAGAAGAGGAGGCGAGGAGGAAGGAGCAGAGGAGGGGGAGGAAGAGGATGGGGAGGTGGAGGAGGAGGAAGTAGAGGAGGAGGAGGGGGAGGAGGGGGAAGAGAAGGAAGAAGGGGAGGAGGGGTAGGAGGATGGGGAGGTGGAGGAGGAGGAAGAGAAGGTGGAGGAAAGTACTGCAGATACAGGTTATCCTAAACCTCACTTTTTATAAAGACATTGAGCTTAAACCACTTGAGGTTGTGCCTTGCCAAAGGTCATAGAAGCAGTAAATATAAGTGGTGGGATTGAACCCAGGTTTTCTGACTTCATGGGCATTTCTCTTTGCCTTTTACCATTTTATGCTTCTCTCTAAAATACATATTATATAATCAAAGTGGTCATTATTCTTCAGGTTTGTGACTTAGTTCAATAAGCATTTATTACTTATTATTTATAATGTTATTACTTATGTGAAAATTTAAGTGCTGGGAACTGATATCAAGAGGAAGACACATGCTTGTTCTTGGCATTTCAAATCTAGTAAAGGGGACATTATTTAAATACCTAAAAAGCTTGTAATTTCATTAGCTTGGGCGCTTTGTATTACAATTCCTTTATACTCACTTCTACTCCATATGTATTTCCTAGAAAACTGTCTTTGTGAGTGATTACGGCTGGAAAAGAAGATAACTCATCCCCTGATGTCAACTTTTCTTTCTTTGGATGAACTTCTCCAAACGCAGTCAGGCTGGTCCCCTGTGTAGAAGCATACAGTCTATCACTCTTTCAGCTTACTCAGAGCTTAACCTTTGAGGACCTGGAGTTACCTTCATGACAGAATGAATTATTGGTTCAGGATTTCAGTGGAAGACATTCAACATGAGTAATGATAGTATAAAGTTAAAAATTTTAAGTACTCAATGTCAGCAAACAAACAAATAAAAAACCTCACATGTTGTTTTTAAAAGAGAGAGCAAGATCTACTTGCAGGAGGAATCCAGGAAGGCTTCATGGAAGTGATTGTATTTGAGCTGGGGAGGATGTCTATAAGTAAAGTTGGCTTGTGAGGCATCTGGAAGAAGAACATTTAGGTCCTAAAGAATGCCTGGAAATATGAAGCATCTTTGATTGTTAGTTCACATTTGTCTCAATGTCATATTGCCTAAATGTGCTGCCCCTCAGTGTGCCCCCCTGTGGGGGAAGGAAGGGAGGAAGGGTTTACAAAAATGCAGCCTACTGGATCCTTTCTTTGAGCAGTTTCCCTCAAATTCTATTGTTATGTGAACCACTGGACAAAGTCACTTGGCTATGAATAGTGACAAGCATATATCATATCCTATTTACGTTGTATCATATCGTATCACATCATCTCATCTAATTTCACGTTAAATCATAATGTATCACATTATATATTTCATTATCTTGCATTGGTATTTTATATTATATCCTCTTTCATCTCCATTGTATTAGACATACACATACATTTTCTATAAATACATATAACTTACAATATATTTTCAAGTAGAAGGTCTTGCATATCATATTTTTGTACATTTATATGTATAATCACACTTGAATGCATACATTCATACACACATACATACACAAAAACACACAACTGAGCTTAACAGTTTGGGGATAAACAATCTTTCCCTCCTTTTATTATGACAAGGCAATACCACCAACCACAAAAAATAATTTGAAAACATGAAATTAAATAAAGAAATACTTTTCGTTTCACTGCATCATAAGCTTCTCCACACTAAGTACCTTCCTCCTGATGTGCCTTTGTTTTTCTCAGTAATAAACTCTGTAATGGGGGCTAATCTAACAAAAACAGTTTATTCTGCAATGTAGCTGTCAGTTTCAGGGTTGGGAGAATTTTTGGAACTATTTTCCCATATATTGCAACCACGAAACAATGTTCAGAGTTTGTCCTGCTTATATATTTCACTAGTATGCATAGACATGGTTTTGGAAAAACCTACTGTCCAGGTTTTCTTAGTCTGACTTCCAACCTGAATTATTCACCGGAGGCACACACTCCCTCTGTCTTCCCTACTGGACACCATTGCTACACCATCCCTGTGATAAAGGCCTCCTTGTAATAGGAATGACTCCTGCATTCAAGCTGTGCCCTGTTTCTTTCTTTTCTTTTTTTAATATCCCTGGGATGTAATTATCTCATGATAACCACCTTTGCATCTAATGACTTAATTAGGTAATCACATAAGTGCTTTAAGTGATATTTTGTGTGCTGAAAATGTGTAATATGTAGTAAATCATCAAAGTTCTTCATTCTTGGACAAGAAAGCATAAATACCCAGTCTCCGGGGTCTAATTTATCAGTGTGTAAGACCAACCTCTTATTTAAAAACTAACCAAACAAACAAAAAAACAACAAAAACAAACCAAATCAAATCTAAAAAAAAACCAAAACAAAACCTTCCATATTCAGGAGATAAAGGGGTGATAGAAAGATATTTTCCCTGCTCCTTGACATTTTAAAATCTGTTCCACACACCACACAGTGAATTAAAAGTATAATTGATGCTTTCTTTTCAAATTAGCCCCATTAGCAACAATAGCTGGCAATGTGTGTTTTCTTTTTTGAGCAATAGGTAAAAACTGCATTTGGAAAACATTTAAATTTTATTCTCATTATCTGAATCAATCCCCCACTAATTAGTAGACCTGGCTTTGTTTCTTGATGTCATTTTGTCCAGTTAATAGGCGGTTCGAAGTGATACTCTTTCTGAGTGTAATCTGACATTAAATAAAGACGTGGTTATTTTTATTGCCTATTACCGTCTTTAAGTCGTTCTTGTTTTACTTTTTAAGAAGGGTTTTGTTATGATTCATCAAAAATTGATCATTTAGGAATGTTTACTTTGTCCTGGTGTGTTGGGGGAAAAAAGAAAAAAAAATCCTACCACTTAAATGAGTAGAATTCATTTAACTTGGGTCTCTTGGCTGTTAACAGAATCAGATCTCCATTACATTCAGTTTCCAAATATCCTCAATAAATGACCATTATTGTAAATCTCCTTATTGCCGTAAATGCCAGACCTAATATTAAATTGCTCACTTGTAGCTACTTACATTGCCACTTTGATCAGTACTAGGACACATGTTGTCTTTCATATGCAACTGCTTCTTGAACTGCCTGTAACCAGAATGGCCTTTGTTTTCTTTGAATGACTCAGCTTACCTCATTGAGCTTCCCTGGACACTGTGGCTTGCTCTTCCGGGGCAGGACCAGAACTTCCTGTGTGATGAGTCATGGGGCTGGCTGAGGGGAGGTGTTAACGGCTATGCTAGGGGGAGGGGCCAACTCAGGAACCAATCGGCCCTGGTCATTTGGGCGGAGCTTGATGATGTCAAAAACCCTATAAGAGGGGAGAGGACAGCTTGAAGAGCTCTTCTTTTCCTTTTCCGGTTGGAGCCAGCGACAGTTACAACGACAGTTACAGAGGCAGTTACGACAGTTACGTCAGTTACAGTCACAGCCACAGACACAGCTGAAGCAGGAGCTGCCAGTAGCAGAGCTAACCTACGGGAGAAAGCTGAACAAAGACTTCAGGCCATTACAGCGACAGTTACAGCGACAGTTGGAGCCAGAGGCAGTTACAGAGGCAGTTACGACAGTTACGTCAGTTACAGCGACCGTTACATCGTCAGTTACAGTTGCAGCTTCAGTTACAGACACAGACACAGCTGAGGCAGGAGCTGCCAGTAGCAGAGCTGATCTACGGGAGGAAGCTGAACAAAGACTTCAGGCCAGTGGGTAATCTTATTACCATCGAGGGGGAAGCATGATTTTGCTTTACGCAATCATGCTTCTCTGTAGCCTCCTGGTTACTCTTGCAAGGCGTACTTATTGGGCCTGGAAGATTTTGATCAACATATCAAAATGGGGCTTCTGGTTCATGGGTTGGTTACTGTGGAGCCTAAATAAATGTTTTGATTCTTCTGCCTTCTACTTTGAGAGTTTCTTATATCCGGCGGTTCCGAACCTTTCAGACATGTTTATGATCCTCTTTGAGATTATAAACTCGGCCCTCCTGATACATTTGGCGTCACGAACAGGATCGCTAGGTATAAGATCTCTATTTAGAAGCAGAACAATTTCAGAGGAAGAGATGAATATCCCAGGATGGGAGGATCCATTTTATTCCTCCCTAGCAAAAGAATTGGCTAAAAAAGCTGGACCCTGTGAAAACTGGGAACCAAGGCTACGGAGAGGAGATCCTAGGGATTTGGAAAAGTGTTTACGAGAAGTTGGGATTCAGTCAGGGGCATCACTATCTAGGCAAAGCTGGATAGTGTTATCAGCCTACCGTCTAGTATACGAAAGATTGAGATTAAGTGAAAGACATGGGGGCACTCCTACCCCACAGGAAGAAGGGGAATCTCAGATAGCAGGAGACCAAACTGACTCAAATGAGAACTTTTCTATTAATGCGGCTAAGAGCAACAGGAGACCAAAAAAGCCCAGAGTGTATTTCAACCCAGCCCAGAAAGAGCCTGACTGCCTGCTTCGTCCTAGCCATGGTGGCAGAGGAAGTGAGTGGGGAGAGAATGAGACAATGTTAGGGGCTGAGGCACAAAACACTACTGGGGTTCAGGATGTGCCTCACACAGAGAATAGGAGATGGTTAAATGATCAGACAAGGGCTCGACCCATACAAAGGAGGAAGACAGAAACCCGAGGTGAAGATTCAGTTACAAGGGAAATTCAGGAAGATTTCTCACCGCAAGAGGTCACAGATATTTTGAGTAGATTCAGCCAAAGAATAGGAGAACCATTGATATCTTGGATGGTAAGACTCAGTGATCAAGGGGCCGGTGGAATATCAGTAGATGGGACAGACTGCATGAGATTCATAGGTATCAGCCATGATCCTCTAGTTCAACAAGCTTTTAGGGAACATCATCAGCAAGGAGATGGTGATAGCAGGACTACTCTGTTGGCATTAGCCGCTGTGGGATGCAATAAGAGATATGCTACTGATTCTATGTGGCCCACTGAGCAGAGACCCTGGTATTCACTTAGAGATTGTATCATGAGACTAAAGGAGGAGGTAATGAAGACTGCCATTATGACAGGAACTGCAGACAAATATTACAATGATTCAATGGAACTGCCTCATAGGAATTTAATAATTAGGACAGCTCCCCCTGCTTATAAACAACTAATTTTGAATTTATTACTTGGAGAAGTAGGGAGCCGTCTTACAACAGTGATAAATAAGATTTTACAGTTACATGACTTAGGTGACTGGGGAGGGGATAGATCTCCTCGAGAGAGAAGGGTGAATAACCAGCAAACTTGGCGCCAAAGGAGAGTAACAAGGAAAGAAATGTTTACTGCTTTATTGAGAGCAGGAGTAGGTTTTGAAATGATAGATGGAATTCCAACCAATGAATTATATAGAATGTACAGAGATAAAGGCCTTGATAACAGGAGAGATAGGGAAATCAGAACTGCTCCTGCAAATGCTACAGATGTTGAACCTTCATACCCAAGTGAATCACATGAAAGGGAATACTGAAGAATTATAGTCCATACTTGTCTATTCTTTTTGTCCTTTGTTTTGGCTAACCTTGTTGCTAGTTTTGTTTCCTTCAGGCTTAAGCACCCTGCACTTTCCGGTGACTGCCTAAGCATGTAGCATTCTTGGAATTCCTGCCAGCTCGTTAAAGAAATGACCTCTGGAATGGGACTTTTTGGGGGCAGGGCCATCTCTACATCCAATTTCAGCATGAAGAAGCTATGGAAAATGAGACCTTCACCCCTCACCCCAAGATTTTGAGCCCCAATCGTTCAAGGGGGGTGGAAATGATGATAGTGTTCTGTTTACTTATTTTGTGTTATCCTTGCTGTGTTGTTTTATTGTTATGATATTATTGATCCTATGTAATGGATACAAGGATTTAGGGGTGGACATTTGAATTATTAATAATTATTTTGGGGATGATTGATTGAAGAGATTATCTTGCTGGGACCTAGGGGTGGATCACATTTGAATCGTAAACCAATATTTGGGAATGTCACTGAATGATATGTTTTGCTTTATAATGAATGATATGTTTTAGTTTCCTTTGTAATTGGATCACAATGTATGTTCTAGGATACATGGCTGATTAGATTATGTATCCTATAACAAGGGGTGGAGTGTAACCAGAATGGCCTTTGTTTTCTTTGAATGACTCAGCTTACCTCATTGAGCTTCCCTGGACACTGTGGCTTGCTCTTCCGGGGCAGGACCAGAACTTCCTGTGTGATGAGTCATGGGGCTGGCTGAGGGGAGGTGTTAACGGCTATGCTAGGGGGAGGGGCCAACTCAGGAACCAATCGGCCCTGGTCATTTGGGCGGAGCTTGATGATGTCAAAAACCCTATAAGAGGGGAGAGGACAGCTTGAAGAGCTCTTCTTTTCCTTTTCCGGTTGGAGCCAGCGACAGTTACAACGACAGTTACAGAGGCAGTTACGACAGTTACGTCAGTTACAGCCACAGCCACAGACACAGCTGAAGCAGGAGCTGCCAGTAGCAGAGCTAACCTACGGGAGAAAGCTGAACAAAGACTTCAGGCCATTACAGCGACAGTTACAGCGACAGTTGGAGCCAGAGGCAGTTACAGAGGCAGTTACGACAGTTACGTCAGTTACAGCGACCGTTACATCGTCAGTTACAGTTGCAGCTTCAGTTACAGACACAGACACAGCTGAGGCAGGAGCTGCCAGTAGCAGAGCTGATCTACGGGAGGAAGCTGAACAAAGACTTCAGGCCAGTGGGTAATCTTATTACCATCGAGGGGGAAGCATGATTTTGCTTTACGCAATCATGCTTCTCTGTAGCCTCCTGGTTACTCTTGCAAGGCGTACTTATTGGGCCTGGAAGATTTTGATCAACATATCAAAATGGGGCTTCTGGTTCATGGGTTGGTTACTGTGGAGCCTAAATAAATGTTTTGATTCTTCTGCCTTCTACTTTGAGAGTTTCTTATATCCGGCGGTTCCGAACCTTTCAGACATGTTTATGATCCTCTTTGAGATTATAAACTCGGCCCTCCTGATACACTGCCCCACCCCTTTCCCACCTTGGGCTTTTCTGCCTCCTTGTTTTGATCATAAAAATACCAAGCATTCTCTTTTCTACCCATTCGAATTCTAAGCATCCTTGAAGATTCAGTGTGCATCACTTCTCTTCTATAAAACCTTCCCGACAATCATAGAATTAGAGGTCATGTAGTTAATGTTTCATTTAAGACATTTCTAACAAATAGTCATCTATCCTCTACTTGAATACCTGAATACTCACAACCTTGACCCAGAAATTAAACTTTTAGATAACCATAATTGTTAAGAAGCTCTTTCTGTAAGCAAGCCAAAATTCTTCTTTCCTCTAAGTTTCACCCACTGATCCTAGCTCTACATCCAGGAACCTAAACAAGGATGGGTAATTTTTTTTTTCCATATTACAACTCGTTACATTTGTGAAAGCAAAGCTTATGTGCTCCCCCCCCCCACCCTGTATCTTCACTTCTTCAGGATAAAGGACGCTTATTTCCCTCAACTGAACACAAATAATATGATTTTACATCCTATTACTTTCTTGGCTCCTATTCTCTGGACATATTCCAAATAGGTCAATGTCCCTCCTAAAATGTGGTATCTCAGAAGTAAACACAAAACTCTAGGCATGGTGTGTACTCTGAGACTGTCACCTTTCTAGTTCTGGACACTGTCATTCTATTAGCACAACCTAATCTCATATTAACTAGTCTTGGCAGTCATATTACAATATTGATTCCTACTGAGCTTGTAAGAATCTGAAAAAGAAAGTCTTTTTCCCCATGTAGGAATTGCTGTCTAGCCATGTTGCCACCATCCTTACTTGTACTATTGATTTTTCAAAAATTAAAGTGAAGAACTTTGTATTTTCTCCTATTAAATTTCATCTTACTCATTCTGACCTATTCTTCTAAATTGTTAAGATCTTTACACATCACATCCTCTTACCTGACATTTTAGTCAAAGCCAGACTAAAAAGGTAATTTTCATTATGAAAAAATAATTTTAATTGATTTCTATATGAGTCTATGAGCTTTTTTATGGCTCATACAACATCAGTCCTGGAGACAACCTTAGAGATCTTGTAAGCTAAACCCCTCATTTATGACAACATGGCAGAGTAGTTACAGTGATAGAATTAAGAATTAGGCATTTATTATATTATGTTGTGGAAATGCTTGTTTTATTCTACAAATTAAAAAAAATGAAATTGAAATTAGAAAAAAAAGGATCATACATACCTCGGTTAGTTCTGCCTTTGACACTTATTAGCTGTGTGATTATAAGCTTAAGCTCTCAGAGTGTCATTTTCTTCCTCTATAAAATGGACATAATTATTCCCATAGTACCTGCCTCAAAAGTTTCAAATGACATAATTTGTGTGAAGTGTTTTAGAAACTTGAAACATGATGTAGTGGAAGGAGATCCGGCATCAGAACCAGGAAGACCTGTGTTTGAGTCCCACAAATACTGGTTATGTGATAATGAACAAAGTAGTTGTCAAAAGCATTTATTATGTGCCTGGCACTATGTTAAGTGTTGGAGAAACAAACAAAGGCAAAAGACAGTTCCTGAACTCAAGGGGGTGTAACAGCAACGTTGCTTGCCACTACGGTGGCTGTGTAAGGCCAATAACACCAGCCCACGAGCTAGTACAGGTTCTTTGATCTGCTTTTCCAAGGAAAGCAACTTTGAGGGGTTTACAATCTCACTTTAATCAAATATAAATATATCATTCACTTAGTTTGGGGGGGGGAGGAAAGCCAGCACCCAGAACTTCAGAGCAAATACAAACAGAAATTACAAACAGAAACAATATAAACAGACCAACATTTCTCTCTAACCGAATCACAATACATAGTTACCAGGGAAGTACCAGCATTTGGATTTGTAAAGCAGGGGGTGGGGGAAGGGGGTCCTGCTTCAACTGTTTACCCAGAGTCTCATCACCAACACTCTTTCAATGAGTGGGTCACCAAAGGCAAAACACCAACCTCAGATACGCATCTTAGGGTCAAAGGGTTTCACAACCATGTGACTCAAAACTATGTGAACTAGGCTTTCTTGTTTCTTAAGTAGGTCAAAGACTCTTGATTCAATCAAAGAAACAAAAGATGACAAAAAGTCCCCTTTGCTTGCCATTACATTTGAAAGGCAAGACTCAAAGGTATCTAATTATCTTAGCATTCTAAAAGAGAAAACAAGAAAAGTCCCACCCTAATTACTAATTAATAAGAGCAGTCACAGTCTAAGAGAAAATATAACACAAAAATAACTATATACAAACAAGATATGTACAGGATAAATTGGAGATAATGTACAGAGAAAGGTATTAGCACTGAGGAGCCTCAAGAAAGGCTTTCTTTTTTTAACATGTCAAGCAGTTTTCTAAGACTATAAACCGCCAACTATAAGACTATAAGGTGCCAACTTGAGTTGGTAGAGGAAATTTCCTTACCTGGACCTGTGAAGTCATAGTCCAGACCCAATCCCTATTCCTAGAGTGCTACATAAATGCTACAACAAATGAAGAAACTGAGGCACAAAAAGGTAAAATTGCTTGCCAAAATTTATCTATTACACCATCTTTATTTTTTACATTCGTCAGCTTGATTGCTCTAAACTCCTATATCAGTTATCAACAATTAATTATATATGCCCTTGTAATGTTTGTATTGAATAATTATTTAAATGTTTTGTTACCTAACTTTTAACTTGTTATGAATTTTCTCTCCAGCTAGGGCAAAAACCACATAATGATAGTTCCCCACAACACATTACACATAGTGCCTTATACCTGATAGATATTTAATATTCTTTTTAAATGACAGTATTTGGTATCACCAATACTTTAGGCAAAAATTAACCTTGAAAATTAGCTCTCGGTTACATATTTGTTTAGTGGAAAGAGTGCTGGATTTGCTCTTGGACAAACCACAGTGTCTCTGGACCTGAGTTTTCTTATCTGTAAAAGGAAGGTAATAGACTAGATAACCTTTAATGTCCTTTCTGAATTTAAATAAAAGATACTATGATACTTATGATTCAGAAGAAATTCAAGAGCTTTAAAATGTAACATGAAAGTTTTTGGCATTAGGTTTTCATGAAAACTGGACTGCACAGCAACTGGCTCAATAATAATAAAAAATGTGTATAGGACATAATTTTAAGTTTAATATGCATCATTAACATTTTCTCCATCACTCTTTAAAGTCTAGACAATAAACAGGCCAACAAATCAATTCTTAATTTGCTGAATTCCAGCTGAAAATTTAGCAAAGATTTCTCTGAGTTGGTGCAAGCTGGCTGCAGTTGCGCTCCTGAATATAGGTGATATCAGGGTATTTACAATTGCGGGTAAATTCCTAGATTCTCAAAAAAAAAATCTGAGATGATTATTCCAATCTGACCCACGAAAGAGCCCTGGCATAGGGAAAAGAGTTAAGAACCCAAGACTTTAAAAATGGAGACATCACATGAAAAGAGAGAGGCAAACTTAAAAAACAAGGTTTTAGGAGCATCTCTCTCACTCTCTCTCTCTCTCCCCCCCCCCCCCCCCCCCCCCGCAAGGCAATTGGGGTTAAGTGTTTTGCCCAGGGTCACATCGCTAGTAACTGTCAGTTGTCTGAGGCTAGATTTGAATTCAGGTGTTCCTGACTCCAGGGCCAGTGCTCTATCCACTGCACCACCTAACAGCCTCAGGAGTGTTTGTAAAGGCAGGTACAGGAAGCCTCTGCTTTTGTTATGTATTTATTTATTTTCATCCATGTTTATGCAGCAAATGGGCTATAGAAACATGTGATCCCCTGATCATCTGTTCAATGAATATAAACAGAAGCAAAGTTTGACGGCATAATCCATCCTTCTGGAAGGCCTCCCTAAAGTAACTTGGGAAAAAATGAAATATCTAGGGAAATGAGCTCTTCCTTGACAATAACACAACTGTGGAATTGATGAAAAAAAGCACAAAACTTTGTCAAGAGAACTGGATTCAAGTCTTGTTTTAGCTACTTACTAGCTTTTCCACTACAGTGTCATCATCTCCTAAATGAGGATGAAAAGACATGTACCAACTATCTCCATAACATGACTGTGAATGGGTGGTCACGAGGATCTAATGAGATCAGATTTTTTTTTTGTATGCTATATTTAATCACACGTTTATTGAAATGACAGCAGTGAAGGCCCATTGGGCCAAGCAGAAGACATGTGTCTGTACGAGGCATCCTAGATATTAATGGATGATTTATTGGTATGAAACCTGTGCCTGTTATGTCCACATAGTCTTTGGTGATACCCCACCACTGGTCCTCCAAGATGCAAAAATGTATTGAAAGTATATGTTCACTCACAGCTTGTATCCCCACTATTTTCTCTGAATAGAAATGGAAGACAAATGGTAATGTGGCCATGTAGGACAGAGGTGTCAAACTCAAGGCTTCTCAGGTGCGTGTAGGTGGCAAGACTCCCAAGTGAATGTAGAACTAGATTAAAATGTAATTGAGAAATGTTTAACAAAAATAAAGAAAAAATACAATAAAACATAGATATTGTTAATTTGTGGTTTTCTAGGTCAATATGCAATCCACAGTTCTATTTGAGTTTAACAACAATGGTGTTTGACACCAATTCTGACACACCATCACAATTTCTATGCAGGCCTATACCCAGTAGTGTCACCACAGTGAGCAGGCCTATCATTGACTTCCTGAAGTCTACAGATATCTTTTGTGTATCAATTCAATTTACTTCAAGGTTCGTTGACTTTTTTTTTCTGTCATGGACCTCTCTGGCACATTGGTGAAGGCTGTGGATTCCTTAGAATAATGTTTTTAAATAAAATAAAGTATATGGGATTTCAAAGAAAACTAATAATATTAAAATATACATATTATATATCTTTCTTTTTTCTCTTTTTCTTTCTTTTTCTTCCTTCCTTCCTTCTTTCTTTCCTTCTTCCCTCCCTTTCTTTCTTTTTCTTTCTTTCTTCCTTCCTTCCTTCCTCTCTTTCTTTCTTTCTTTCTTTCTTTCTTTCTGTCTTGCTTTCTTTCATTCTTTTTCATTTATCTATTAAAATAAGCTCACAAACCATAGCTAAAGAGTACTTAATCTACTTCAATAGTAGTATCCTTTCAAGCTAATTTTTGCCAGTTTCTAAAAGGTTTCTGACCAAAACCATCACAAACACATGTACATGTAACTATATATATATATATATATATATATATATATATACATATATACATATATATGTATATATATATATATCATAGTTACTATTATAATTTATAATGGTCACAGGATAAAGAAAATTTTTATTTTGTATGATCAAAGTGCTAGGAGTATCAGATTTACAGTCATACAAATTTAGCTTTCAGCAGGCAATCTTTGCCCCTGGAATCATCCAAAGTCATATGGTCATGAGGAGAGGGGAGAGGGAAGAGGGGGATATTTTCCTTGGTAGTGTTCTGATCTTTTATTAGCTTCCAAGGTGACCTCACATATGTTGAGAAACTGATGGACAGCTCACAAATTAAGTGCTGGACTAGTATTCTGATTGCTAATACTAATTGCTGACCAAGGAAAACACATTCTGCCACGTATCCTCTGCCAACATTGGAGAGTGTAGGGCAACTTTTAAAACAAATAGGATTTTCCTCTTTCTTGCCATTCGACTTTCTCTAAGCTACAAGAATATAACAGAGGATTTCTCTCAGCATTCTTGAGCATTTGGGGCTTGCTTATGTAACAACAATGCTACTTGCCACTACTGTGGCTGTGTAAGATCAATAACACTAGCACAAAGGAGGGCTGCTAGCACAGGTTATTTGATCTGCTTTTCTAAGGAAAGCAACTTTAAGGGGTTTACAATCTCATTTTAATTAAACACACATATATCATTTACTTAATTTAGGGGGAAAATCAGCACCTTGAACTTCAGAGAAAACACAAACAGAAATTACAAGCAGAGACAATATAAACAGATCAAGAGATAGGTTTCTGTCTCACCATAGCAATACATACATAATTACCAGAGAGAGAAGCACCAACATCTGGGTTTTTCAAAGCCGGGGAGCTCCAATGGCTACCCAGAGTCTCCTCTGGTCAAATCACACGACACTCTTCCAGTGAATGAGCCCCCAAAGCAAAACTTCTCCTCCTGCAATTCTGAGAGTTCTCGATCTTCAATTCTGGATTCTGAGTTCAATGGCTATCCTCTGGGTATATATACCCTTCTTCAGGGCCTAAGGGCTTCACAGCTCTTGTGACCTAATTAGCAAAAAGGTGTGGGCCTTCCTACAAATAAAGGCAAGACATGATTGCCTTAGTGCTGAGAAGCACTCCAAAAGAAAAAAAAACAGTAAAAAGTCCCACTTTGCTTGCCCTTACAGCTTATCAGAGCCTCTTAATAAATGCTTGTAGAATGGATGAACAGATGATCTTGGCAGCAAAACAATGATATACCTAAGAGAACTGCTAATATTTTGGGCACATAGGAAAAAATGTTTCATCATTACTCCATCAGGCAATTAATTATATTTACTGAGCATGCGATCCCAGGTAGAATGGTTAAGCCTTAATTTCCTTGTCTGTTAAAAACTAATTATACTTGAACTACCAATATCACAAGGTAGTTGTGAGAGAAGTTCTTTTTGAAGATTAAATCTCTAAATAAATGTGAGGTAATGGTTGCATCAGCAGTCACAGTAGCAGGACATTGTGCCACCTATTTTCAGAGGTGTTCAAGCTGTAAAAGAGAGAATATTTCCTTTTCCTCCAAAGGCATGTCAAGTTATAGAAGGCATGTAGCAGAGACAATTAGCAATAGCTTTAGGTGGTCAGTCTAGCAAGTTTCTGAGGCAAGTTTTAAGTTGGACACATGGATTGGCTTTGAAGGGACATGAATTGGCTTGGTGCTAAGGAGTTGCTTTGTGAGTATGTGGCAAAACAGAAGTGAGAAGAATTCCAGGAGACAAGAAACAGATATTTTGTAAGGGAAGATAATTTTTTTTGAAGAGTACAAGCAATGAAATGAATAGTAGTGAGGTTGATAATATTATGGGAAGGGAAAAATGTCGTTGACTGGTGGGACTTGAGACCAAAATGGAGAGTTTAGATTTGGCTAAGAAGAAGAAATATGACTAAGGGAGAATTTGGCTAAGTAAGGATTTGAAAAGATTATTTCTTCTTTAGAGGCAATGTTGTAAAGTAGAAAGGTCACTGGACTTGGAGTCAAGATGCCTGGATTCACCTTAGGCTAAATATTTGCTGGTTGCAATCCTCTGGGCAAATCACTTAATCTCTCTCAGACTCAGTTTCTTTATTTGTAAAATGGGACTTTTCATGCTTATACTCCTTGCCTCACAATATTTTTATAGGGAAAATATTTTGAAAAACTTAAAGGTGTATACAACGTAAGCTACTGCTATTATGTTGATCTATAATGGTCAAAGAATCAAGATTTATTATTTATAGTTTAAATTGCTAGAAGCATCAAATTCATACTATACAAATCCAGCTTTTATCAGACAGTCATTACCTGTAAAGTCATATAAAGTCAGATTGGAGGGGAGGATCTTGTCCCCATTTGTGCCATGATCATTTATTAGCTAGATTAGTGGGCTCATATATATGTTTAGCAGATGGACAGTCCATAAGTTGAGTGCTGAGCTAGCGTTCTGATTGCTAATGGAAAGACCTTGCATGGATAGCTAATGGATAAAATTAATGGTTAACAGAACCATTAACAGAACCAACAGAAGCTTTTAAGGAGGTGACTAAATTATATTGCTTCAAATAAGGTCATACTGTGACCTTTATTCCTGTTAAGACATGAGGCACAAAGTCCAAGAAAGGAAAAGATTGACAAGTGGAATGGCCCACTTATCCTAAAGCCCTAAGTCACCATGGCAACAGGCAGTATAGAGAGATTTAGGCAGAGAATGCATACATGGCAACTGGTTGTAGAAAAGACCACTGAGAAAATCCAAGGGTCAATAGCAATTTTATTCATCAAAATTTATTTATCTCTATCACACTGAAGTTGATTCCCTTGAATACAGTTCTTATGGGTGGACCTTGAACTTAGCCCAGAGACTTAGATAACAATTGAGGCCATAAAATCCAATGATATTTGTTTGATTTATTTCTTCCATTGATTTTACTTTGTTAATGAACAAAAACAAATAATCTTGTCAAGTATTTTTTGGCTTAATTTCAGTCTCATACTGAACTTTAAGCTTCCACCCTCAAACCCTGTTCTCGCTAGAGATTAAGAACAGCTGGCCATTATTTGCAAAGCTAAGATTATAATAACCCACAGTACGATTAATGCATATTATTAACTTGTCCCTCAGGTTTTTCTTTAACAGGCTTAATAATCTTAGTACTTCTAACCTTTATTTATTAGTCTTATTCTTTAATCTGTTAATTACTTTGAAAGACAACTTGGTTTGCTAGAAAATGCACTGAGCTTGGAGTTAGGAAACTTAGGTGTGAGTTTTGCTACTTACTATCAGAGTCTGAAAATTTGGAGCATGTACACATAGCCCCCTCCAGCTATGCTCTCCTCCTGAAGAGTATAAGTTTCTCATCTATAAAATGTCAATAATACCTACATATATTACCTTACAAGATTCTTGTGATGAGAAAATTTTCTAAACTACAAAGTACTATCTATCTACACATATAGTTAATTTTGCCTCTCTTCCAAACTCTATTTCAATAAATTATTTACATCTTTTGAGTTATGAGACCTTTTACCTTTAATAAGAATCCAAATAGTGCTGTTTATGTAATAATAATAATAATAATGAAAATTATGAGAATGATGACTATGATGACGGTGATAATTATCATAACCCCTTCAAAGCAGCAAACATGCTCCATGTTATGAGTTTGGGAGGAAACAACTATAAAATAGGGAGGAGCATACAGAGTGATGTACATTTTTCATGCCCTTAGTTTGCTAGTGTAATTTTGAAGGCATGGAAGGAACGCTGTCTAGAATTCTTAACATACATAAAGAAAAAATAGAGGCCAAAGGCTCTGGACTTAAATACAAAGTTCATATTTAAGGTATGTAAGTGATAATTAGAAATAAATTAATCTCTTTCAGGTAAGATACATCAAGTATATAGCTATCAAGGAGCTATTAAGGATAAAGTTGTGAAGGAATATATTGAGAAACTTACTGGTATCCTGAAATCAAAGCTTATTGGGAAGGACATGTTTAGATAAATTAATACTTATGCAATACTTGTATTAATGCACACTTTCAGAAAAGTCAAATGAATCATAATTGATTTGTAAATTATTATCCCACAAAATGTCCACAAAATAATAGGAATAGAAAACAGATCCTGGATATAGAAAGCCAGATATAGAAAAATTAGTACTACTTTGCTAAAAATGAGGAAGAAGATTGATAGACATTCTCAGGGTACCTGATAAACATGTCAAAATCACCAATATTTTTAGAACAATAAGTTTTTACTTCATCAGGCTGACAATAGATACACTCCATTAAATCTGTTAGCTGTAGCTAAAAGTGGTCTGTGTCCACATGGCATTGATGAAATAGTTAAAATCTAAGAGTGGAATCAAAAAGCCTTCCATGGGCAATAGTCACATGAACTAGGTTAACAGCATGTAAGGAAAGAACCAGCAACAACAAAAAATGCTATGCAAATCTGTTTATGTAAAGGGAAGGGTTTCTGATGGAAATTATAGACCAGGCCATTGCTACCAGGAATTATTGAAAAGTTATCCTTAGGGGGATTTACTGATCAATGGAGATTATACAAAGAAATTGCAGAAACTGCATCTCATCACCGCAGGCTGAAAAAAAATGGTATTATATGAAAAGTTTCTAAGATAGTAATTTATTTGGAAAGAAAACTTTTAAAAGTTCCCAGACTTCCCTTACTGTCTCTATCTAGTAAGGCATTGTGATGTACTGTCCTTCTTCTTTTACCTAAAAGTTTCCAGTTTCTTGATATTTTGCCTCAAATAATGAGACTAGATACAGGCAATATCCAAAGAAAAACACAATTATAAATTAGGGTAGAGAGGCAAATCTCTGCCTAAATGTTAGGAACTTTGCTAACTGGGGGCTCTGTGCTAATATGACTAATAGTTTTTCTCCTGATTAAAAGCTCCATAAATTAAGGAAAGGCATCATGTGGAATTAGCATTCATTATTATTTCCTCTATCAGCCCAAAATGAAGTAATTATTGTAACAAAATATAGTTGATTAAATCTTCAGAGAGAAATGAGGTAGAACAGTGGCGAAGGGTGGGGGCAGGAGTAATAATACTTTAAACCAAACAGGAGGAGAGAGTAAAACTCTGGGAAGGATTCAGTCCTGCTGGGAGGGTGGAGCAAAAATAGTTGATTACCAGACAACATTGTACCCTTCAAAGCAACACATACACACAAACATATATGATCACCTACAATCACATACACATACAGGTGTAATAATTCAGTTTCATAAGCATTTATTAAGTGGTCATTGTGTGCAAGTCACTGTGTTAGTGTTTTAGGATACAAAGACAAAAACAAAAAATATTCTCAACTTCAAGGAGCATATGAAGACCTTTGGAAGATTAATAATTCTGATACAGATATCATCTCCTAGACATTTAGCTTTTCTCAACAGTTGTGTCTGTGATTTTTAAATGAACCTCTTAGTAATAAATTGAGAGTATACTAATTTTTGGTGGACAATAGTAATATTTGACATATTTTTCAGATAGAAAATTAAGACCCAGAATGTCACCCTATGACTAACCATCATGGTAAAGTTGAGAAATGCTGAGATTCTAAGAGAAAGTTGTCTATTTTCTCTTGAGTGACAGAATCAGATATCAGCATTGTCATATAAACAGCAAGGTCTGGGATTAATTCCTTTGCTCAGATAAACAGACACAAAAGACTGTTCAGGAAAGCCATGTTTTACTTCTCCCCCTGTGGTGTTAGCATTTAAAACAAACAAATACAACAAAAAAGGAAAAGGGAAAGCCCTCTAACAGATGGAGACTAAACTAATAAGAGTCTCCAGTTATTCATTTTAAAGAGGAAATGGGGGAAGAAAGTCTCAGTCATAATATCTCTGTGTCTACTATTTGTCTACATTTTTATATGAGCAACGAGGCAATGATCATTCACTTGTTTAAAATTAAACAAGTCAAAACTTTGAAAAGAGATTATTTTTATATAATAGACATGGCATTGAATTTAACTTTAAGGACTCAAAAATGTTCATTTGACTTTATTGATGTTAGTCCTCCTGCATCTCAATGTAACTTCCTCTGGCCTTCCTGCTGTCAGCTGGTGCCAGTGTCAAAATGTAAAGTGACAAGTCCCTTGAACAAAGGCAATATTTCTCCTAAAACCCTGAACTATTTCCTCAAGTGTTTTCAAATGTTCAAAGCATCCGGTTTGTTTAGTTTCAGGTGCCTGTAAATTGCTTTTTGTGCTTGAATGTGAGTACAAGTCAATTTTATCTTTTCATGGTGAAAATTTTAAAAATAGGTAGATGATAGATAGATAGATAGATAGATAGATAGATAGATAGATAGATAGATAGATAGATAGATAGAAGAGTTGCCTTCACTGGAAACACTTCAAAAGCTAGTTTGATTGTGATAGTTCCTGGTTTAGTTAAATATTTTAAACAAGAAGTGCAAATTTATGTTTTCAAGTTGCATCAAAAATTCATTTTTTTAAATTACCCTGAGAAGTAATAAGCAATCAGGCTAGCTTTTTTCAGTGTCTTTAAATCCTGGTGCAGACCTGACTACCTGGGAAGGGAATAAGTATTTATATGTTGCCCATCATGTTCCAGCCATCATGTTAAGCACTTTTTAAAAACAAATATCTTATTGATTCTCACAACAACCCTGTGTGGTAAGTACCATTATCATCCCCCTTTTATAGAAAAGGAAACAGAAGCAGACAGAAGCTGACTTACCCAGATTTGCACAGCTAGTAAGTGTGTAAGGCTCTATTTGAATTTAGATTTTCCTGATCTCAAGCCCAGTGATCTATTTAATGCAGCAGCAGCTGCTATAACAAAGATGAATTATTTTAATTTGAACTTAATTTGTGGTACAATATATATTAGTAAATAGAACCATAAATATTTATTAGAATTTAAAAAAAATTAAAACACTATTGCAAAGTTTAAAGTGAGTTCTCTTTCTCAAATATCATCCTTTCAAACAACTTGTAAAATTTACAGAATGATTTCTATATGTTCAGATTCTAAGAGATAATTTAAATTATTTTGAATGACTAGTTTATCATTTACTTCCTACAGAGAAATATAAATATGACAAATGCAAATGTAAACACAACTTTCTGGTACCTGGACTTTAACCTTTAAATGGAGAACCCCTTGCAATTTAATTAGAAAATAAAAATTCAAACTGGTAAGGAAACCCCTTGAATTTCTTTTGAAGCAGCATCATTTGAAAATTGTGGGGTTTTTTCAGCAATGATGTAATAAAGCTTATGATTCGGTACAAAACAATAGGTATTTAAACATGTCTTAGACATACTGATGTAGTTTGCAATAATATGCTTATTAGTAATATTTTTTTCCATTCAGTTGTGTACTTATGGGCAGTTTCCAAAATTTTTTGTAGAGCCCTTATCGAAAACTCCAGAGCTAAAATAAAAAAAAATATAAATAAGACAACCCTGAGATTTTATCTCATTCTCATCAATCTATCAAATATGGTAAAAAGAAAAATTGCTGGAGGAGCCATAGGATGACAGACAAGCAAATGTCCTATTGATGAAATTGTGAATTTTTTCAGCCATTTTGGCAAATAATTTGGAACTATGTGAGGCAAGCTAAAACCCTGTTTACTCCCAGTCTTAGGTATATTTGCAAGGCAGTAAAAGAAAGAAAAGACCCATGTATACTAAAATATTAATAATAACCTTTCTGTAGTAGCAAATACATGGAAACAAAGTAAGTGCCCGTCATTTGGGGGATGGCTGAATAAAGTATATATGTATGTATAAATGTATAAATGTATATATGATGCAATAGAATGCTTTTCTGCTATAGGAAATAAGGAATATGAAAACTTCAGAGAAGAATGGAAAGACCTGTATCAACTGAGATAAAGTCAGCATCACTAGGAAAATAATATATAGAATGACTACAATAAAGGAAGTAAAAATAATACTGATAAGTAGTCATACTCAAATTGTAACAATTAGTCTTTGTCACAAAGAATAAAAGCTGACACCTAATTCTCATCTTTTAATAGAAATGTAGGAGACTGGATGTAGAATGTTGCACGTGCCCTAGTTACAGTTTTGTCCAGTTTTGTGGAATTGTTTTCCCCCCAATTTATTTTGTTTTTACAGTGAGAGGGATGGTTGAATAGATCTCATTATTAATTAATGGCCTTCCTTAAAGTGTAATATTTACCTACATCTCTAAAATAATTAGTAAATCTAACATTCAGAGGAGTGTACTTTTTGAAAATTTTTAGAAAAAACACTTTTATTTGGTGATAAAATAATTATTCATCTTTACTTACTTTTGATTAGTTGAGTTTACAAGTGATACTATAATACTCTGTTCATTCTATAAATGATTGAAAAACAAAGTTAATGGTTTTCCACAAATTATCAGGCTGGAATTCTGTTGCATCGGAACCTTTCCTAACTTCTACTTTCTGTGCAACTCTGTTTACTATTCTGTCTGAGCCTCATTTTCTATGACAATAAAATAAGATTTCTATCTCGAGTATTTTGAGATGGTCAACTTTAAAATACCTTATAAATATAAAATATCATTTTATACATAAACTCATTTTTGAGTCATTTTAAAATGTTCCTAAAACCTCATTTATAAGATTATCACACAGTTAGGACCTTACAATAATAAAGTTGCAGTATTGTGTTATTATTTCTACTTAGTGACCATGGTCCTCATGGCAAATTATACGCCATTATTTTGCTATTGTAAACATTCATTCTTATATGGATAATAACTTTTTACCTTCAAGTAATTAATAATTTGAAGATTTGAATCACTTTATAAAAAAGTAGATCATGTCTCTGCACGATTTTTTTTCAATAATTTTTTGAGGGTGGGGAGAGCACAAGGGAAGTACTAGAACTATTGTTTCACTGTTGTAGGATATTTCCAATGAAGAAACTCAATCTATCAAAATAGACAAACATGTGCTTTGGAACTCAAATGTCTTGGAGAGCTGGAGAGCAGAAACCGAGAGTTTAAATTCTTTCCCCAGGGTGAAATAGTCAGCGTGTGCTAGAAGTTGAACTCGAATCCCCTCTCTATCCACTATGCAATGCTGCCTCAGCTAACTGTCCTTTTAGAAAAAAAATGAACAGAGAAACTAATAACCTTAAAGAGTGAATAATAGAAAAGACAAAATATTATAATAATAATAATATATTTTAATGCTGTCTTGTCTGACTTTCTGTGACCCCATTTGGGGTAATCTTACCAAAGATACTGGAGTGGTTTTCAACTGCTTTCTCCAGCACATTTTACAGAACTGGAAACTAAAGAAAACAGGGCTAAATGATTTGTTCAGGGTCACATAGCTACTAAGTGCCTGAGGCCAGATTTGAACTCCGGAAGGTGAGTCTTCCTGACTCCAAGCCCAGCACTCTAACCACTGGTCCACCTACCTGCCCAGTACTCTGTGCATAACAATAGGGTATAATTCTTAACATAAGACAAAGGAATAAATCTTTTAGCAGCAACATTTTCCATATCTGCAATATAATCATAAGGGTATTAGTTTTCTTCATGTAGATAGTCATATACTTAGGGGACACCTAGGTGTTATGCTGGATAGAATACTGGCTCTGAAGTTAGGAAGGTCTGAGTTCAAATCCATTCTCAACCATTTAATAGCTTTGTGACCCTGGGTAAGCCACTTAACTCCTATTTTTCCTCAGTTTCCTTACCTGTAAAATAGGGATAACAACAGCACCTACCTCCCAGGATTGTAGTGAGGATCAAGTAAATAATAATTGTAAAGCACCCGATGTGTTGGAAATGCCATATCAATGATGGTTGTTGTGGGTAAAGCAAGTCCTAGATACAAGTACTAATTAAACGTGGTCTTATTCCATGTTTAATATTCTACATTAGCTCCTTCTCTATTATCTATAGACATGCCTAGGTGACCCTACTTAAAAAAAAATTCATCTTGTCTTAAGCCTCCCATTCCTACTTGCTATTATCTGATCTCTCTCCCCTTTCTCTCGCCTAAACTCATAGAGAAAACCGTCTACGCTAGGTGACTCTACCTCCTGCCTCCACATATCACAAACCCTCCACTGTCTGGCTTCTAGCCTTACCATTCACCTGAAATTGCCTTCTGCAAAGTTACCAATGGTCTCTTAGCTTCCCAATATAATGGCCTTTTCTCAATCCTCATTTTTAAAACCTCTCTGCAGTCTTTGACACTGTTGCTTACCACTTCTTCCTGGATGCTTTCCGTTTATTGGCACCATTTCCTCCTGGTTCTCCTTTATGGATCCAGTCACTTTTGAGTCTCCTTTGATGAATTGCGATCCATGGATAGTGTGGCATGCTATAGGTATCTCTCTAAGAGCTAGGCAAGATATATTGTGACCTGAGGGTTCTGGGGTACCCAGAAGGGATTTGGGGCGATCTCTTCTTTAATGCCATTAGCTTAAGCCCCTCACTGTCTGTGTTCAGTCCCGCATTGTTAGGTGCCAGTGACTAGTGTCTCAGTTCCATTTAACCACTTAACATTGACTAGCTTTTACACTGGAATATTTTCCTACATATAAATGGTTTTGCCAAATTCATGTATAGATGTTGCAGATTACTAGATGAATCTTTTTCTCAGCTTCCACACTCCTGGGTCCAGAAGATGACTCTGCTACTTGGGGAATTGATACTGCTCTGGTTATAACATCAGGCTTGGAACCCAGACTCTGGAATGACTGGAACCCAGGCAAGAACCAAGGTCTATTTTTTCAGGATTCACATCTTCTCAGAGGAGAGGAGAGCTCAAGAACTTTTCCCTTTCAGTATAGTTTCCTACCAGATTTCATGAGTGAAATACCTACTGAAATCCCCCCAATAATGATTAACATAAAAGAGGTTACAGTTGTACTGACCCACCTTTCTGAATTTCTATGAAGTTACTCAGAGAGTCTCTCTGTTGCCATGTGGCTAATCAGTTAGGAGCAGTTACATAAAGCCTACATAAAGCATTTCTCTTATATGTTATCATGATTCTCCTGGAAACAAATTCTCCATGTGAAGATGTTGCATCAGCTGGGCAATTTGATGACATCCGTGCATCCTCTAGCGGCCCATCACACATGTCAAAACAAGTAATGGTTGATGTCCTTTTAGTTTCTATCCTTGGCCCTCTTCTCCCTATATACCGCCTGTTTGGATAGTCTCATCAAAGATCTGTGATCTTATCTATGCAAATGATACCTAGATATCTATATCTAGTCCTAGTGTCTTTCCGGAGCTCCATTTCTGCATTAATGGCCATCTCAATGCACATGTCTCATAGGCGTCTCAAATTGATCAGGTCCAAATCTTTCTGCAAAAATCTGTTCTTCCTACCAACCTGCCTATTACCTCCACGAGTCCTTCCCTCCTTTCTGTCACCCAGATTTGCAACCTTAGTTTTATCCTCAACTCCTTACTTGTTTTCCTTCTGTATATCCAATCTAGTAAAATAAGTTTTCATTTCTACTATCACAACCTCTCTTGTATATATCCCCTTCCCTCTACCCACACACCTACCATTCCAGTACAGGCCTTCATCAACTCCTTCTTGATAATTGCAATCATTTTCAGATTGATCTCTTTGCATTATTCCCCATCATCTGCCCAATCTAATCCAGCTTCCCGAGTGATGTTCCCCTTACATAGCACTCCATCTCTCATTTTTGTACTGCTCAATGGACTCTCACCAATTCTTGGAATGATTTCTCTCCTCACCTCTACCTTTAGTTCCTCTGGCTTCCTTCAAGACTCAGTTTGAATTCCACTATCTAACTGAGGTCTTTTCCAATTCTTTTCCTCTCTTCCTTGTTTCTAAACTCAACCAATATTTTCTTTCCTCTGAGAGTACTTCATATTTGCTCTCTATATATCATCTGTATCTATATCTATCTATCTATCTATCTAGTTACTTGCATGGTGTCTTTTCTGTTAGATTGGAGGTACCTTAAGTTCAGCAGTGATATTTTTTCTTTTCTTTGTATCATCAGGGCTTAAAAAATGTTGTTGAGTTACTAACTGACTAGTTTTCATGTTTATTATCTATTATTATTATTTCATTTTTATTAGCCAGGGAGTGAAGGATAAGACCCCAAGTTCAGGGATCAGGGTCTTCATTAGTGTTGTTTAGTGGATTACTTGTGTCTGACTCTTCATAACACCATTTGTTTGTTTTGTTTTGTTGGCAAAAATACTGGAGTGGTTTGCCATTTCTTCTCCACCTCATTTTATAGATGAGTAACTTGAGGCAAAGAGGCTTAAGTGACGTATCCAGGGTCATGCAGGTAGTAAGTGTCTGAGGCCTAATTCGAACTCAAGTCCTCCTGACTCCAGAGCTGGTACTGTATTTATTTCTCCACTTAGCTATTCCATCAACATGTACAGTAGTCAATAAATCAATAAATTAAAACCTGATACTGTTACAAGATGTATTTTAAGAAAACAGCTTATATGATATATTGACAAAAAATCCTTCACTCCCTATGATAGAACATATAGCCATGAAAATGTCAATGGATCTGTAATCTAACCCATCATTAGCACTGATAGTAGCCTTACCCATGCTTTCCTCTCCTGTGTAACTCTTGTAAATAGCTCATTGGACACGAAATTATGAAGATCTGAGTTCAAACTCCACCTCAGACAATGACTGTGCACCTCAGGAAGTCACTTAACCTTGATCTGCTTCGATTTCCTCATTTGTAAAATGAGGAAAATAATAGCCCCTAACTACTAGGCCTGTTATAAGATAAAAATATTTCAAAATGCTTGGCAAACTTTTAAATTTTGTACAAATATTACATATTCTTCCTCCTTTTTCTCTTCCTCTTTATTTTCCTCCTCCTCTCATAAAGATCTGCCTCTACTAAAAAAAAAAAGCTACCACCCTGAATTGGTTCATTTTTTTGCAGCCATTTAAATCAATCTTTAAATTCAACTATGATAGCATAGTTTGCTTTCAAAGAAAGAATTATTTGTTGTTGTTTTTAAAGTTCAATGGTATAATTACCAAATTTATGAAATCATAGACTGCCGGTATGCTTATTCCTGCTGAGTCAATGAGATGATGATGGTAATAACAACTTACATTTGGATGGCATTCTCCATCTTTCAAAGGGCTTTTGCATATATTATCTCATTTGATCTTTACCACAGAGTGATATTAATAAAGTGAAGTTTTTTTCTGTTTTGATTGTTTTTCTGGTGTGTGTGTGTGTGTGTGTGTGTGTGTGTGTGTGTGTTTGCCTCAAGGTCACATAGCTGGTTAATGATAGAGAAAGGACTAGAATTTGTGCATCCCTTTTTCCTGTTTAATGCTCTCCTGTCACCAACTCTCTGACTTTACTACATGGCATTAGGAAAATTAATACAATGTCAAACCTTAGAGATCATCTCAGTTAAATGTTCCATTTTATAGATGAGAAAAATGAATGTAGAAAAGGATATGTGACTTTTCCAAGGTCATAGCATAGTAACCATGAATTTTGTTTAATATATTGTAGTTTTCAGTTTATATCAGTCCTAGTTATGTTAGGTTCCATGATTTTTTTTTCATTTGTAAAAAGCACTCGTTCTATGGAAATCATACAAAAATGAATGCATTTGTACACAATGGTCTGCATGTTCTTGGATTTTTGCATAAATTGACCTTGCATAAATCTTATTTTTACATTGACTTACATGAAAATTTCATGAACACTTTATTTTCCACAGCATCTATCACACTGTTTTAGAGTAGTGAGGTGTTTAATAAATATTTGTTGATTGATCCGAATGTTTCTGAGTCAATGGATCCCATTGATAGTGAATAATAACTTTCTCTTTGAGGTTTTATACCCATTTTTTTTCAAATTTCTATCAATTAATGATTCATAAATAATTATAAACCAACAACAAATTTACTATTAGATGAAATGGTTTCCCACCTTCATGTAGCAACCACTGTACCTTAAAAAAGTATCATTAGCTGTTTTCCAACATTTAAAACAACAACAACAACATTGAAAAGGACCCGCAAGTACAAAAATATTTATAGAAGCTCATTTTGTGGTGGCCAAGAATTGGAAATTGAGGGGATGCCCATCAATTGGAGGATGGCTGAACAATTTGTGGTATATGAACATAATGGAATACTATTGATGACACAAAATGATGAGCAGATAGACTTCAGAAAAACCTGGAAAGACTTACATGAACTGATGCTGAGTGAAGTGAGCAGAACCAGGAGAATATTATACATAGTAACAGCAACATTGTGCAATGACTGACTTTGATAGACTTAGTTCTCAGCAATGTGAGGATCTAAGATAATTCCAAAAGACACATCATGAAAAATTCTATCCATATTCCAAAAAAGAACTATGGAATTTGAATGCTGATTGAAACATACTATTTGCTCTCTCTCTCTCTCTCTCTCTCTCTCTCTGTCTCTCTCTCTCTCTCTCTTTCGGTTCCTCCCATTGGTTTTAAATTTTCTTTACAACATGACTAATGTGAAAATATAATATGAATGTATATGAAGAGCTTATATCAGATCACACACCATCTGGGAGAGGGTGGAGGGGAGACAGGAAAAGAAAATTTAGAACTCAAAATCTTATGGAAGTAAATGTTGAAACCTAAAAATAAAGAAATGAAATTTAAAAATCCCCCCAACACTGTCATTGTGTTTAATATTATTTTCATTCATATTATTAAAACAACATAAAATTTGTTAAAATGTCATGACAATAAAATATTTTAAATATATAATAAAACTATCTCAGAATTATTTGTTAATTTAATTTTTAAAAATTTTCATACTTGCATGTGTATAACATATATATGGTAATACAAATCATGAGCACAACAATAATATAAGTAAATTGATTTTTGAGGTTGTTTTTCAGTACAAAGCTTCTCATACCATAGGTATCACTGATGATATATAATTTGTAATTATTATTTTTTATTTATTTTATTTGATATTAATTGATATCAATATTTTGTAGTAGAACCCTTTGTTTCTCACAAATAAGTTGTTACAATTAAAAATACAATTGATACAATTTTGATTACCCGGAGTATTCTTTTTGTCCTTATAGCCAAGGTTTTTGGGAACAAAAGCTTATTTTTATATATTGTCATATGAGTGTTCTCAGCACTGTTATTCAGATGAAGCAAGATGAAATGCATATATTTTTGTTATCCAAGCTAATGAGCTTGTTATGTATTCATATTTAGAAATATCTTGATCTTTAAAATTAAATGAGAATTGCTTCTGAAGGTGGTCAAGTTTATTCAGCAAATCTTTATTTTCTTCTATTCTATTTTCTGGGCAGGCATTTTAAAATTTGGGAATACAGCAAAATAGTGTTTTGCAAATGCATTATCTATAGTGACCTTTTTTTTTTTTTTTAGTAAATGCACATTAGCTTTCTGGATAAGAATATGAATTTGAGAAGTTTTTATTAATTTAGAGTACTCAGTTTTTAAAAATTCACTGAATACCTACATTTGTAATAGACATTTTTATTATAAAATGAATTTTTTCTTACTTTCAAAAGCCCCAATAATTTCTTCTTTTACCTCAAACACCCTTTGAAAGCACTTGGATATGTGGAAAACAAGGGGTTTCACAATCACAAAGAAGCATCCTATGTTCTGTACTCACCACATAACTTTTGAAATGTCTTTGTAATGATCTATTATAAAATTAAGTTGATTAATCTTTCAATAACTTGAATACTTGTGTATAACTCCTCACTCATATTTCTCAATGCAGATGACTATGAAGTATGCAACGAATACAGATTGTGCAAGGGAACATGTTTTTAACTAGTGTCTGTAGACCTGCATTTATCCCAACACTGAGTCCCATACATTTCTTCTATGTTATATGATGTCGATTTAAAAAAAATCCGATATTGAAAAGTTCTTCTGCTATGGTATTGCAATTACTAGGTATTCAAAGCAACAAATCTTATTCTATTTTCAACAACTTATCATACACATGTAATCAAGTGATCATCTTTAAATAAATCTGTCATTTTACTCACTTGCAATGTAAAATAGGAAGATTTTAGTTTTTCAATTAATTGATTGCAAAAGTAAGGGTAATTTTTCCTCTGCCACACTATCTGTTGGAACCCTTTGAAACTGCTTTGGAGATGACTTGCCAAATGTCTTTTTGACCAGAGCAGTGGCTCTGCTTACAGCACCCATATTTCTCTTAATGAATGAAGTTTTATTTTATACAACATATACAATCCTTTTGATGAATAATTTTTAATTTATTTTTCACCCCTTACATGTACATTGAATGACAGTTGTCTAAGTTGAGTCTGTTTTCCCTATAGGGCTGCTGTAAAAGAATATTCACACATAGAGTGGTAATATGTTCTCATTTGTTAAAAGTGCGGCCCAGAAAAAAGTAAAGATAATAAATGGAAGCAAGCACTCAAAATGAATGTTTACAAGGAAAAAGGGCCAGAATTCCATCTTTAGGATCCAGAGAGGATGACCCTTTGATCCTCTAAGACCATTACCAGAAGTCAGCTCTTTGTATAATGCAAGGAGTTGTGAATTCAGTGGTATGAGTTTTCCTTCCATTGAAATGGATTACAACTCCTTTTCTCCCTTAGTAGTCTTAGGGTTTATAATAGGGCTTGGTAAATATTATCTCATCTTATCTTCACAAAAACCCTAGGATATAGTCACTAATATTTTATCCATTTTTAAAGGTGAGGAAATTGAAGCAGACTAAGGTCTGTTTAAAGCTGAATTTGAACTCTTGATTTACTGACTCCAGGCCCATCTCTTGCACCACCTCATTTCCTTATTAGAAAGTTTTTGTGACTATTTGGGAAAATTGGTGAAGAAGGAGTCCTACCAAATTCTTTTTATAATACAAATATGGTACTGATGCCTAAACTGGGAAGAGCCAAAACAGAGAAAGAAAATTATAGAGCAATTTCCCTAATGAATAAAGATGCAAAACTTTTAAATAAAACGTTAGCAAAAAGATTACAGCAACTTATCACGAGAATAATACACTTTGATCAGGTAGGATTTATACCAAGAATCCAGGGCTGGTTCAATATTAGGAAAACTACCAGCATAATTGATCTTTATCAACCACAAAACTAACAGAAACCATATGATTATCTCAATAGATGCAGGAAAAACTTTTGACAAAATACAATACCCATTCCTATTGAGAACACTGGAGAGTACAGGAATAAATGGAACCTTCCTTAAAATGATAAGTAGCATCTACCTAAAACCATCAGCAAGCATTATATGTATCAGGGATAAGCTAGATGTATTTCCAATAAGATCAGAAGTGAAACAAGGATGTCCATTATCACCACTGTTATTCAATATGGTACTAGAAATGTTAGCTTTAGCAATAAGAGAAGAAAAAGAAATTGAAGGAATTAGAATAGGCAAATAAGAAACTAAGTTATCACTCTTTGCAGATGATGTGATGATATACTTAGAGAATCCTAGAGAATCAAGTAAAAAACTACTTGAAATAATAAACAAAAACAAACCCACATAAATCACCAGCATTTCTATATATTACTAACAAAGCCCAACAGCAAGAGATAGAAAGATAAATTCCATTTAAAGTTACTGTAGACATTATAAAATATTTGACAGTCTACCTGCCAAGACAAACCCAGGGCCTATATAAACACAATTACAAAACACTTCTCACAGAAATAAAGACTGATCTAAATAATTGGAAAAAAAAAACATCAGTTACTCATGGGTAGGCTGAGCCAATATAATAAAAATGACAATTCTACTCAAATTAATTTACTTCTCCAGTGCCATATTAATCAAACTACCAAAAAATTATTTTATAGAGCTAGAAAAAATGATATCAAATTTCATCTGGAAGAACAAAATATCTAGAATATTAAGTGAATTAATGAAAAAAATGCTAGGGAATGTGGCCTAGCCATATCAGATCTTAAATTTTATCATAAAGCAGCTATCATCAAAACCAATTGGTACTTGTTAAGAAATACAGGCATAGATCAGTGGAATAGGTTAGGTATGCAAGACAGAGTAGTCAATGATTATAGAAATCTACTGTTTGAGAAACTCAAAGACCCCCACTTCTGGGATAAGAACTCACTGTTAGACAAAAACTGCTGGGAAAACTGGAAAATAGTATGACAGAAACTGGGCATAGACCAATGCCTGACACTATATACCAGAATAAAGTTCAAATGGGTACACGATCTAGGTATAAAGGCTGATACTACAAAAAATTAGGAGAGCAAAGAATAGTTTATCTGTCAAATTTGTGGAGAATAGAGGAATTTATGACCAAACAAGAGGTAGAGAACATTAAGAAATGCAAAATGGATAATTTTATTTACATTAAATTGAAAAGTTTTGCACAAACAAAGCCAATGAAAGCACAATTAGGAGAGGAGCAGAAAACTGGAAAAAAATTTATAACTACTGTCTCTGATAAAGGCTTAATTTCTAAAATATATAGAGAACTGAGTGACATTTACAAGAATGCAAGTCATTCCCCAATTGATAAATGGTCAAAGGATATGAACAAGCAATTCTCAGAGGAAGAAACTAAAACTCTCTATAGTCATGAAAAAAAATGTTCTAAATCGCTATTGATTAGAGAGATGCAAATCAAAACAACTCTGATGTACCACATCACACCTATCACATTAGCTAACATGACAAAACAGGAAAATGATAAATGTTGGAGAAGGTGTGGGAAAGTTGGAACACTAATTTGTTGTTGGTGGCTCTGTGAGCTGATTCAGCCATTTTGGAGAGCAATTTGGAACTATGCCCCAAGGGTTATAAAAATGTGCATGCCCCTTGACCCAGCAATATTGTTTCTAGGACTGTATCACAAAGAGACTATAAAAATTGGAAAAAGGACTCACATGTACAAAAATATTTATAGCAGCTCTTTTTGTGGTGGCCAAGAACTGGAAATTGAGGAATACTAGTGTGCTATAAGAAATACTGTCGTGCTCTAAGCAATGATGAGCAGGTGAACTTCAGGAAAACTGCGAAGAACTGATGCTGAGTGAAGTGAGCAGAACCAGGAGAACATTGTACACAGTAACAGTCACAGTATGCGAGGACTGATTTTGATAAACTTAGCCCTTTTCAGTAATTCAAGACCCTGAAACTTTTCCAAAGGACTCATGATAGAAAATGGCATCCACATCCAGAGAAAGAATTATAGAGTCAGAATGCACAGTGAAGCAGACGCTTTTCTCTTAATTTTGTTTTCTTTCTCATGGTTTCTCCCATTTGTTATAATTCTCCTATGCAACATGACTAATGTGAAAATGTGTTTAGTAGGAATGTATGTATAGAGCCTATATCAGATTGCATGCCATCTTGGGGAGGGGAGGGAGAGAGGGAGAAAAACTTAAAACTTTTAGAAGTGAATGTTGAAAACTGAAAATGAATAAATTAAATACTAAAAAAAGAAAATCTTTGTGAGTTGTAATTACTGGAAAAAATATTACTTTGGTGGCCAACTTTTTGGTAATGATCATACATCCCTTAAAGTAGATTAAAACTTGCACTTATTTCAGATTTTCTTTCAAAGTCTTCTGTTAGTTTTCAAAAAATGACACCTTTAAGTAATCTTTGTTTTTTCCAAGAGATGGAATATTCCTTTTATCTGTGCTGTTATTCTTAGAATTTCTATTAAGAATTCCAAATATCCAAATAAAAATTTTTAAATATTAAAATTTTTGCTTGAAAAACTGAGAGAGTTTAAGTTACTCACTCAACATCACAACAGAGGTTAATAATAAAACAAGGAATAGAATCTATTTACTCACTTCCAGTATGGAGCTCCTTTCATTAATAATAATAATCACCTGTCTCCTAGGCTTTATACTTTGGATTTTTGTATATTGGCTTTAGGATATTTGTCTGCTTACTATTATACTTAGATTTGATTAGCTCTAGTATAGCCCAGAGCCATAATCTTTTATAATCACCTTTATTGTAGACTCCCCAAAGTCCCTCAATTAATAGAATTAGATCTATGTTGTCTTTGTTTTCCTCATAAAGAGAAAAGAAAAAGAAAACTGCATAGCATTTCCATACAGGATTGTTTTTGTTGTTACACTAAGAAAAAAAAAATATGAGTTATTTTAAACAATTTAATTTTTAACTTAAAGAAATGGATGTATGTGTACTTTTTATTATCAATGTATTTCACGTCAATATATTCAATGTAAAATTATTTACATCAAAGTTTGTTAAAACTGTAGGAAGGAAGAGTAGGTTTCTTAATTTAAGATGTGAAATTTCTGATTGAATTCTTAGTTCAGTGGGGTTTATTTCTACTTTTACTTGATGGACTAATAAAATAATTCTCAAAAATACTGTGTCTCAAACCTAAAAGTGTTTCTTTGAAAAATAATCTTAGTACAATAGGTAGGGCAGCTAGCTGGTGCAGCGGATTGAGCACCAGATCTGGAGTCAAGAAAGACCTGAGTTCAAATCTAGCTGCAGACACTTAGTCGCTATATGACCTTGGGCAAGTCGCTTAAATCTGTTTGCATCAGTTTTCTCATCTGTAAAATGAGCTGGAGAAGGAAACAGCAAACCAATCCAGTGTCTCTGTCAAGAAAACCCCAAATGGGGTCATAAAAAGTCAGACACAACTGAAATGACTGAGCAACAAGTACAATAGATAGTGTGTTTCAATGGAAAGAGTACTGAGCTTCAAGTCAGATGATTGAAGTTCAAATACCAGCTCTGCCACTTTCTACCTCTAAGACTTTAAGCCATTCAGTTAACCTCTTTGGGCCACAGTTTCATCTGTGCAATGAAGGGGTAGACTAGATGACCTTCAAGGTCCTTTCGAGCTCTCAAGTCTATGATCCTATTATTATATCCTTTCTGAGAAATCCCATTACACCCTCATAACATGAACCTAGGAGGTAAAGCTCAGACAATTTGGCATTTTTGTTCAGATTATCAATGTGGGGGGACCAACTGGTTCAAAGCTGGATAGATATGGCTAGGCAACAGTTCTTGTGAAATTTTTATCATGTTCCAAGCTCAGTATGGGCAGCTAGGTGTTAAAATGGATAGAATGTTGGGTCTGAAGTCAGGAAGATGAGTCTTCCTGAGTTCAAATCTGGCCTCAGACACTTACTGGAGCTGTGTGACCCTGGGCAAGTCATTTAACTCCATTTGTCACAGTTTCCTCAACTATAAAATGAGTTGGAGAAAGAAATGACAAATCATTCCAATATCTTTGCTAAGAAAACCCCAAATGAGGTCACAACTGAAATGATTAAACAACAAGGAAGCTCGGTTATAAGTCAATCGTGTGAAATGAGAGCTTTAGAAGCAAATGAAACTAACAACAAGTAAACTAACATTAATTGAAACATAGCACCCAGGACAAGAAAGGTGATTGATCCCTTGTTGCTTTAGTCTGATCATATTTGAAGTGATCATGCTGAATTTTTGACACTGTTGTAAGAAGGACCTTAAACAAATGGAGCATACTTAAAAGACAGTAACCATCATGAATAAAAAAGACTGAGGAACTTGTCACAGAAGAATGTTTAGTCTGGAAAAAAATAACACTTGGTGCTGATAGGATAGCTGTTTTCAAATTATATGAAATACATAGAGGAGGGGTTCTCCAAACTCTCACCAGGAATCATAGTTCTTGGAGAAAATTCAATTGGTGGCAGAGAATATTCGTCTCAGTCCCATCTTTTCAGGCCCAGCTCATAATGGAGTGGTATTCTCTGAACTGCTACACAACTGAGTCAGTACTGAACAGTTTAGGGCCTAGCTCCTCTCATTAGCCTTCAGGCCAGTGATAATGTCATTTTTGCATCTGAAATGGTCTTATCATAGTGCTGGACACATCATAGGTGTTCACTGAATGTTTTGGAGTGAATGACAATGTACAGAGCTAGAATTTTTAGATAAAACTCATTAAAATAGTTCCCCCCCCACATTTAGTGTATAATCATTTAAGTACATATAAAACACCATGCATTTTAAAGCCTTCCTTGTATGAAAAAAACTTTGAATTATATTACTATAATTTCAATATGGATGTGAACAATTAGATGAATTTACATGTTATTAATTATTGCTTAAATTGATTATAAAACTTCTTATTGAAATTGGTAAAATTTTAACATGTTTTTTCCCATTATTTTTATCATGGTTTTTAAATGGTCACACAATGACCTTAAACGGAAGTGATAAATAATAAACTTCTTTCTGCTTAGATTTGTAGACTCGAGAAACCCATAGGCAGTTTATATGGACATTCTTTAAGGATTAACTTTGACACTTACCTTTTTCATGAATCTGTTTCTTTAGAGCATTTTTTTGCACTTTTCTAAAGCACTTGTATATTATTATATAACTGCATCAAGGAGGCCTTCAGAAAGTTGATGTATTGAGCTTATGGTAGGACATAGACAAGGGTCTCACAGGATAGTTACCCATAAATACATTATAGTATGTATCGTTGGAGGAAGTTACATAACAGTAAGATTACAGATTCATTGCAATTAATTGAAATCTAATAAACACTTATTATAGTCATCTCTTTCTGTCTTATCCTCTTATAAGCTCCATGAGAAAAAGGATTGATCTTATCTAAATCTGATATTTTTTAAACACTATTACAATGCTCTGTACACAGAAAACACAATCATAATTAATGCTGAATAAGTTTATAAACATTCAAAGTTTATGTATATGCATATACATACGTATGAATATGTGTTTATGTGCATTTGTGTATGTGTGTATGTATATGTTGCTTCTCAAAAGGTATGTGTACATATACAAACATCATCCACAAAAGGAATTTTAAGACCTTTTGAGAACCTTTCTAGAAAATTACTAATATTCATGCACCAAAGGGGACTGCAAACATAATCAATATAAAATAACTTTATCTCAATTAAGAAAATAATTACTCTACTCATTTGACATTTAATATAATAGGGCAAGACTTATGGCCTGCTTCATCCATTTTAACAGATAAAAATATCTTGATTACCAGGACTGAAATTTTTTGCATGATCATTTATCAAGATGAGATTTTAAAATTTTTCTTTGTAATTGCTCATGACATGATACCCTAATTTTTTTTCTCTATGATTTGAGTTCCTATAAGAGAGACTAACTGAATACATGTCATTTCTTGTTATTATTATTATTATTCTATCCCATTCCCATTGCCAATATTTTAGTTCAGGCCCTTATTACCTCTTGTATAGACAATGGCTATGGTCTCCTACAGTAATTGGTCTCTTTTCCTTCAATCTATTGTGTACATAAGTACTAGATAAATTTTCTTAGAGCATAGCTCTGATCATGTTACTATGCTGCTCAGAAACCTCCAATGATTTTCCATCACTTAAATAAAGTCTAAATTACTTAGGCTGGTATTCATGGACGTCCATCTCCTAACCTACTGCTTTAACATTGTCTGTCATAAGGCTCTACCTTATGCTCTGGCCTAACTTCACTATTCATCATTTGCTGAACCTGTCTTATATTTTTCAACCTCTCTACCTTTCTTCGTATAGCTAACCCAGCTTGTAATTCCCTTTTCCTGTCACCATTTATCAAAATCCTTCCTATCCATCTAGAACATGCTCAAATGCCAGCTTCTCCACGTGACCTGCATCCTAGCCAGAAGCAACCTCTCCCCTTCTAATTCTTAAAGCATTATTTGAACTCTTTCTGTAGAAATCATAAATTTGCTTATATGCTTATATTAGTTTGCATCCATGTCTTATCCTTCTTACTAGATTAAGAAACTCAAAAACAGGGGTTAAATCTTATATATTTTTTAAATTTCCTTTATAAGATATAGTAAATAGTAGATGGTTAATAATATTATGTTGAATATACTTGATGACCTACAATAAGACAGTGTAGCCAGATTATTGAATGTTTTCCCTCAAATTTTTTCCTATTTTTAGGATGTCTACTCCTGGGAGCCAAGATAGAGGAGTAAGAAGTAAGTTGCTCTCACCTTCCCTTGTTGACCTCCGAAAGCCCAGAAAATATTGCCCCAGGAAAAGCCCTGGAACAGCCAAGACAACAGAAAGATGGGGTGCAGAAGTCTGATAGCCCTGGAAGCTTGGGGGATTAATGGGAAAGGCCCCTCTCACTCTGGGGGAAGGGGAGGAGTACAGGATGAGAAGTGTCTCAGCAAACCAGAGGCAAGCCACACCTCAGCAAACCAAGGGGAGAGGCTGAGCCCTAGGGGAGTAGAGCAGGCAAGTGCCAACACCAAGTCCCCTGAGTGCCTTAGCACAGGCAGGAAAACTGTTAGACACCAGCTCAAAAACTCACCACGAGCTCTGGAGTAATCCAACAGCCAAATCTCCCAGTGCTTCAGCACAACTCCAGAAGGCACAGCTGGCAGACATCCTCCAGCAGCCAAACATTCCAGTACAAGGCCTGGGTGAGCAGGAGCCAAACATTTGAATACAAAGCCTGGGTGAGCAGATGTCCCCCAGGGGTCAGACTCTCCATCCCCACCCTGAGAGATCCAGTGTTGCTGACCTCAACTCAGCACAAGGTAAGCTGCCAGACTCTGTGTCTGTAAGGCAAGTGTCACAATATTGATGGTGACCATGAATATGCCTGTATAGTTCTGTATTGTAGAATATAAGAGACTCTCCATATAGAAGGCAGAAGAAGTAAAACATTTATTCAGACATCAGAGGATCAGATCCCAAAACCAACAACTCCAATCTGACATAGCAGCAATTGTATCCCAAAACCAGCAAGTCCACTTCAGTATAACAGCAAAGAAATTAAAACACAATATTGCAACAGGGAACCAAGCCATCCCATAACCTTTCTCTTTGCTGGTGCCTTCCTGAAAACACTCACGCACAAATCCACGAAGTAGTCTGCTTGCCTCCCTCCTCTCTTCCTGAAGTCCTGAGAGCTTGCAGTTCTGAGAGCTTAATGGCTATGCTCAGGGCATGTCTTTTTAGAACCTGAGGGCTTCATACCTCTTGTGACCTGATAAGCAAAAGCATGTGGGCCTTCCTACAAACAAGCCTTGCCTAATCAAGCTTCTCTTAACTAGCTCCACCTGAGGCCTATTAAGGGGATTAATGGTCAGGGAAGATCCTTAATCACATTAACACCATAGACTCCTACATCCTCCTGAGCCCCTGAGGCCCCAGCACACAAAGGCAGTGACCAGGTCCTGGGCTCCTAGCAAGGGAAACTTGGGTCAGTTTCCCCGGTGCTCCAGCAGGAGAACTCAACTTTAAAAGCCAGGAAATAGGTCAAGACCATGAGCAAAAAGCAAAATATGACAATGACCATAGATCCTTATTATGGGGACAGGGAAGATCAAGGCACAAATTCAGAAGAGGACAACATTGTCAATATACCCACATTCAAAACCTCAAGGGAGAATTTGAACTGGTCTCAAGCCCAAAAAGCCTTCTAGGAAGAGCTCAAGAAGGATTTTAAAAGTCAAATAAGAGAGGTAGAAGAACAATTGGGAAAAGAAATGCAAGAGAGATTCAATAGCTTGGAAAAAGAAGGACCAAAGAAGTCCTTAAGAAGTAGAGTTGGCCAAATGGAAAAGGAGGCACAAAAACTCAACGAAGAGAAGAACTCCTTAAAAGTCCTCAACATGAGCCAAATGGAAAAGGAGGTACAAAATCTAATAGAAGAAAACAATTGGTTAAAAACTAGAATTGAGCAAGTGGAAGCTAATGACTCTATGAGAAATCGAGAATCAGTCAAAGAAAAATGAAAAAATGAAAAAAGAGAACAAAATGTAAAATACCTCATTGGTAAGACATCTGACCTAGGAAATAGATCCAGGAAAGACAATCTAAGAATTATTGGTCTAACAGAAAACCATGATGGAAAAAAAGAGCCTGGACAGCATCTTTCAGGAAGTCATCACGGAAAACTTCCCTGAGGTCCTAGAACCAGAGGGTAAAATGGTCATGGAAACAATCCATTGATCACCTCCTGAAAGAGATCCCAGATTGAAATTGTCAAGGAATATTATAGCCAAATTCCAAAATTACCCGATCAAGGAGAAAATATTGTGAGCATCCAGAAACAAACAATTTTTATATTGTGTAACCATGGTCAGGATTACACAGATCCTTGTAGCTTGTACATTAAAAGATTGGAGGGCATGGAATACGATATTTTGTAAGGCAAAGGAGCTTGGATTAAAACCACAGATCAACTATCCAGCAAATTTGAGTATAATCTTTCAGGGGAAGAGATGGGTATTCAGCGAAATAGGGGACTTCCAAACCTTCCTAATGAAAAGACCAGAGCTCAAAAAATTCGATCTTCAAATACAAGGGTCAAGAGAGGCATTAAAAGGGTAAACAGGAAAACAGGAAAGAAGAAAACCAACATATTATTAATAAGTGCAAACTATTTACATCCCTCGATGGGAAGACGACACTTGTAACTCTTGAGAACTGTATTGTTATAATGCCATTTAAAAGGGGTATATATAGACAGAGGGCATGGATATAAGCTGATGATGTGATGATAAAAACAATCTAAATGGTGAAAAGATATTGTACTGGGAGAAGAGGAAAGTAAGAGGCAGAAAAGGGGAAATTACACCACATGAAAAAGCATAAAAACCTATTATTGTAGAGGGAAAGAAGGGAGTGAGATGAGCATTGTTTGAGCCTTACTCTCATAAGATTTGGCTCAAAGAGGAAATAACATAGTTAGCTAGGTACAGAAATTTAACTTGTAGGAGGACAGTAGGAGAGAAAAGGGGAAAGAAAAGGGAATGGGTGGAAAGAAAGGAGGGAAGAAATAAGGGTAAAAGGGAAGAAAAGGGAAGGACCTGATAGAAGGAGGGCAGTCTGAGGGAGGCATGGTCAAAAGCAAAACTAACGATGAGGGAAAGGGAGAAAGAAGAGAGAAAAGCATAAACAAGGGGGGAAAATAGGATGGAGATAAAAGATACAGATCGTAATCATAACTGTGAATGTGAATGGGTAAAGAATTGGAAATTGAGGGGATGTCCATCAATTGGGGAATGGCTGAACAAGCTGTGGTATATGAACGTAATAGAATACTATTGTGTGTAAGAAATGATGGGGAGACAGACTTTGGGAAAATCTGATAAACTTATATGAACTGTTGCTGAGACGAATGAGCAGAACCAGAAGAACATTGTACACAGTAACAGCCACATTATGCGTTGACTGACCTTGATAGACTTAGCTCTTCTCAGCAATGCAAGGATCTAAAACAACTCCAAAAGTCTCATGATGGAAAATGCTGTACACATCCAGAGAAAGAACTCTGGAGTGTGAATGCAGATAGAAGCATACCATTTACTTTCCTTTCCTTTTCTTGTTTTGTTTTGTTTCTTCTTTCTCATGGTTCCTCCCATTAGTTCTAATTCTTCTTTACATCATGACTAATGTGAAAATATGTTTAATATGAATTTATAAGTATAGTCTATATCAGATTGCACAGCATATTGGGGAGAGAAGGGTGGGAGAGAAAATTCAAAACTCAAAATCATATGGAAGTGAATATTGAAAATGAAATTTTTTTAAAAAAGAAGCTAAAATAATTAGTTAAAAAACTTTCCTGTTTCAAACTTTCTTATTGTGGTCAAAGTTTGCTGTTGTTGTGTTTGTCCTTCATTCTCAAAGAGGACCATGACATCAAGGACGTGATGACATGACTTGCCATTGACTTTGATTTGAGTGAGGGAGGGCTGTGCAAGGTCACCAGCCTCACTTTCTCCTCCAGAGACATCTGGGTCCAGTGGCCTGATATTCACCAGGACCACTGGAGATGGCCCAGGGTGCATTGGGTGACCCTGGCCCTTCCAAGCTAAAGTTTTTTCAGGGTCTCACTTTGAGAGAGGTAATACCCATTCAGTGAATAAGCCTCTTTAAAAAGTTAATCAAGGGGTGGCCTCTTTAATCAAAACTCAAGAAAAAAAATCAAACTGGGAGGGGAAGACCTTCAGGGTTCCTGGCCAAAAGAGAAACAGTTACTATTTGTTATTTGCATTCACTCTGTGGTAGGAGGGCAGGGATCTATTGTCCAATGTATGAGCTCTAAAATGAATTGGGTTTAAGGCTTGGTTTTTGAGAAAGAAATCTAGTCAGTAAACCCAAAATTTAGGAGGAAGTCTTCAGCCATCAATATGTATCTTCCTCTGGACAGAGCACTGAGAGGACAGGGAGAGGGAGAAGGAGAGGGAGAGGGAGAAGGAGAGGGAGAGGTTAAAGTTTGAAGGCGTAGACGGTTGGGGAGTGGGTGGAGATAATGAGCTGTTTTCTGTTTTACAGGATCATAGAGCTAGAGTTGGAAGGAAACTTAGAAATCATCTTTTCCTACCCCTTTCATTTTGTAGATGAGGAAACTGAGACTTTGAAATGTTCATGACTTGTCCAAGGTCACATTTATAGATAATAGGTGGGAGAGCTAGAAATTGAATTCAGGTCCTTTTACCCTAAATCCAGACACCTTTCTACTCTACCATACTGCTTTTCTTAGTGAGCATTATACATCAGGGCAGTCAATGGATGGATAATACAGGCACTTAGATTCTGGCTTCTTGCCACTTCTAGATGCTCTGCCTCTCTACTTTTCTTTGCTAGGAGGAAGGAAGAATCAAAGTTATTTTCAGCTGTGATCTAGTGGCTTAAGTTCGAGTCCAAGGACAACTAAGGCCTCTCAGGACTATCTACTAGACTAGATGGATAACTACCGTATATGTATTCTACTTTCTTAAAACTTCCATTGAAGGTATAGTAGGCATTAAGTTGGTCACATTTGGTTTTAGTTTCTCTCTTCTTCCAAGATAATCCCTGCCCCCAGGTTGTAGTAATTGGCATGGCACTCCATGTTTCTTTTTTTTGAAATTCATTTCTAATTATTACTAGGTGTATGATTTTGGGCAAATTACTTATGTTCTCTTAGTCTGACTTTTTCTTACCTGTAAAAAGGAGATCATAAAACTCATAAAACTTACCTCACAGGGTGTTTATGAGGATCAAATGTTGAAGTACTACATAAATGTAATTATGTAGTTAACATCATCATCTTCATCATCGTCATTATTACTCTATCAGTAAGTTCTACTTCCTGTCACTCCCATAGCAATAATTTCCTTTCAGATTAGTAAGGAGCAACAATGTAACATATATTTATCATTGTTCTGATAGCCAACTTTTCTGTGTCATAAATGCAAGACAAAGTCCTTAGTGATAATTATTAACCTGGTCCCTTTATATCAGAGTCTAGAAATTGAAGACATTTAAGGGGGAGCCAAAATGGCAGAGTAAAGGCAAGGACTGAACTCCTCCAAATTCTCCTTCAAACAACTTTAAAATAATGCCTTAAAATGAATTCTAGAGTGTCAGAACCAACAAAAGGATTGGGTGAAATAATTTTCAAGCCCAAGATGGCTTAGAAGGTTGGCAGGAAAGGTCTGTCTCACTAGGTTGTGAATGGAGCACAGTACAGCACAAGCCACAGGAAGCCAGCAGGAGGCCTTGAGGAAGGCTACATTGGCAGCAGTGGCTTCAGGAGCTCTCTGCCCACAGACAGTAAGGGGGCTGGGCAACTGGGCAGAAAGTGATTATGGGGAACCTTTTGTTCACAATGGCCACTCTATTGCATTACCCATACCCAGTTCCAAGTCACAGTCCCAGGGGAAGGAGTGGTAGCACACCATACCATGCAGCTGCAGGGGAATAGAAACCCTGGTGACAGGTCCAGCATGGAAGACCAGGAGAGCAATGACCACACCTTTCCTCGGATAACAACACCTTAAAAGAACTGATAACTTAGAGAATAACAGAACTAGCTCTGAAAATAGCAACCCAAAAAACCTGAAGCTTGGGACAGTGGCTGAAAGAGATCCCTAAATGAAAGCTCCCAGTAATATAACAGCCAAATCCCACAGATCCAAGATTAAGAAGAAAATACTTCATGCAACCAGAAAGAAATAATTCAAATATCATGGAGCCACAGATATGGGGGTTTAGAATATGATATTCCAGAGGGCAAAGCAGCTAAGATAACAAGCAAGAATGACCTACCCAGCTAAACTGAGTATAATCCTTCAGGGGGAAAATGGATATTTAATGAAATTGAGGACTTTCAAGCCTTCCAGATGAAAAGACTAAAGCTGAATAGAAAGTTGGACTTTCAAATACAAGACTTAAAGGAAGCCTAGAGAGGTTAAACAGGCATGAGAAATCATAAAGGATTCAATAAGGTTAAAGTGTTTAGATACTACACACGAAGATAATACTTGTAACTTCTAAGAACTCTCTCATTATTTGGGGCAGTTATAAGGAGTACATGTAGTCCAAGGGTATGTGTGAGTTGACTTTGATAGAATGATATCTAAAAAAAATAATATTAAAGGATGAGAAAGAGGGAGGTACTGGGAGAAGGGGAAAGAAAGAGGTAGAATGGGATAAATTATCTTACATGAAAGAGGCATAAAAGAGCTTTTATAGTGGAGGGGAAGATGGAAGGTGATGACAGACAGTGCTTGAACCTTACTCTCATCAGAATTGATTCAAAGAGGGAATAACATACACATTCAGTTGTGTATAGAAATCTATCTCACCATACAGGGAAGTAGTTGGGGAAGGGAATAAAAGAAAAGAGATTGATAGAAGACAGGACAGATTTGCAGAGGTTGCAGTCAGAAGCAAAACACCTTTGAGGATGGAAAGGGTGAAAGTAGAGAGAGAGAGAATGATAAATAGGGGAAAATAGGATGGAGGATAGTGCACAGTTAGTCATCATAACTGTGAAAAAAAATACAAAATTTTTTCTGATGAAAGCCTCATTTCTCAAATATATGGAGAACTGAGTCAAGTTTATAAGAATACAAGTCATTCTCCAATTGATAAATGGTGATCGGATATGAACAGGCATTTTTCAGACAAATAAATCAGAGCTATCTGTAGTCCTATGAGAAGATGCTGTAAATCACTGTTGATCAGAGACATGTGAATTTGAACAACTTTGAGGTACTACCTCGCAACTAGATTGGGTAATGTGACAGAAATGGAAAATGGCAAATGTTAGAGATACAGAGGAAAAAAAGGGACACTAAAGTATTGTTTTGTGGAGTTGTGAACTGATTCAGCCAGTTTGGAGAACAATTTAGAACTATATCCAAAGAGCCATAAAATGTTGCATACCATTTGAACCAGCAATACCGCTACTAGGTTATATTTCAGATATCCCAAAAAATGGAAAGCGATCTATACCTACACAAACATTTATAATGGCTCTTGTTGTGGTGGCAAAGAATTGGAAGTTGAGTGGATGCCCATGAATTGGGGCATGGTCGAACAAGTTGTGGTATATGATTGTGATGGAATATTATTGTTCTTTAAGAAATGATGAGCGGGATGCTTTCAGAAAAACCTGGACTTACATGAATTGATGTTGAATTAAGTGTGCAGAACCAGGAGAACAGTATACACAGTAAAAAACAATATTGTAAGATTATCAACTGTACTATTCTTAGCAATGACCCAAGACAATAACTTTTGATGAAAAATGCTACCAGTCTCCTGAGAAAGAAGTGATGGAGTCTGAGTGCTGATCAAAGACTACTTTAAAAGCAAAGAAACAAAAAAAGAACTTACTTTATTTTTCTTGGGCTTTTTTGACTTTGTTTTCTTTCACAATATGACCAATATGGAAATATGTTTCGTATGACTGCACATGTGTAACCTATATCAAATTACTTGTTATCTCAGGGAAAGGGTGGAAAGGAAGAGAGGGAGGGAGACAATTTGGAACACAAAATTTAAAAACTATTTTTACATGTAATTGGAAATTTTTTTTAAAAGCATATTTAAGGAATGTCCCAAATTTAGGTCATCAAAATGCTTTTTCTCCTCCATTTGCTAATTTTGCACTTCAAGGTTCCTGAAGCCTATTATTTGAACTCTAAATGAGTTTATCAAGGGCTTTTGATAGGATCCACTTCTAAGGTATAATTCAGACAATCACTGAATGCTCATCAGTCAATCCCAATCATTATTAATGTAAGACTTGATCTATTGATCCTACTTAACTTGCTTATTCAGAATTCAGTGGCCCATGCTTTTTTGAATTTTCTCAGACTTTCATAATAATACTATGAAAGATGAAGGATTATGAGAATCTGTAAGAAAAACACAGAACAAGAAGCAATTGCTTCCATCCTTCATCTCTGAGAGGATAAATTTTAAGACTACCCTCAATGTGGCTGACAGTTGTGGAGGTGAATAGTGTGGATGGTTTTATCAGAATCTTCTAACCCAAACTGAAATTTTTGCTATGGAAATGGTAAAGAGTGGAAAACAACAATAAAAGTCCAAACCTAGGACTGAATTCTTTCTTTAGATGGTTTTTTTTCTTCCTAGGAAACTAGAGAGTCTGAAAAATCAAATCACTCCAGGTCACCAAAGATGCTGATAATTCATGGAACAAGCATCCAGTCCTAGTTAGCAGAAAGCCTTTGGGTATCTGGACAGCAGTGCCTTCTATTCTGTTAGAATCTTTCAAAGGATTGCAGAATGGTTTGAGTATTCAAACACTAGGTTTCTCTTTGCGTCTTATACTCAGGGACCTACTGGAGCCAGCTTGAGCAGGTTCTTGAGAGATGATTGTTAAATTTTCAGTATAATGTTTTATACCTAAGAAAATGAGAAAAAAGGCTGCAAATTATGGCTTGATTTATTGTAGTTTTTATTATCTAGACTTAAAAAAAACTTGTGGAGAAAATGGTTATAATGCACATGAAACTTAAAAAGAATATGTTGTACACCTATTTTATTTTCCTCAGGAGCCTGTTGTTAAACATTTTACCAGCTTACTCCCATCTATATCTCTTTACAATGATTCTAAGAAGATGTAAGTTTATGAAATCTTAATTTATCTTGAACCAGGGGAATGGCATTAGAAGCCTGCAGAATCCTCCATCTCTTTGAATTGGAAACATCTAATTTGAGGGCAGCCCATGATGCAGTAGATAGAGTGCCAGGCCTGGAGTCAGAAAGACTCATCTTCCTGAGTGCAAATTTGGCCTCAGGCACTGACTAGCTGTGTGACCACTTAACTCTGTTTGCCTCAGTTTCCTCATCTGTAATATGAGCTGGAGAAGGAAATGGCAAACCACTGAAGTATCTTTGCTAAGAAAACTCAAATGTGGTCATAGAGAGTCAGATATGACTGAAAGTGATTGAAAAAAAGCAATATGATTTGAAATTAAGGGATTAAATTTTTTTTTCTAAATGGGTTTATATGCAACAAGAAGCCTGTACATGAAACTGCAAATCTACCATGTACAACTTACTATTTCCTCCAAATCCACAACAAAGTTATCATGTAAATTTCTCTTTTCCACTTTTTTCTCCCCCTCTCCCTCTGCCCTAGAGATGGCTACCATTAGAGACAAATAGGCATATATATGTAAAATCATTATACACATACTTCTATTTATTAGCTCTTTCTCGTAAATCAATTCATATTGCCCTCATCGGTAATAGTTATAAAGTATTTTATTGCAAAGCAAGGGCTTTATAAACTGTAAAATGCTATGTGTATTCAAGTTTTTAATGTTATTACTTCAGTGAGCATTAGTACTCAATAGAACTTTGTAAATAAAACGTCTGTACAATGCATACACTTTTGAATTTCAGTAACGTGAAGCATTGAGATGGTGATTGAAAAAATATAACAGCATCTCAGAGCCCAGGATCGCTTTCCTTTTTGTGCAAAATGAACTATATCATGATTTTGCTACTGGTTCTTCTGATATCCTTCCCCCCGCCTTGCCATAACACTCAAGTGAACAAATCTAAACAGCCTGCAGGTAGAAGTGCAAACAATCAATCTGTTTAACTAATATGTTTTCTTCCCAGTAGAGGAAAAAAAATTCTCTCTTTTTTTATCAGCAACAGTCAGCTTTGCTTCTCAACTTTAGTTCCTCATGATGCCTTTTCACTCAGCTAGGTAATGAATAATCTCATTGTTGAATGTTTGTGGTAACACTTTGATTAATCTTGGCTTTCTTTAGCATTGTCAAAATGTGTTGGCCCCTTAAACAAAAAATTTCTATTCATCTGGACTTGCAATACAAATGTTTTGGAGAATCTCCATTTTGCTGCCAGTTTCAAAGAAGTTTAAGAGTACTGGATTTGGAGTCAGATGAAATCATTGTCACTTATTACCTATGTGACCTTGAGTAAGTCATTTACCTCTCTCAAGGCCCTCAATTTCCTCAACTCTAAAATGAAGTGGTAAAAATAGATAAAGCAAATGGTCCCTTAAGTCTGTGAATATTGTGTGCTTGCTTGTCAGGCTTGTAGTTACCTGGCTTCCATGGCCAAGCCTCTTTTCCTCATGGAAAATTGGGAAAGGGGTTTAGTTTTTTCTGTCATCTTTTATGAAAAGAAAGCAAAGATTCCTATAAGAGATAGTCATCATAGGAGAGGAACCAACAATTTACAAAAGAATTGCTAAGTATAAATAACCATTTGAAAACATATTCTAAATCATTAGTAACAAAAGAATTGCAGGTTAAAACAATTCTGAGATTCCATCTCTAACCCTGCAAATTGACAAAGAAGACCAATACCAACCCAAACAAACAAAAAAAAATTGGGAAGCAATAAATGTTGGAGGGGCTGGGGAAAAGAGACTCACTTAGAGGAGTTAAGAAATGGTTCATCTATTGTTTGTTTGGAAATTATGCAAAAATAGTGACTAAATTGTTCACTCCCTTTGGCCCTACTACTCTCGCTAATGTTAACATATCCCAAGGAAGCAAAAGACAACTTGATATATACCAAAATATTCAGAGCAACACTTTGTGACAGCAAAAAAAGGGAAATAAAATGGTTACTGAATGATAGTCCTGGAGAATAATACTTTCTTCTTCAGGGCAAAAAGCTGGAGGAATTACTAGGATAGATTGTGGCATCTATTGTCAGCTATGGTTGATATATTAGGTGTTTTCATTTGTTTGTTACAAAGCAATGTTCCATATAGAGTAGGGTAGAACTTTTTTTCCTGCAAATAATTATGGTAAGACAAAAGGCATTAATAAAATATATTTTTAGAAAAGAGGAGGAATAAATATATTTATTTCTATTAAAATCTCCTTTATTCCTGGATCTGTTTGTATTGCCAAAGTTTTTTTCTTTTTTTGTAGTGATAGCTTTTGTTTAGAAAATTGAAGTTAAAGTATTATGATACCTTCAGCTGAAGTCCAGTATGGGGCTGTAGATTCAAAGAATATACGTGCTAAAGGGGGAAAAAAAGAAATGAACTTTCGTAATGAAAGGAATGAGAATTTGTAATAATTCACGTGGTAGAAAGGTGGAAAATCAGTTCCTATTTCTGTCTTGCCAAGTAAAAAGACACTTTATAGTCATGAGAGAATTCTTCAAGGTAGAAAAAAAATGCCATTTCATGGTGCATGTTTTAATCTGGTTCATGTGGTCTATATAGTCTTTCTCTGAGTGATATAAAATACAGCAAAATAATCTTCAAGTCATAACAGGATTATGATGTGTTCATAATGCTTTTCATCCAGAAGCATAGAAGGATCCATGATAAACTCTATGAACTAAGAGTCAAGTTTCACAATATGAAATCCTGGCAAAACCCCATAGACTTAAATAGGAATTGGTTCTGTATCAGAGCAAACAGAGGGTAATGTTCATAGCAATCTCTTTCTCTACAAATTATATCTCTGCAGGGAGAAATGTAATTCTCTACTTAATGGTTATAGAGCAACACATTGGATAAGATATGGGAATAAGATTGGAAAAGATATCAGAGATAATTGAAATTTAAGGAGGGTCCCAAGAACATAAATTATAGAAGTAAGCACTTCCTTTTTCACAAGAATTACTGGGAAGATGGAAATGCAGGGATTTTGTTTTGGAAATTAAATTTAGATCTACAGTTTATACCGCATACCACAGCAGGCCCAAAATTCATAACGAAGCAGAATATAAAAGCTCAGACCATAAAAGGAAAAAATAGAAGTCCTTTGTCTAATTCTCTCTGTCTTGTCCCTTTTTCCTCCTCCTCATTCTCCTTCTTCTTCTCCTTCTTCTTCTTCCTCTTCCTTTTACTACTATGGCTAATGGGAAAATTCTTAATTAAATGAGGGGTGGAAGGGATCATGAAAAATAAAGTGGATATTTCTGTATACATAAAATTTTTTGTAAGGTTTTTGAATAAATAAAATACTTAAATATAATTAGAACAACTATAGAATGATGAAAACTGGTGTTAAATACTACCAAAGTCTGACATCTAATTAAGAATTAGAGAGAATTAAGACAAATTTATGATACCTGGAAACATTCCTTTGTAGATAAGTGGCCAAAGAATAGACATATTTTCCAAAAAAAAAAATTGCAAGTCATGCATGGCCACATGAAGGCATACTCCAAATCTGTAGTACTAAGATACATACAAAGTAAAACAACTTTGAATTTTCACTTTACACCCTGAAAAAGGCAAAGATGGCCAAAGATGGGAACAGTCAATGTGAAAGGACTGTAAGAAGAGAAATACACTGATTTGTTGTAAAACTAAAATTGTACACAGTTAGTACATTGAAGTTACACTGAAGTTGTAAAACTACTATGGATTTCAATTTAGAATTATGCAAGAAAAGTAACAACATTTTCCATAACTCTTTATCCAGAAATTTTATTATTGGGCATATACCCTAAGGGAATAAAAGGCAGAAATGAAAGCAACCCCATGAATATCAAAATATTCATATAGCACTCTTCATGGTATTAATGAACTGGAAACTAAGTGGGGCCCATGAATTGAAGAATAGTCAGTAAATTAAAACAATAACAAAAACAACTGTGACATATCAATATAATTGAATATTAATGTGTTTTTAAAATTGCAAATCTGAGGAATTCAGAGGAAAAGGAAGATTCATGTGAATTAATATGGAACAAAGTAGAACCCAAAACACAATGGAGGCAATGACTTCAATATTGAAAATGAAAAGATAACTAAAAGGAAGTCTGTTTCTGAGTAACTGAAAAATAAATGAAGATCTCAGAAAACTGATAGTGAAACATACCTCCGCTATCAAGTCAGACCGTAGGGGATCATTAGGTTGGAGTATTGTATGAATTCTCAGATGTGGCCAATGCACAGGTGTTTTTGCTTAATCATTTTTCTTCATAACAAGGAAGAGGAGGGGGTGAAATTATTGTGATGTAAAGACACAATGCATCCAAGAATCAAAATACGTGCTTCTTACACAGTCTGTGAGAAGAATATTAAAGTCACACATTGCACAATTTGAGACTTGGAAGGACCCTCATCTGTCAGCTAATCCAACTCATGCATGAAAAGAATCTCTACTTCATCACAATTGACAATTACTCATCTAGCCTTTCTTTTTTCAAGATCTCCAAGAAAGGAAAACCACCACCCCTGGAGGCATCCCATTGGGCTTTTGGTTGGCTCTAATCGTAGTTTTTCAGGCAACAATTCTAAATTCGACTTTTTATACTTCTCCCCACTGTTTCTGATTCTGGCCAAAGAGAATAAGCCTAATTCTTCCTTCAATGACATTCTTAAAATATGTGAAGACAGCCATAATGCACCGCACTCCTCTTTGCCCTAAGCCTTCACTTCTCTAGGTTAAGTATCTCTAGCATCTTCAAATGATCTTCATATAACATGGACTAATTCTGATGATGCCCACTGGACATTCTTTAGTTTATTCTTGTTCAGTCATTTTTCAGTTGTGCCTGACTCTTTGTGACCCCATTTGGGGTTTTCTTGACAAAGACACTAGAGCGGTTTAACATTTTCTTTCTCCAGCTCATTTTACAAATGAGGAAACTGAGGCAAACAGGACTTGCCAAGGGTCACAGAGCTAGTAAGTGTGTGAGGACAGATTTGAACTCATGAAGATGAATGTATCTCACTTCAGGCCTTACAATCTATCCACTGTGCTACTTAGCTGCCTCATTCTTTAGTTTACCAACATACTTTTTGAAGCATGGTGCTCAAATTGGAACATGACATTTTATGTGAGATCTGATAAGCAGAGAGTACAGTGGTAGTAATATCTTCCTGTTTCTACAACCTATATGACTATGCAAACAATCTTTTTTTGGTTGCCACATCATGGTGTTGATTTATATTGAGATTACAATCCAATAAAACCCTCAGATTTTTTTTCAGGCAATTACTTTTTAATCATCTTCTCCATACTTCACTTATCCAGATTTTTAAAATCCATTTATTTCTACTGAAGTAAACTTTAGAAGATTCAGCCCAATACACAAGCCTGTCAGGATACTTTTGGATATTGGCTCTGTTACCCAGCGTGCTCCCTCTCAGCTTTGTGTTATGTACAAATTTAGTGAGTATTCCATATCTGCCTTCATCCAAATCATCGATTAAATACATTAAATAACACAGGGTCAAGCATGCATCCCACTTTACTAGAGGCACCATACCATGTTAACATTGGAATATCAATATTTATTCTCTGAGTCCAACTATCCAAACATTTCTGAATTAATTTAGTTATGTTTTTTTCCATATTAAACCTATTGTCACTTTAGTCATGTTGCATGGAAGAATTAGAACCAATGAGAGAAGCCACAAGAAAGAAGAAACAGAGAGAAAGAGAGAGAGAGAGCAAATAATATGCTTTGATCTGCATTCAGACTCCCTAGTTCTTTTTTCTGGATGTGGACAGCATTTGCCATCATGAGTTGTTTGGGAGCTATCTTAGATCCTTGCATTGCTAAAAAGAGATAAGTCAATCAAAGTTAGTCATTACATAATGTGGCTGTAACTGTGTACAGTGCTCTCCTGGTTCTGCTCACTTTACTCAGCATCAGTTCATATAAGTCTTTCCAGATTTTTCTGAAGTTCGCCTGCTCATTATTTCTTATAGCACAATAGTACTCCATTATATTCACATACCACAACTCCTTCAGTCATTCCATTTAACTATGTTCTTGTCTAATTCATATCACTCCATCTTTTCCAGAAGAATAGTATAAAGTACTCTTATCAATCTATTATCTGGGCACTCATTGTTCAAGCAGTCCATATCTTGAAATGCTTGGAATATGGAACAATTTCATTTATTAAAGCTACGTCTGCCATAAGAAGTCCAAGTTGTTTCCAAGATTTTATTAAGGCTCACTAATGTATTTGCTGGCTGGGTCAATTAATGTTCCTCCTTCAGTCCTGGCATTTAAAAATATAAAAATATAATCATGATGCCTCACCTTTGTATAGTGAGTTAAGGTCTTCAAAGTGTTCTGCGTATGTTAACTACTTTGAAATTCCTCAAAAACCATGGGAAGTAAGTGCTATTATTGATCCCATTTTGCAGATAAGGAAACTGAAGCTCAAAGGGGTCAAGCATCCTGCCCAGGGTCACACAGCTAGTAAGCGTGAGAGAGAGGATAAAAACTCAGGTCTTCCAGACTCCAAACCCAGCTCTCTATCAAATGTTAAGATAATTACTCTGGAGACTCGGGCATTTGGTGAAAGAGATAAGAAGGCAAAATTCTTCATCTATACCTTTTATTCAAAAGGACAAAGAACAAAACAATGACATATCGACAATGTGTAAGTTCAGTTTTGAATTTACTCTATTGGCTGATTTACTATGTCTCTTCCATTTTGAATTCTGGCCGTTTGAGGCTTTTCTCCATTTTGGATTAGAGTAATGTAGAACAGTTTTGTATTGTTTTAAGAACTAGCCTCAGAGCAATGAGTCAGAGGCTCGTATTGGCAAACTGTGACAGAAAGGAATTCCAGGCCACATAAAAATGTCCAGTGTGGACACTAATATTGGGAGGGAAACAGACAAATTCTTTTAATGGATCATTAATCTCAAGTAAGGACTAAAAACTGTTCTTATAAAATGAATAAGAGGTTAGGAGGATGTTCTTGCTGCCATGAAGTTAAATATTTCTCCACCCAGTATCTCACTCAGCTAGCTCACGGGTTACAAGGATGACCTTCATTCAAACATCCTGTCCTAAGTATGGCTCCCTATGAGGTGTGGTATATGTATGTGTGTGGTTGGTAGTTTTTTTTTTTGTTTTGAAGAGGAGTAAGAATCTACTTTAAAGGGTAAAGCACCCCAGTAAGAAGAGAAAGGAACATCCTGTAGAATGGGGTGAGCTGTCACTGCCCATGGGGTCTAAAATAAAAATAATTGAAACATGGTGTTGCTGAAGCCTCCTGCTTCCCCTTAGTCACAGAAAGGAAAGCACAAATGTAGCAAGGGGAAGGGGGTATGGTTCAAGTTTCGGCCTTCCTGTCCCAGAGACATAAACCAGCTAAAGAGATTCAGGGATCTCACAAAGAAAAAAACAAAACAAAACAAAAAAAGGACTCAACTGACACCCAATTGAGAGAAGACTGGGGTTGCTTGTGAAATGTTTATTTATCATAAAATAAATATGTTTCTATTTGGTTCATGCTCCTTTCTCCTTTTTGGATACTAAAACAACACACAGCTGTGAGTATATCTCGTATTACAGAGATCTTTAAACTAATACAAGAAAATGCATTATCAGGATCAAGAATTAACATCTTTCCTTGATGTCTCCATCAGGACTAAAAAATTCACAAGTTACCTCAAAGACCACACTCTCTCAACTATTTCACTCACTGTTCAGGATGTCTCTTGTGAAACTTTGGTCCTGCCATTGTATATAATGCTGAACTCTTGGTTAGAACAACAAAGATATTGTTCCTAAGCCATGACATACATGAACCAACACAAAAGCACATTGAAAAATATGCAGAAATGCTGTTCCAAATAAGACACTTAAATTGACTCACTGTGACCAGGACTGCTGTTCCAAAACTAATAGCTGCTTCAAGGCTTATGCCATTGCATGATGGCCAAGAGAATGGCTCTGGTGATCTTTTCACTACAGAGAACCAGATGTAATGTAAATGTTATTTTTGGAGGGGAGAACAGCTTCCCAATGAACTCTTCTTTATATATTGAACAAGTCACTGATTAATTAAAATGTACTGTATCGAGAATAGGAAAACTACCATCACCAGTGCTAGTCTCATATATGAACAAATTAAAAGTAATTTGGGAGAGGTGAAAGATTGTAATTTTTAAGGATTCTTATTAAAATAATGCATGAAAAATCAACTTTAGACTAGAAAATGAAAGACAGAAGTCTGAGTGAAGCTGGAAACTACTGATGTGTAAAAGCAGTTGACTAGATTAAAGGTTTGTATGTATATGGAACAAAATGTATAAAAGAATGTGTGAGCTGAATATAGTTAGAACTTTTCTTTGTCTTTGTTTTGAATTGTGGAGAAGAAATGCATTAATTCTCTCTTTCAGTATGAAACAATATACTTATATACAGATTCTGGCATTATTGAGGGGCACTAACATACAGGGACTAGAGGAAGTTGGCTTTTCTGTTATTATTATGGGATGTGTTATATGTTATTGCTGTGTGGTTCAAATTGCATTTTATTAATATTTCAAACCTATGAAAATTGGATTTTAGGAAAATCCTTTGAGGATTGTGCATCTGAGGATATCATCAAAGGATAAATTATGAAATAAGTGAAAATGCTTATTTGAGCCAGGATAATCCATTGTACTCCATATCTACTCATTACTCCAATGAGATGAGGGCTAGAGTCCAACTTCCAGGCTAGAAAATGGAACTTTGTAGTCAATTAATCAATTGTCAATTATTTAGCAAGCACCTATATTATGTGCTAATCATATATAACATACAAACAAAATGGGTGGAACAATCCTTGTTTTAAGGAGCTTACACTATAATGAGTGAGACACAATAAGTGGAGCAGACCTTCAATTGGAAGAGAAATTGAATTGGCTATCACTCCTTACACTGGCAGAATGGAGAAGAAGGTTTGAGCACGGTAAAGCAAAAATAGCTTCAGACTGTTATTGTAATCACTCATTCCTGTTTTAATTTTTATCATTCTAATCTCTAAGGAAATCCAAGGGTTATATTTTCATAGTTCCTCATTGATAAAATTTCATGATAGGTCTCAATTATTCAACCAAGCTTAATTAAATCAAATAAACCAGAAAAACATCTTCTCTCAATGGTATTTACTCCTTTCTCTTCCTCTTCTCTTGTCACTTCCCCTTTTTCCCTATCTATGTATCTATTTGTATACACATGTGCATATGCACATGCACAGATAGACATATATATGTATATACATATATGCATATATATACACATATTCCTTTAATACGCTAAGATAAAAAAATACAAAAATTGTTGAATATATTAGCAATTAAATAGCAAAACAAACATATACATGTATATATGTATGTATATCTATATATGTATATGTGTATATCTATACCTATATGTATATATCTATCTATAGCTATTTATGTCCTTCTAGTTATGAGAAAATCATTGTTAAAGTCAAACCATATCAAATTGGAAAAGACTTCTTCCTACTTCTGGAAACACAGTTCTACCATTCAGCTCATTCAATATCCCCAATAACGTATTTTCTCAAGAATTCTTTTCATTTCCTTCACAAGACAGAGGTAAAATAGTTGCATTAAGCCTCTCTAGCTTCTTTCTCTCTGTTACCTCTCAGTCTCTCTCCAGATGCCATAGGAAAAATTTATTTACAGATGACAGTTTTTATTTACAAATAAAGTGCAGTCTCTCTACAAATACCAGGTAAAACTCTCCTGTGTCTCACAAATCTTCAAAGATCAAAGTTAGACACATACTAACTTCATAGGTTAGAGCAGGGGTGGGGAACTCATGGCCTGGAGGCTACATGTGGCCTTCTAAGTCCTTGGGTGCAACCTTTTGACTGAATCCAAGTTTTGCAGAACAAATCCTTTTATTAAGGGGATTTGTTCTGTGAAGTTTGGATTCAGTCAAAGGGCTGCACTTGAGGACCTAGAGGGCCACGTGTGACCTGGAGGCCTCAGGTTTCCCACCCCTGCTTTAAAGTGCTGCCTAAAATGATAGCTACCACTATTAGTCCAGTTTCTCTGATCTTAAAGACACAGTAATAGTTTTAATAGCATATGCAGGAGAGGTTTTTTTTAAACAATGATTATAAACTGACCTCAGGCTTGTAGAGTTTCCAGCTAGAAAGATCTTAGATTTTATCTCATCCAACCCACCCATTTTATAGGGAAGGTCACTGAGGACCCTAGAAGTAAAATGATTTTTGTAGTCACCAAGTTTCATGGAAGTAGCTTCAATAGTGGGTGATTGAATCTGTTTCAGGAAGAAAAACAAAATAGAACTGGGAGGAAGAAGCCAAGGTTGAATTAGAATTTTCAAGAACCCACAATTGTTAAAAAATTTTAAAAGGTAAAGGGAGCTTCTTTCCTCCAAAGAGAGTATAGGGAGACCTGAAGAAGGGAAGACTCTTTAGGAGCCAGACAGAGATGAGGGAAAGATTTTTCTCATCAAGGAAGCAAAGTGAAGTGGAAATTTAAAGAGTTTTTTTGAGGGTCAGGGGCCAACAGAGAAGGGAAAAGTACATGACTAAAACATATTTGTAGAATGTCCTCTTGGAATGTGTCTTTGGAGCCTGGACAGAAAAACACCTTCTGTAAGCCAGGTGCTCCCTATGGTAAAGCCAATCAGTAAGTGAAGGATCTTTCTGACTCGTTGAATAGCCCTCAGGTGGGGCCAAAAAAAGGAGGCCTGATTAAAGGCAGGCCCACACCATTTCACCAAATAGGTGTGAGACCCCAGTCCCACACCCTTTGGCTAGTTAAGCCCATATGGGCGTGAAGCCCTCAGAGCCCTAAGGGGAGTTGCTTAGACCAGAGCACCGAGTTCTAGTCAATCAGATGTTCCGCTAGGACTGTATATAAAGAGACCCCATAACTGAGAACAGCAGAACTTGAGAGCGGTAGGATTCAGAAGCAGACATTAAGAGGACATTGAGGCAGTGAGAGCTAAAGGAATAAGAATTCAGCGCAAGGAGAAGGAGCAGGAACTCGGAGTCTACAGAGCTACAGAAGAGAGTGTTGAGCAGAGAGTTAGGATTTGTGAGTGATTGTTTACAGGAAGGCCCTAGCAGGAGGGAAGGTGCAGGATGACTTGGATCCTTACTATAATATTGTGTTACAATCTCCTTGTTGCTACATTGAGGTGGCCTTTCTGGCTTGGGAATATTATTGCTACTATACGGAATTGGAATTACTCGTCCTGGGATTGGATACTTTCGTTTCTAAATAAATGTTATACTGCCTCTCCCTTCTACCTAGAGAATTTTTTATACTTCGAGATTCCAAACTATTCAGGCATGTTCATGGCCATTCTCAAGGTCACGAATCTTGCCTTGCTGATATACCTACTCAGATAGAAGGTGGGAAAGCAGATCTAGAAAGCAGAGAAGCCCTACCAAACCCAGTCTACTTCTAATTAGGACCAGGGCTTTATTGAGGTAATACTGAACCTGGGCCAGTTCAGTTGAGGACTAGAGGGTATAGTGGCACAGAAGACAGTCATAGGGGGATAGTAGCCATGTCATGGCACACAGTACAGTCCTGGAAGAAGGAAACCTATTGCCTTCCCACCCAAGATTCCAATAGGGCATTTATGCCCATGACTCCAAAGGACTACAAGGCAAGGCATTGATCTTTTGTTCACCTTTGGGAGGAATAGGGTAAGCATGCTGTCACACCTCCCAAATTGTCACTTTGGGAAAGCTGCATTTGTTCTGAGCTAGTTCCATCTCTGGAAAGAGCTCTGGGAGTCTGAAGGGAACTCTGGGCTAATATTCAAATCACACTAGAATGGGGAAACTAAGTTTGAGAAGAACTTAAATAATCCTAATCATGTAAGGAATAGGAAAGAGAAAGGGTGGCAGAAACAAAGAAATGCCAAGACCTAGTTCCCTCTGCATTTATAATCTTAAGAGTTATACAATGTGTAACTTTCACCCTTTTGTGTTATTTTAGAATCCCTGTGCTGATTGGTTGTGAAAAAAAAATAAATAAGGAAACATCTAAAGAAAAATTGTGGTCTAATTTTAGTAGGTAATAAAAGAGGGGAGGAGTCACGGTTATATTTCCTTTCATCTGTGAAGAGTAACTCAGGTTTGAAGAAGCAGTGATTGTAGGAACAATTATATGCCAAATTTTGTGTTTTACTAGAGGAAAAACAAAAGGAAGATAACCAATGTGTTGAGCATCAATGAACAAGTACCCTTCCTGTGGTACTACAGGGTAAAGAAAGAAGAAAATTGACACATGAAGAAATGTGAGGTTCCGATTGGTTAAGTGAGTTGCTTTAGCTGTAAGTTCCAAAGTAATATGGTGGCAAGGTCAAGGCTAGAACTTACTTTATTTTTTACCTTCATTTTGGTAAGAAATGACTAGGTGTCTGCCACTGCCTTCCTCTATGATAGAAATGAAAGCATAGTAACTCTCTAGTTGGGTTCCAAACCCAAACTGTTACTATATGATTTTGACTATCATTTCCGCTCTGGGGGGTGGGGGGGTGGGTCAGTTTATTCTCTGTAGATAAAGGAAGTTCTTTCCAGCTCTAAAGCTTTGACTAACTGAGGTTAATATTGAGTAATTGATTATTTATCCAATGACCTGAGCCTTTTGTACTTTGTGGGTTATGATAACCAAAGGAAAGGGCATATCAATGGCCTAACATGATGGAATATTGACCATCCAATCAGTTCCACTGAACAAACACCTTCTAAATACCTAGCATATTGACAAAATTGCAATGGTCCAAAAATCTGGGCCATGCCTCTTAACCTCAGGGAGCTTATATTTTCATGCAGAAGGAAAGATGAGCACCCTTAAAAGACTTCTATAATACCAGATAGCTGTTCTTAAGTATTCATAAGAGCAATGGCTGAGTCCTCAAGCCATGCCCACACATTAGAATGGGTAATCAAGGGTAACAGTGACACAGGAAATATTAAATAACTCAGTTCTAATGTCCATTAATAGTGACATGAAATAATCAACTTAGGCCAGGGGAGGGGAATCTGCAGCCTTGAGGCCACATGTGGCCCTCTAGGTCCTCAAGTGCAACCCTTTGACTGAATTGGACTCAATGTCCTGTGAAGTTTGGATTTGGTCATAGAGCTGCGCTTGAGGACCTGGAGGGAGACTATGACCTTGAGGCCACAGTTTCCCCACCCCTGGACTACACAGAATGGTGTAGTGGAAACCATATTCAGATTGATGCCAGAAGATTTGGATTCAAGCTCTGCTTGGTAGCTGTGCAGCTTTGCCTTCCTAAGCCTCAGTTTTCGCTATCTGCCAAATGGGTAAAACCAATCTCAAAGGACCATTGTGAAATAATATGTATAAAAGATCACATGAATGTTATTTTAGTTCCCTCCTTTAGATAGATGGGTGTAATTCATACATTTTAATGCATTTACTTTTAATACTCTTTAATATGCTTACTTTTAAAAATATCATCTTTGATGTGCTCTAGTTATTTGCATTACATAATTGCAATGGTTTCATATCCTAAGCATAGGAATCATTCTAAAAGATTTGATCTAGTTAATCTTGGCTTCACAAATACATTTTTATTCTCAGAAAGAGGTAATAGTGATTTCATAATTTAGTCTTATCCCTTAAGCAGTACTCAATTGCTATCCATGCATATTTCTGGAAGGCACAAAAATGCACTGCTTTAAAGTGACTATCTGGATTGTTTGTAGTCATCATGATAGTCTGTGATACATTTTTTTTGGAGGGGGGAACTAGAACTTGCCTCATTGGTGCTCTGGATTAATTTCAATCTTTACATTTTAAATTCTACCAACCATTATAATTTCCTGTTGATTTCTTCTTAATATCCTATTGGGCATTGCTGCGTAATGTAGTATTCTGTTTAAATGCTCACCTTTAGCCATAGGCAGAGCAGCTAATTGCTGTGATTTCAGAAGCATGTTAAAGTGGATCTAACTCCTCCTCTACTATTCTTAAACTTCCTCAATTATTTCCTCCATCCTAGAATTCTACAATTGAAGATTTGAATCCAAATGAATGCCTTCCTTTCATTAAAAGGTAAGTAACTCTGGGGAGGGTTAAACATTAAGCTCTATCAGTTTATAGCTCAGTATGAATGAATTTTTCAGATCCATTTCTGAAAGCTAATTTTGATGGAAAAGGATGAAGATTCCACAAGGCTAGAACCATCTCTTCCACAGGGCAGTGGGTTACAGCATACAAAATTGGAAGCTGATCTTTAGCTGTCTCTGGCTCAGGCTCTACTCTTGCTTATAAACCCTGCTGAAATCTTCCTTTCCCTCCAACTCTATCTCTCCAAATATGATAATTAGATGAAAATACATCAAGGTGAAAAGATTAGAGACAAAAGGATTTTAGAGATGATGTATTTCAGCCTAACTTTACAGGTAACAAAACTGAAACCTAGGGAGAGATTGAGTGACTTATCAAAAGTCATATACCATCAGAGCCATTATTCTTACTTACGTATATTCTGATTCCAAGTTCTTTCTGCTATAGGTTTGTGTGGGCCTCCAAGGACAGTAACTCAGGAACTAGAAGGTCATCTAGTGCAACCCCTTTATGTTTCAAATGAGGAAACTGAGTCAAGGGGGGTTAGGTAATTTGCAAAGTTCACATAGATAGTAAATATCAAAGGTGGGACATGAATTCAACTCCTTTGATTCTAGAAACCAGTTTTTTTTTTTTCAAATACTAACCCAGAGTGTATCAGGGCAGTGCCAAAGTATTAATATGCCATTAATACTCTTCACTAAGGCAAAACCAACCACCCAACACAAAAGGTGTAGCCTCTTATTTCTTCAGCAAACATCTGTTATCTTTCTTTGGCAAATAATCAGGAATTGCTTTATTATGTAACCTCTATTTTTGGCTTGTACTTTTATTTCTTGCAGTTGCCTCTCTAAATTGAGTGAGTGTTCAATAAGAACAAGAAATTTTATGCTTCTTTTTCTTCTCCACAGGTCTTACTGTGTCTCACATAGAGTAGACATCCATAAATGTCAGATGATCAATTGGTTAATTTCAATCCCTGCAATGACCCTTATTGACTGACTTACTTTAAACTAAAAGATTTTTTTTAATATTCATCATTGGTTCATTTAAAATTATATACACACTTATAGGTAATGCTTGTCACAAAGATCTACAGGTATGCTCCCATGTAGACACATATTGGCATTTAAAATAAAATAAAATTAACATTTATGAATCCCCCAGTGTCTTCAGAACACTGACAGGAAATGTTGGAGAAGATAAGACATTTTGGTCAGATTCAGTTCCTGCCCTCATAGAGCTTAAAGTGAGAGAACAATACCATAATGCACATAAGATTCATGACGCACCATGATAAATACACTGAAGCATTATCAGATGCCGTGTCATGGGAAGTCTTAAGGTGAAGCTTGTCATTGTGAGAATTAGGGCAGGTTTGTTTGTTTGTTTTTGTAATATTTATGTGTAGTAGCTAGGTCCCAATTAGTGCTAATAATGAATCCCCTGGAGTGGTTGCATATATTTAAATTTGCACTACTTGAAGTTACAATTATGTAAAATACAGTCATTGGTTCTAGCCTAATGGGAATATGAAGAATGAATTCAAATAACATATTACACTGCTGGGGTGTTCATTACTCACACAAATAGGGGCCTTGTTGAACCATGCATCAAGACACTCATACACAGAACCTTTCACGATCAGGCAAAAAACGAAAGATGATATTAATGAAAGGGAGTTATTAAATCAAAATATGGAGAAAATATATGGCTTTGAGAGTACCCCCCCCCAAAATTAAGGACAAAAGAATGAAACAAATAATATTTTCTCACATTTCTAAAGCACTCTGAAGTTTACAAAAGAGCCTGTGAGGTAGTAGTATGTAAGATATAGTAGATGGGTTGGAAAATACAAATAATATAAGAAAGAATCTACCAGGAGTGTTTTGGAGTCAGTTCAAACAGAGTCATAAAAGCTGATTTTTTAGTGTGAGCAAACACCCCAGATATTAGCAAGCCCTGCAAATCAGGACTTGCTTTGTTATTTTGTTCATTGTCTAGATTTAAGAAAGTGATGAACATATTAAGAATTTAAACTTTAGGGGCAGCTAGGTGGCACAGTGAGTAGAGCACCGGCCCTGGAGTCAGGAAGACCTGAGTTCAAATGTGACCTCTGACACATGTACTAGCTGTGTGACCTTGGGCAAGTCACTTAACCCCAATTGCCCAGCCTTCCCCCCTCCAAAAAAAAACAAAAGAAAAAAAAGAATTTAAACTTTAAAAGTATGTTGAATATATGTGTGTGCTTAGTTTGCCTCAGTTTTCTCATCAGTAAAATGATCTGGAGAAGGAAAAGACAAACCACTGTAGTATCTCTGCCAAGAAAACCCCAAATGGGGTCATGAAGAGTCAGAAAGGACTGAAAAATAACTGAAAAATATGTAGGTAGTTATTGATATTAGATAGATAGAAATGTATCTAGAGATCTATATGTATATATATGTACATATATAGATACACATATGTATGTATATGTGCACATATATAAATATACATACGTACATGTCCATACACATATAGTGTGTGCGTGTGTGTGTGTGCGATGCTTATTAAACATTTACCAGTACACTCTTGAACCTCACCAACTCCATCTGGTTTTCTTTCAGTTCAATATCTTATATTATTAAGTGGATAGCTTCTAAAAAATAAGTTAACAATATTTTGGGGGACTTGATATGCCTAGTATATTCCTGATGTGCCCAGAGCGTTATATTTCTATAAAATAAAATAGTAAAGTAGTAGAGTGGAATGTAAGCATCCCAGGAACCTGGTGGTACAGAGGATGAAGCACTGGAGTCAGGAAGTCCTGAGTTCAAATATGGCCTCACACACTTAAATCAGCTGCCTGACTCTGGGAAAGTCACTTAATCTCTGTTCCATCAATTGTCAAACAGGAATAATGACAGCACCTACTTTGAAGTGTAGTTGTGAGGACTGGATGAGACAATATTTGGAAAAATGCCTGGAATGTAGAAAATACTATATAACTTATTCCCTTCCCTTCATGGGTGAATATGACAAACTTTTTTAATCTTTGTAGCTTTAGCATAATATACTATTGCATGTAATGGGCAATAGCAAATGTTTGTTGATTGTACTGATGAAAAAGTAGAAGGCAGACCATGAAGACAAAGGAGAGAGCCAAATAAAGGTCAACACAACACAACAACTTGAGAGGAGATTGCTAAATTTCATCTTAGGTAGGAAAGATTTAAGGCAGGAGGTGATGGTTCATTGAGGAAGAATAAGACGTAAATGAGGGCAGTTAAGTGGTGAAGGAGATTACTTGTACTGGGGTTAGGAAGAAGTGAATTCAAATCCAGGACACTTAGCAGCTGTGTGACCCTGGGAGAGTCACTTAGCTCTGTTTTGCCTCAGTTTCCTCATCTGTAAAACAAGTTAGAGAAGGAAATGGCAAACCCCTCCAGCATTTTCGCCGAGAAAATCCGAAAAGGGGCCGGGAAGAGTTGGACATGACTGAAAAACTACTCAACAACAACAACAAGGATATAAGTGAAGGGTGGATGTTCCCATTATCAGATGGGTGGGAGACAAGGGGTGGCCTGCATACATGCACAAAGAAGGGAGAAGGTAGAATAAGACTGAGGAATAACAAGTGCTCCAGTTTGACGGGAACTGAGTGACAATTTGACTTAGCATTTCCTAGTCTGGATATTGTCTAAGCAGGAAGCTGACCTGTGAGCTTTAGCTCACTTGTACACTTTTGGCACCTCCCCCACTGTCTCTGAAACAAGGGCCTTCTCTTCAGGCAAATGGAGATAAAGTCACCTTACCTAACACAAATTTTTTCTTTTTTTTTTTTTCAGTCAATCCTGCCACAACCTCCCACAGTTTCCCTCTTTCCAAAATGATTCTTCTCATTTGGAATGCTGGTCCTTACCCTTTCTACTTGACTCATTTGCTGCTCTGATTCTTTCTCTTCAGGCTTCCCTAGTCTTTGATCTAGAGCATGTACTCCAGCCCAGCTCTGTCTCAGACAGCCAGCTGTCAAATGCCTGATCACAGGCCTTCCCAGGATTACTCCCTAGAAGCTGTGCTGAAACATATCCTCTGGCTCCATTCCAGATGTACACAGGCAACTAGATGGGAAGAAAAAAAAGCTATCCTGCTGAGAGCATGGAATGAACTCAGATATTTGAATTCCTGGTCTTTATACTATGTACTGGCAACATGACTTGATCCAGTTTCAGAAAGAAAGGAAGAAAGGAAGAAAGAAAAAAAGAAAGAAAGAAAGAGAGAGAGAGAAAGAGAGAAAGAAAGAAAGGAAAGAAGGAAGAAAAAGGAAGGAAGGGAGGGAGGGAGGAAGGAAGGAAGGAAAGAAGAAAGGAAAGAAAGAAGGAATGAAAGAAAGGAGAATGGAAAGACAGGAAAAAGAAAGAAAAGAAAGGAAAGGAAAAGAAAAGGAAAGAAAAAAAAATACAGCTCTGTGATTCCAACAGTGAAGGAACTCCTGATATGAAATCTCCTTTTACCAGTGTAGATTGGCAACACAACTGGGAATTTCTCTGCAACTTAGGGCCTTAGACAGTTTCTTAAGGGTCCTGAGAGGCTAAGTAACTGAAGATGCTGGACATGAACAGAAACATTCTCTGTTTTAAGGCTAGCCATCCATATTCTTTACAATGTGTCCTCTAGCTATTTTTGTCTTAAAATTGTGTTTTTAATTAATAAGCATTTATTTTCTCCTCCCAATTTCTTCCCATGTGACAAAAATCCCCCTTAAAATATACATTAAAAGCAATGGTCATGTCCAAAAAAAGTTGCATTCTGTATCATAAGTTTATGTTACCTGTGCCAGAATTTGGAGAGTATGTATCCTCATGAGTCTCCTAGAATGATGATTAGCAATAGTATTGATAACATTTCTTTCAAAATTGTTTCCTTTCACAGTACTGTTATCAGTATACAAATTATTCTCTTGGTTCTGATCACTTCACTCTACACCGGTTCATACAAGTCTTCCCAGGTTTCTCTGAAGCTGTCCTTTCATCATTTTTTAGGGCACACAGGTATTTTATTACATTCATATGCTGTAATTTGCTCAGCTATTCCCCACTTGATTGGCATCCCTCTCATTTACAATTCTTTGCCACTACACAAAAGTAGTGATTATAAATATTTTTGTGCGTATAGGTAGTTTTCTTTTTTCTATGATCTCTTTGACAGAGAGGTGGTAGAGTGGTTAGTGTTAGGTCTGGAGTCAGCAAGACCTGGATTTGAACGGAACCCCCGATACTAACCGAGTGATCTTAGCAAGTCATTTCAACTGTCTGCCTCAGTTTTTTCATCTGTAAAACAGGGACAATAATATCATATAGCTCCCAGGATTGTTATGGAAATAAAAAAGAACTAATTTTTAAATGTACTTTGTGAGCCTTAAAGTATTATATAAGGGCTGCTGCTGCTGCTACTCTATTACTGCTACTGCTATTACTGCTGTTGCTACTGGTGCTGTTGTTCTGGCCTCTAGATTTCAAGGATCCTAGTATTGTGGATTTAAGGGCAGCCAGATGGCACAGTAGATAAAGCACCAGGCCTAGAGTCAAGAAGATCTGGGTACAAATCCAGTCTCAGAAGCCTATAAGCTGTTTGTCCCTGGATAAGTCACTTAACCCTATTTGCCTCAGTTTCCTCATCTGTAAAATGACCTGGAGAAAGTAATAGCAAACCACTCCAGTACTTTGCCAAGAAAGCCCCACATGGTGTCATGAAGAGCCAGTCAAGACTGAAATGACTGAAGAACAAAAAAATATTGTAGATTTAGAGCTGAAAGGGACTTGGAAGCAATGTAGTCCAAATATCTTATTTTGCATATGTGGAAACTGAAGCCCAGATCCTCCTGAGTATAAATCCAGCACACACTACATTGAACTCACATGGCATCTCCTAGATAAAATTTAACTAAATATATCTGTAGCTTTTATACATTTAAATGGGCGGGTATAGGGGTTAGATAGATGGACAATTTCAGTTGATGGAAATCTTGTCAATTACAACTGTATTTCAAAAATTAGTCCTGGTGAATACTTCTGTCTACAACTGTTAATCCCTCCTTAAGAGATTAATTCAACACACACTAAAAACATCTCCAGGCAGAGATAGAGTTGATTCCAAAATAAATGACAATTAAATCCAAATGGAATTAGGCAAGCAATTTGAAAACTCCCTTTTTGCTAATGTTGAAGCTGGAATAAGATGGTGGTTGGATTAGATAAATTTTGTAGGGGGAGCATCAAGACTTGTGTTATATATTTTTCTTCTTGAAAGGAAAAAGTTGAGTTGTTATACTTGTGTTTAATTATTTCCCAGCATGGTATTTTAATAGGCCACAGGATATCAATTATAGCAACTGCTTAAAATGCATAATAAAACAACATTTTTCAAAGATTCACAACTTTCCTCCTCTTGGTATTTCACACCATCCTCTCTTACAGAGTATGCTAGCAGGAGGGAAAGGGGTAGGACAGCAGGCCTCCCTCCTATCTGGGACAAACTTACCACACTTGCTGTTGGCTCCACCAGGGGTAAATGCCTTTTTTGCCAACAAAGTTGAGCTTCAAGATTCTACTGGACCTTTGTAGCAAAACAAACTCATTAATTATGTCACCCACCGCACCATATGGTTCAGCATTTCCATTGCTACTGAGGAGTTTAGCCGAGCTTGAGGACTGAACCAATAGGGAGAGTGCTTTCCTTAATAGAGGGAATTCCTAGATGAGGAATCTCCCTCTTCCCGTTCAGATCAATAACCTCTCCGCAACTTGTAGTCTTAGAGAGTCACCTGGAGCACTGAGATGCTAAACAACTTGCCCAGGGTCACACAGCCTGTATATGTCAGAAGTAGGATTAGTAGAAATTAGTGAATTCTTCCTGACTCTGAGGGTAGCTCTCTACATGCATGTATGTCTATCTGTAAATGATACATATATGGGTACATGTGTATACACATGCATGTATAAGTGCTATATATACACACATATGCACACGTGTAATATATACACACATACCTACACACACATATATACAAGGTGTCCCAAAAGTCTTAGTGCAGTTTAAAGTTTTGATGGCTATGATACTAACGACAGCTAACATTTATACAGCACCTACTATGTGCCAGGCACTGTGCTAAGCACTTTATAACTATTATCTCAAGTGATCCTCACAGTAATCCTGGGAGGTAGGTGCTATCATTATCACCATTTTACAGAGGAGAAAGCTGAGATTAAGTGATTTGCCCAGGGTCATATAGCTAGCTAGTGTCTAAGGCCAGATTTGAATTCAGGTCTTCCTAACTCCAGGCATAGCACTGTATCCACTGTATCACCTAGCTGCCTATATCTATGGATGGCAGATGATAGAGAGACAGATAGATGATAGATAGATGATAGATAGATGGATGGTAGATAGATAGATGGATAGATGGATGGATAGACAGACAGACAGACAGCTAGACAGACAGACAGATAGATGGATGGACGGATGGATGGATGGATAGACAGACAGATAGAGAGATAGATAGATAGATAGATAGATAGATAGATAGATAGATAGATAGACAGACTGACTAAAAGCAATTCCTTCATTTCTCAATAGCTGATGCTACCCTACACCAAAGAGAACCCTTACATAACAGTAAAAAGTTAGAGTTCAGCAAAATAAACTTACACATTGACTTTAGTAGTACCCATACTCAAATATTTCATGTGGAGGACAAACAAGGTAGGTTTCATCATGAGCCCATTGCAGTGAAAATTGACCATTGGATTGATCTGGGTTCTAATGATTTTTAGTGTTTGAGTTTATATTACAGTGATGATCTAGGAGATAGTTCTAATGTTTCTCCTTATTTCTCTCTGAATCACAGTCATTTCCTACCACAACACTTTGAAGTTGGTAGAGTAGCAAAGAATTAATAGCCTGAACATTTTTACCTTAAGAATAATCTTCCCCTTTATGAGGAGAATCTAATAGCACAACTCAACATCCGGTTGAGTTGTGGTATTGTTGGAAGGTGACTAGTATAGGATTCAATAGTTCAAGTTTTGCTACTAGATGTGAATCTAGATAATTTGTTTAACCTCTCAGCATCTCCTCTTTCTCATCTCTAAAATGTAGAATAATATAATGCCTGTCTCTCACTGTTGCACAAAGATGTTGGAAAGATTGACAGGCAAATATACTTTGAGTTTATCAGGCATGTTGTGCTATGTAAATTCAAAGCAATTGATTGAAGTGTACCTGCTGACTAAGGAGTGGGACATGTTATCTATCCCATCTTACTGAATATTTGTGAAGTTTCCAATGATGAAGTTTAAATCATTCTTCACTCAAGGCTTTCCCATTAGGAGGAAAAAATAGGAAGAATTGCCTTTTCTTATTAAATCTATGCTCCCGTATCTGCTTCATCTATGTTTTACATTTTAGGCTTTGAGAACTTAGGTGAAAACTGTAGCAAAGAATTAGAGGCAACTGGTAGTGAAGTGGATAGAGAGCCAGGCCTGCAGTCAGATACTTACTAGCCATGTGACCTTTAACAAGTCCCTTAATGTCTATTTGCCTTGGTTTCAATTATAAAATAGGGATAATAATAGCACCCCAGAGCTGTTGTAAGGATCCAATGAGATGAGAATTGTAAAGTGGTTAGCTTGTGCCTGGCACATGGTATATGCTTAATAACGATTGCACCCTTCCTACTTTTTGGTTTTGTGCCGTGTTTAGCCTTAGGTTATCACTATGCACTGGTATATGATTCTTCAATACTATTTTCATTCTAAATCTATTTACAAGGAAGCCATGTTTAACTACCTATATCCTAGTGAATTGAATGTTTTTTGTTTGTTTCTATTCATTTGATTTTTGTGTAGGCCTTCCTTACCACTTGATACAATTGTCCCTTCCCCATCTTGATTTCAACATGTGCAGATAAGAAATTAAATGGGAATTTTGGGGGAGTTTTGTGGAAACCAGAGAAGATATGCAAAGGCCCACAGAAGTTTAGGAACTCTGAAATGCATAAAATATATGGGCAGTATGGCATAACATCAACATATTTTATCTTTTAATACTTTAATGATTCAGACTTCTCCGCTAAGAAGGGAGGGCCAAAAATTTTTACTGGGTTTTTCAGGTCCCCAGGGTACCTCATTCCTAATCCCTGAGATGGGAAAGGGATAACTGTAGTTTTCCCATTCTATAAGATTTGGCTCAGCATAGAGATGTAGCATCAAAACTACTGAGTGCAATCAGATCAAAATGCAATTGGGAACTGTTTAACATGATAAAGAAATATACATAAAAGATAGATAATGTTTATTTGTGGTTTTCTAAATCAGTGTGAGGCCTGCAGGGATCTCTTTCTGAGTATGATACTGCCAGAGAAGTTCTGATCATAGAGTAAGAAGACTTGGATTTAAACCCTAGTTCTGACACTAACTAGCTGTGTGATGTGGGACAAATTATTTCATCTCTTTGAGCATCAATTTCCTCAAACGCAAAATAGAGAAAACAACCCTTCCATTACCTATCCTGTAGAGTTGCTGTCAGGAAAGTACTTTGTAGACCATAAAAGCCTACAGAAATGTGATCTGTTATTAACTTATTCAATGTGCTTGCATAAATGTACTCCAAGAGGTTAAATAGTTAAGGCCATGCCAGGATAAAGCTGCTATATGCATTGATACTGATGAAGACATAGCAAAGAATTTTAGCTTTCAGGGAAATCCTCAGTATTTTCACCCCACCTGGGTAGAATATATGTCAATTTAGCAAAGTCCCATTGTGGTCTAGAAATCACAGATACAATAGCTCTTTGTAAGAGGGAGAACAGCAGATGGAGGGAAAGAGGATGAGAGAAAGACAGAGAGTCAATAATAAAGAGAGACAGTGGCAGAAAGATAAGCTATGTTGTCATCGTTTTGGCCAGAAATCTGTCACTCTTCTGTTCAAAACCCTTCAAAGACTCCCTATAGCTAACTGAATAAATTGCAGACTCTTTAGTCTGACATTTAAGGTTTTTCACAATCTAGCATCATCTTACCTTCCTAGTCTTATTCCAAATTAGTCTATAATATATACTGAGAGCCCCAAGAAAGCTGGACTACCTGCTGTCCTCTGCATGTACTTCCTTTTTTTTCTTTTCCTCACATTGTCCTTACGGCCTCATCTTCTCGCCTGCCTGTGAATTACTACTCATCTTTAGATGTTCAACTCAAATGCTGCCTCAACCAAGAATGAAGTCATTCCTGGTTCCCCCCTTTTATAATGATTCATCACTACCAACACCTTGGATCTCACATAACATCACTTAGCTAGCACCATTCCAACATGATTAACAATTATTTTTTGTATTGTAATTATTTGTTCATACTACATACTCCTTACTAGATTGTCAATTCCGTGAGGCCAGACATTCTCTTTAGCTAAGATTTGTATCTCCCCAGCCCAGCGTTCTGCACATGGTAGGCACATGGTGGGGCATCTAAATCTGAAACTAAAATATATTTTCCAAAACATAGCAAATTTTAAACCAGTATACCAATTTATTTATTTGTTTTTCCTGTGGACTCAAGAGGTAGACCTAGATTTTTTTGGTTTTTTTTTTTTTGTCAACAATTCAAATTATTGGAAAGTGCCTTCCTTTTAGTCATAGGACAAAGGTGAAATTGGTTGTGTAACTACCTAGCTCCTCTTACCAAAGCTTTAGCTTTGATTCATTCTTTCCATGCTAGTGTTAAGTAAACTTGCTTTTTATAGAATATTAAGGTCTACGAGTGTCTCATTTTTTTCTAATCCCAAACCTGAACTACCAGACTGGCTTGAGACAGGCCTGGCCCAGAACAATATATCCAAATCCTAAATGGAGTGATGGGCAGAATGGAATGTGGCTAGGTTTTCATTTCCACCTTATTCTACAATAGCAGGAAATTGTTTGTCTGGGTTTTTATGGAAATAATGACAGTGAAGATCACTATCATATGTAAATTCAAGATCTTCCGCAGACATATGCCAGGCTGAGAAATTGGTCCTCTGTGTTTGTACAGAGCCCTTTTCATGTTGAAATATCACAGTCTGCTTTGCCAATGGAATAAAAGTATTTTCTTCTGAAGCTGAAAGAGAGACACCCCTGTGAAAGAAGAAAGAATCTGCTCAACGGCACATTGGCACAGCCCTGAAATTTGAAGTGAAGACAAAGATTGCTAGCTTCAATTGAAAATACAAGGCAAAATTCTAGGCACAATCCATATGGCATATGTGAAGACAATAAAGTTAATGGCAATTCTGTTTTGTGAAAATTAAAAAAAAATATACAGTGACCATTATGCCTGCTTAGTATCAAGAAATTAATAAGTAGTCAAACTTGAAACCATCTCAACATCGTAATCCAGTCTCTCTTTCTTTGGACCTCTTTTGAGGGATAATATTGCTTTTCTCTTTGCTGAAACCAGCTCCTCCTTTGATCCCATTCCTTCCTGTCTCCCCTAGCAGCTTACCCATTTAATCATCCTTTTCTTCTCTATCTCCATAATTTTCAAACTTTCCCTCTTTATCCGTTCCTACTTCCAATTCCTACATATCTCCCTAGATCTCTCATCCTAAAAACAAAACAAAAAAAATCCACCAAACAAAACCTTTTGTTTGACCCTACAAATTAGTAATCTGTACATTTTGTCTTTACAAATTCCTGGAAAAAGCTGTCTATACGCATTGCTTAAACTTTCTCTCCTCTCACTCATTTTTTCATTCACTTACATTTTAGCTTCCATCATCACCATTCTGGACAGTCATGTGGCACAGGGGATAGAACGCTGGGCTTCTAGAGTCAGGAAGATTCATCTTCATGAGTTCAAATCTGGCCTCAGATGCCTGCTAGTTTTGTAACCCTGGGCAAGTCACTTAACCTTTTTTGCCTCAGTTTCCTCATCTGTAAAATGTGCTGGAGAAGGAAATGTCAAACCACTCCAGTATTACTGCCAACAAAACCCCCAATCTGAGTCATAAAGAGTCAGACGTGACTGAACAACAAAAAATTGACATTTTACTGAAACTACTTGCTACAAAATCATCAATAATTTTATTATTGCTAAATCCATTTTTCCCTTTGTTCCTGTCCTGCTTGTTTTATCATTAGTATTTGCACCTGTCTGACCGGTCCTTTGAATGTTTGTGCCCTGCTCACTTTGGTATATCCTAGGCCTCTGTCCCGGGCCCTTTGTTCTCTTGCTATACACTCTCTTGCTAATCTCCCAAAATAACATGGATTTAATTATCATCTTTATGTAGAAGACTCACAAATATACATATTCAAGGTTTATCTAGCTCTGGAACCCCAGTCCTGAATCTCCAATTGCCTGCTAGCATCTTCACCTGCAAGTCCCCTAGGTATCTTAAAATTAACACATCCAAAACTGACCTCATCATCTTTCCACCAAAATCCATTGCTGTTCCTAACTTTCCTGTTTCTGTTGAAGACACCAACCATCTTCTAGTCACCCAGGTATGCACCACGGTAGTCATCTTTGATTTTTGACAATCACTCCCTTATTCTCCATATACAATCAATTCAAAGATCTCTTTGGTTAGATTTAATTTATCTCACATTCAATTGCCTTTTTTCTACTTATATCACAAGCATCTTAATTCAAACTCTCACTCCCTCTCATCTGGACCTTAATAATAACTTCCTAATTGGTCTCTCTGCCTCCAGTTTTTCTCCTCCCCAATACAACCTCCAACACCTGCCAAACTGATATTCCAAGGCACAGATCAGATGTTCCCTTCTCAAAAAGTTCTGTTGCTCTCCACTGTCTTTAGTATATACTACAAATTCCAATGTAACATCCTACCTTCTACAGGAAACCTTTCCCAACACTTTTTGATTCTAGTGATTTTCTTCTCTTAATTATTTCCTATGTATTCTGTATATAGTTTCACACACACACACACACACACACACACGTTGCCATGTTGTCTCCACATTAGATTATAAGCTCTTTGCAGAAGGACTGTCTTTTGCCTTTTTTTGTATCCCCAGGGCTTAGCACAGTGCCTGGCACATAGTAGACACAATAAATGTTTATTGATTGATTCAATTGATTTAATATTCTTTTAATTCCTGGGAAAAACAATTCCCAGAGGATGAGTCACCACAGTATACAGGGAAATCATGTTTGTCAGTGGGTGACATGATATGGAATAGTCACCCAACAACATCATACCATATGTATCTATGTCTATAACTATGTTTATATCTATATCTCTCTGTGTGTACACATATACAGGCATACCTTATTTTATTGTATTTTACTTTATTATAATTTGAAGATATTGTATTTTTTACAAATTCAAGGTTCATGGCAACCCTGTGTCAAATAAATCTATTGGCATTATTTTTCCAAAAGCATATGCTCACATTGTGTCTCTTTGTCACATTTTGGTAATTCTCGTAATATTTATAACTTTTTCATCATTATTATATCTGTTATGGTGATCTGTGATTGATGGTCTTTGAAGTTACTATTGTAATTATTTTGGGGTACCCTGAACTGTGCCCATGTATAATGGTGAACTTATTACACAGACCCACTGGTCCCCACCTCTCTCTTTTCCTTGGGTCTTCCTATTCCCTGAGACAGAATAATATTGAAATTAGACAAGTTAGTAACCCTACAATGGGCTGTAAGTGTTCAAGTAAAAGGAAGAGTCAATCTATGCTGCAAACTTCATTGTTGTCTTATTTTAGGAAATTGCCATAGCCACCCCAATTTCCACCATCAAGAAGAGCATGGCATACTGATGGCTGAGATGATGGTTAGCATTTTAACAATAAAGTATCTTTACATTAAAGAATGTGCATTTAGACATAATGATATCGCACACTTACTAGAATATAGCATAGTAGAAATATAGCTTTTATATACACTGGAAAACCAAAAAATCTTTGTGACTTCCTTTATTGTGATATTTGCTTTATTGCAGTGGTCTGAAACCAAACCTTCAATATCTCCCAGGTATGTCCTATATTTATGTATTTGTATTTGTATGTGTGTTTTATATATGCATTATATATATAACATACATACATATGCACATGTGCATATATATGATGATGGTTAGCAGGCAGTTGGAGATTCAAGACTGTGATTCAAGAGGGAGATAAGGCTTTAACATGTAGTGAGTCATCTACATATAGATGATAATTAAATCCACAGGAGCTGACGGATCAGCAAGAGAGAGTGTGTAGTAAGAGAGCAAAAGTCAAAAGACAGAAGCTTAGTATATACTAAAACAAAAGGGTCAGAGCATGGATGATGAACGTTCAAAGGACTGGTCAGACTGGTGGGAAGAGAAAGATAACAGATTAGCATCGTAAAGTTCAAGAGAGGAGAGAGTATTTAGAAGGAAAGAGTGTTCTATACTTTCAAATATGCTCACATAAATATATGTGTGGATACATATATACACAATACACATATATGCCTCTGTGTATATATGTGTATGCATGTGTATATATTATACACACATATACAGACACACATACATCTGTGTGTATAAATGTATATATATATATAAATGCACACATATATGCACATATCACATGGAGCATGTCAACAACAACTCATTCTTTGGCTTAGCTTTCTTGTCTATTGTTTCTCACAATAGTAGGCTGAGATTCCTAGAGACAGATCATCACCACTCGTTACATTTAAATTCTCTCAGGATGCTATGGATAACCCTGTTCAGAGGAAATATAATTCTGCTACTCATTACTGTAGCTCTTGAGATAGCATCTGACGTATTCAATAGCTATAAAAATAAGTCTTTACAATAATGATGCTTTCAGATCTTAAAATAGTCATTTATTTAAACATGCAAAATAAATTATAACACTATAAATCAGTAAACATTTATTTAAAACCCATCATGTGCCAGACTCTGTGCGGAGTGCTGAGGATACAAGAAGTGGTAGAAGGCAATCCCTGCCCTCAAGGAGCTCACAATCTGTTGGGAGATAATACATTATAATAAAATACATGAAAATGCATGTATAAACTGGAATCACACTCTCCTACCAATACCCTGAATATCTTCACTATAGGGAAAAGTAGGCACACACTTATAAGAAAATTGTAGGAGGCACATGGAGGAGCAAAACTCGTGTGCTTATGATAAATTACACCTCTAGACTTCAGGCTTTGATGTCATTAGTCTACTCAAGAACATCCACCACACAGAAAATGGCTTCTTTACTTTCTACTTGCCTGTTATTTTTCCCCACTCTTCAGTAGGGTAAGCCTTTTTCTCTTCTAGAACATAACACATACAAACTTGAAAAAAAATACCAACATTCTTAAAAGGGTATTTAGAAAATATTAGTTTTTGATGTGACTAACAGTTCTCTTCAAATCAGACAACTGCAGAGCTCATCAAACTGGCCATCTCTGTGTCATATAGACCAGGCTAGGTAGTTCACACATAGCAACACAGTTCAGGTTGATTCCTTAGAGCTGAGCAAAGGAACTTAGCAAATTAGGATGTCAAAATAGCTTCAAAACCCTTCCTGCTTGTTTCTTCTCAAAATAGAGGAGAGAACAGAGAGCAATGTACCCTTGTGAGAAGCTTCATCTCTCTCCAGCTTTGTCAGTGGCAGGTGACAGCTATCACTGAAGCCCTTGGGTCAATGCAGTCAATGCAGTTGAAGCCTTTAGTTGGCTGACTGCTTCTAAGTGCTACAGCTCAGATAGTGGAGTTTTTCAGCCACCTTCCCCCTTTCCTTTCCACTCTACCCTGCTGTGTTATAATTCTTCTCCTCACATTCCCAATGCCATCCTACTCCCCTGACTTAAAATGAGAGCCTCCTGATTCTAAATGACCTTTCACTTAAAAAGTTACAGCTGCTCAAATTTCCACAGCCAAGTCAATAGTCCTTCTAAAATCCTACCTCAATTTTCAAAATGTTCATAGTATTCCTTTCATTTTTAAACTTTTACCATATTTAGTCATAAAAAAAGTTCTATGCAAAGAAGCTGAAGTACTATACACAATTCTGTCTCCAACATGGTCTACTATGTCTTTTTAGTATCCTTGAATAAGTATTTTTTTACTCTTATTTCTCTAGTTTTTAATAAATAAAAGTTCTTTTTCTGCTTTTTAAAAACATCAAATTGTTTACACACATTACACAATTCTCCATTGTTCACAAAGTGAATAGAGTTTTTTATATTTATACCACAGTACATTTTCATGTCCAAAATTGCTCAAATCCCATATGCAAGCTGCACTGATTCATACACATATATTAACAATTTTATTCCTGCCCTTTCCAGGTATCAAAATATTCTTCTATAATAGCAGCAATATTTTATATCCTTTGTCAATTATAAAAAAAAATTTCTGTAAACAAAAATATTTTCCCTAACCTTTTCATCATTTAAATGCACCATATGAAAAGGGCCATAAAGGGATGAATGTACTTTGTACCCTTCCTCTTCATTTGTATGATTTGGAACACCTATCTACTTCCCTCCAAAGCTCATTTAAAGTTTCATTTCCTTTTAAAAATCTCTCCTGATTTTCCTAATTGTTAATGCTTCTCCTCTCAAAAAAATCCCACTTTATTTATCCTATATATTTTCTATGTTTACTTACCTGTGAACATACACCCTCCTCATCCTCCCATAGAATGTTAAGATTCATAGAGCAAAGGACTCTTTTCCCAGGACATAGCCCCTAACATATAATAGGTACTTAATACATGTTTGCTGTTTGATTGATTAGTTGATAAATATGCTCCAAGATGTGATGATAGCATCATAAAATAATGTCATCATTCTTGAGAAGCTTTTTAGTTAGTTAAATAATTAAGATGGAGATCTATGAAATAATATCTGTCCAATCCTGTAAATGGACAATAAAAAGGAGAAGAGTAGGTAGGATTGCTTTCAGGAAATTGTAAAGTTCCTCTAATGACCCCACAATTCTCCCTGAAACAAAGTTCCATCTCTTTAATACTAATATGCTTTAAATGTTTTTATATGACTGGGAGAGAGAACAATAGTACAGGCACTGAATAATTGAAAATGAGCATTACCTAGAGGGCTGTAGAAAGGGGATATGGTGGATGGGGCTAGGCTACAACACATTACACAAAGGAATTAAGAAATAAAAATAGAGAAAAAGTAAGTCACCAAGAAACATGAAGAAAAAGAAAAGAAAATAGACTGGTTATGTGCAAAGAATAAAAGATAATTGTTTGATAAACTATGTATTACATTGTTTTCCTCAGTAAATCAAAAGATAGTAACTAAGGCCTTCAACTTGTTGGGTGGATCCCACATGATGTTTGGGGAAGAATATGGACAAGAGTTGCACAGGTCAGGTGTGGTACAACCTTCATCATTTGAAGAAATACCTATCTCGGTGAGCTCATATATCTATTCTGGTATTCTATCATATGAAACCCTTAGAGGACAATGCTAAGCTCTGATATCAGCTGTATTTACATAGCACTTTACAAATATAACCTCAAAACTCCCTATTGTGTGCCTCAATATGTAAATCTTTATTAGACTGTAAGCCTCTTGAAGGTAGGGAACATTTCAACTTTGTACTTGTACACCAGCATCCAGCACCATTGCAATACTAGGTACTTAATAAATGTTTTTTTTCCCATTCATTCACTCACTCATTCATGTATTCATTCATTTGGTTCTTGCCCTAATTCTGTGAGGTCAGGACTATCCATTATTATTCCATTTTATGGGTGAAAAAAGCTGGAAGCTCAGAGAAGTTAAGTAACATGTATAATTCATACAATATATCTTTACCTATCATACTACACTGTCTATAGAAACACATGTTGAATATTAAATCAGTTATTTCAGTTCTGTATTTTGATTCCCCTCGGTACAGATCCCTAATTGGTACAATTGAAAATCACATTCTACTCCTAGAAAACAGCAGCGTCACCTGTGACAACTTTGATTTTTCCCGTCTATGGCTCAAGTCAGATCCTGATTAGCTTGTGGGGACAGATGAGATCATAGCTCAAGTGATTTTGGCTAGAGGGACATTAATGCATCTCTCTGATGGAAAATCTATCCCTTGAGAAAAGCGATAAGGGAGCTTGGTTTTTCTAGTGTACTAGAAGAAACAGGGCCAAGTTTTAACCTTAATGGAGAAAGACTTGCCATTGACGTGGCACACTTTTAACAGGATTACTGCAGCTGCTTGTACTCAGGCCTTAAATTGGAATGAGGGAAGTGCTGGGTCTGTCATTGGCTGATGATGGATTTTCATCAGTTCATAACAAAACTGAATGGCTCCGACAGCCTGTTGAAATAAATTTAATGCTATTTTGGAAAAAAAAAAAAGAAAAGTAAATTCATTTTTGGCAGCCAAATTCAACCCTGAGTGAAAGTAAAGCTAACATAATTTGATATGCCACAAGAACCCTAAATCCCACTTGTGATTTCTCTTCCTTTCTCTTTTTTCCCCTCTCTCCAATGCCCCTCTCTATTTTCCTTCAGGGACCATCATTTTTACTTTATGTGGATTTGGGTCCTTTCCTGGAGTGTTTTCATTTCCCTTGGACATGTGTTCTCTCAGGATTCAATCCAGTCACCCATGCAAAAGTCCAATTAAACTCAACAGGAGTGAGTTCTGCAGTAACAAAGGTCATAGACTAGGTTCCCACATTGGCAGACAAAGAACATAACTCCCCAGTCAGCCATTCTTTGGGGCAATATGGAATCAGCCAAAGGGACTGTTTTCCAGTTGGTTTAGAGGTTGATATATCAGATGTTTTGCATTTGTTATTCTCTTCTGTAAAAACACTGGAATAGAAAATGCATTTTATTTTAAAAGCATTTTTTCTTATTTTTATTTTCCCCCATTTTTCATATTTCATCTAAGTCGTTTAAAAATAGAATAACACGCTTCTGGCTGGTATTGGTGGTTGATGGTAATAGAGTACTTCTGTGAAAGAGCTCTATTTCTATATGTTAGGTCTACCAACATTCTTGTATATATATACATACATACATACATATATAGTAGATAGAAGATATAAATCTTCATTCAGGACTCAATCCATATTTCCCCTGTGTTTCAGGGATTATTCTTTTTTTGTTAAGTCTGAAAATAGTTTTCCCCACTCTTTCCCCGCCTTGGCATTTCTGATTCCTAGAAGGATTGGTTCATTATAACTTTAGAAAATATTCAATATGTACAGTGTAATATGATAAAGACCATAAGTGGGGTGTCATGAGACTATAGAAACAGGGTAAAACCCAGAGAGAGGACTGAATTACAGTGTGATTTAATGAAAAAATAGGATAAAGAATTCAGACTTATACTAAAGAGCAGAGGGACCTCCTTCAAATCATATTTATTAAAAAAGTTGTCCTAAGAGAGCTGATGAAAAATGCCATTGTATAACAATTCTCAGAACAATTCTTAAATAAAGTTTTGAGTAAATATTATTATTTTAAACACATACAAACCAATGTGCCCAGCACCCTATACATTTTGTTTGGTAAACAAAGATGTTCTATGAAATAAAGAGATGTAATAATGATCTTTATCATAGAAATAAGCCCCTGAAACATTTTTTTAAATTGGAATGATGTAGTATCAAACATTTGTATTGTTAATTGCACAATGCTTTTAAAAAGTGATGATTTTAAGGCTCTGCCCAAATGGATAGCTTCCCTTAAGCTCTTCCTTCCCCCACTCCATCTCTATCATTATTAATTATCAAGTTTTATGTTATCTCCCAGTAACTACTGGTGATCAGTTAGGCAATGCCACAAAATGTCATAAAAGAAGATTCTATCTCATCACTTTCCCAGGAATTCTGTAAATGACTAATACTACCATAGAAGCATGGAAGCTTTGCATTTAATTAAAGATAACAAAATTGGTACTTGATTTTACCAGGTGACTGAGGTATGGATAAAAGACTCTTGGTTTTATGGCAGTCCTATTTTTTTAAAAACAGTTCCTGCCGTGACAAGACAATCACTTATAATATCGATTAGTATAATATCCTTAGACTAAAAGCTGGACACAGATCTAATCAAAAGAGATAAGGAAGGAAACTACATCTTGCTAAATGGTGCCATAGACAATGAAATAATATAAATACCAAACATATATGGATCAAATGGTATAGCATCTACATTTTTAAAGGAGAATTTAAATGAGTTGTAGGAGGAAATAGGCAGCAAACCGATACTAGCGGGACACCTCAACTTTCCTTTGTCAGAACTAGATTAATCTAACCACAAAATAAACAAGAAATAAGGTGAATAGAATTTCAGAAAAGTTAGATATGATAAACCTCTGGAGAAAATTGAATGGGGCTCGATAGAAATATGCCTTTTCCTCAGTGGTATGTGTTACCTACATAAAAGTTGACCTTGTATTAGGGCAGAAAACCCTCACAATCAAAGGCAGGAAGGAAGAAATATTAAATGTATCATTTTCAGATCCTGATGTAATAAAAATTATACCCAATATAGAGCCATCCAAAGGTAGATTAAAAATTAATTGGAAACTAAATAGTCTAATCATAAAGAATATGTGAGTCAAAGAATAAATCATACAAATAATCAATAATTTCATTAAAGAGATTAACAACAATGGGACAACATACCAAAACTTGTGGAATGCAGTGAAAGCAGTTCTTAGGAGAAGAATTATATTTCTAAATGCTTACATGTACAAAATAGAGAAAGAAGAGATTAATGAATCGGGCATGAAACTAAAAAAGCTAGAAAAAGAACAAATTAAAAATCCCAGATTAAACACAAAATTGGAAATCCTGAAAATCAAAGGAGAGACTAATAAAACTGAAATTAAAAACCATCCAATTAATAAACAAAACTAGGGGCTGATTTATGTAAAGGGGAAAAAAAGATAAAACATTGGTTAATTTGATTAAAAAAAAGAAAGAAGAAAACCAGATTGACAGTATCAAAAATGAAAAAGGTAAATTTACCACAGATGAAGAAGAAGTTGAAATAATAATTAGGAGCTATTTTTTGGATGAATATTTACCAAAAATAAGAATTGCCCAGTATAGCAGAAGAGGAAATAGAACATTTAAATAATCGCATTAAAGAAGAAGAAATTGAACAATCAATAAATGAACTTCCTAAAAAAGAGTCCCTAGGGCCAGAGGGATTCACAAGTGAATTCTACCAAATATTTAAAGAACAATTAATTCTAATACTACATAAAATATTAAGGAAAATTGGTGGAGTCCTACCGAATTCCTTTTATGACACAAATATGGTGCTGATTGCTAAACCAGAAGAAGTAAAAACAAAGAAAGAAAACAATAGAACAATTTCCCTAATGAATGTTGATGCAACAATTTAAAATAAAACACTAGCAAGGAGATTATAGCAATATATCACCAGCATTGCATACTATGACCAGGTGGGATTCATACCAGCAATTCAGGACTGGTTCAATATTAAGAAAACTATCATCATTATTGACCGAGTCAATAACAAAACTAACAGAAATCATCTAATTATCTCCTTGCTAGCAATTGAGCATTCCTTAAAATGATAAGTAGATTGTATCTAAAACCGTCAGCAAACATTACCTATGATGGGATAATCTATAAAGCTCCCCAGTAAGATCAAGGGTGAAGGAAGGATGCCCATTATCACCATTATTATTCAATATTGTACTAGAAATGTTAGCTATAGAAATATGAGAAGAAAAAGAAATAGGAGTGGGAATAGTCAATGTAAAAACAAAAGTATCATTCTTTGCAGATGATATAATGGTACACTTAGAGAATCCTGGAGAATCCACTAAAAAACTACTTGAAATTATGAACAACTTCAGCAAAGTTGCAGGATGTAAAATAAGCCCACATAAATCATCAACATCTCTGTATATTACCAAGAAAGTCCAGCAGCAATGAATAGAGAGATAAATTCCTTTCAAAATAACTCTAGAGTTTAGACAATATAAAATACTTTACCGTCTCCCTGTCAAGACACACCAAAGAATTGTTCGAACACAATTACAAAACACTTTTCACACTAATAAAGTCAGATCTAAATAATTAAAAATATATAATACTTGTTCACAGGTAGGCTGAGCCAATATAATAAAGATGATGATTCTACCTAAATTAGTTTACTTATTAGTGCCATACCAACTAAATTACCAAAAAAAATTATAGAGCTAGAAAAAATAATAACAAAATTCATCTGGAAGAACAATAGGTCTATAACATCAATGGAATTAATGAAAGCAAATGTAAAGGTAGATGGTCCAGTCATACCATATTTCACTATGTACCAAAAAGCAGTAATAGTTAAAACCACTGGGTATTGTCTAAGAAATAGAGTGGTATATTAGTGGAATAGATTACATACTCAAGATTCAGAAGCAAATGACCATAGTAATCTTATGTTTGATAAACCAAAAGACCTTAGTTTTGGGGACAAGAACTCACTATCTAACCAAAAACTGCTGGGATAATTGGAAAATGTTATAGTAGAAAATGGGTATAGACCAATATCTTACAGGGTACACAAAGATAACATCAAAATGGGTACATGATTTAAACATAAAGTGTGATACTGTAAGCAAATTAGGAGAGCAAGGAATGGTTTTCAGATCTATGTAGAAGAGAAACATTCATGAGGAAATAAGAGATAGTGAGCATTGCTAGATATAAAATGGAAAATTTTGATTATATCACATTTAAAAGTTTTTTTGCATAAAAAATCAATGTAACCAAGATTAGAAGGAAAGAAGAAAGATGGGAAACAATTTTTATAGCAGGTTCCTCTGATAAAGGCCTCTCTCAAATATATAGAGAACTGAGTCAAATTTTTTTTTTAAATTTATTTAACATATTTAGTTTTCAGCATTGATTTTCACAAGAGTTTGGATGATAAATTTTCTCCCCATTTCTACCCTCCCCCCCACTCCAAGATGGCGTATATTCTGGTTGCCCTGTTCCCCAGTCAGCACTCCCCTCTGTCACCCCACTCCCCTCCCATCCCCTTTTCCCTTCCTTTCTTGTAGGGCAAGATAAATTTTTACGCCCCATTGCCTGTGTATCTTATTTTCTTGTTGCATGCAAAAACATTTTTGTTTGTTTTTGAACATCTGTTTTTAAAACTTTGAGTTCCAAATTCTCTCCCCTCTTCCCTTCCCACCCACCTTCCCTAAGAAGTCAAGCAATTCAACATAGGCCACATGTGTATCATTATGTATAACCCTTCCACAATACTCATGTTGTGAAAGACTAACTATATTTTGCTCCTTCCCAACCCATCCCGCTTTATTGAATTTTCTCCCTTGACCCTGTCACCTTTCGAAAGTGTTTGTTTTTGACTACCTCGACCCCCATCTGCCCTCCCCTCCATCATCCCCCCCATTTTTTTTTATCTTCTTCCCTCTTCTTTCCTGTGGGGTAAGATTCCCAATTGGGTATGTATGGTATTCCCTCCTTAGGTCAAATCTGATGAGAGCAATGTTCACTCATTCCCACCTCACCTGCCCTCTCCCCTCCTCCCACAGAACTGCTTCCTCTTGCCACCCTTATGGGAGATAATCCATCCCATTCTATCTCTCCTTATCTCCCTCTCTCAGTATGTTCCTCTCTCATGCCTTAATTTGATTTTATTTCTTTTAGATATCTTCCCTTCATCTTCAACTCACCCTGTGTCCGCTCTCTCCCTCTCTCCCTCTCTCTCTCTCTCTCTCTCTCTCTCTCTCTCTCTCTCTCTCTCTCTATATATATATATATATATATATATATATACATACACACATAGATATATACATACATCCACATTCACCCATATATATACATAAACATATATGTATGCATATTCCCTTCAGCTACCCTAATACTGAGGTCTCATGAATCATACACATCATCATTCCATGTAGGAATGTCAACAAAACAGTTCACCTTTAGTAAGTCCCTTGCAATTTCTTTTTCTTGTTCTTTTTCTTGATTACCTTTTCATGCTTCTCTTGATTCTTGTGTTTGAAAGTCAAATTTTCTATTCAGTTCTGGTCTTTTCACTGAGAAAGCTTGAAAGTCCTCTATTTTATTGAAAATCCATATTTTGCCTTGGAGCATGATACTCAGTTTTGCTGGGTAGGTGATTCTAGGTTTTAATCCTAGCTCCATTGACCTCCGGAATATCGTATTTCAAGCCCTTTGATCTCTTAATGTATAGGCTGCCAGATCTTGGGTTATTCTGATTGGGTTTCCACAATACTCAAATTATTTCTTTCTGGCTGCTTGCAGTATTTTGTCCTTGATCTGGGAGCTCTGGAATTTGGCGACAATATTCCTGGGAGATTTCTTTTTGGGATCTATTTGAGGAGGCGATCGATGGATTCTTTCAATTTCTATTTTGCCCTGTGAATCTTGAATATCAGGGCAGTTCTCCTTGATAATTTCTTGAAAGGTGATATCTAGGCTCTTTTTTTGATCATGGCTTTCAGGTAGTCCAATAATTTTTAAATTATCTCTCCTGGATCTATTTTCCAGGTCAGTGGTTTTTCCAATGAGATATTTCACATTATCTTCCATTTTTTCATTCCTTTGGTTCTGCTTTATAATATCTTGATTTCTCATAAAATCACTAGCTTCCACTTGCTCCAATCTAATTTTTAAATTAGTATTTTCTTCAGTGGTCTTTTGGACCTCCTTTTCCATTTGGCTAATTCTGCCTTTCAAGACATTCTTCTCCTCATTGGCTTTTTGGAGCTCTTTTGCCATTTGAGTTAGTCTATTTTTTAAGGTGTTGTTTTCTTCAGTGTATTTTTCAGTATTTTTTTGGGTCTCCTTTAGCAAGTCATTGACTTGTTTTTCATGGTTTTCTTGCATCCTTCTCATTTCTCTTCCCAATTTTTCCTCTACTTCTCTAACTTGCTTTTCCAACTCCTTTTTGAGCTCTTCCATGGCCTGGGACCAGTTCATGTTTTTCTTGGAGGCTTTTGGTGTAGGCTCTTGCACTTTATTGACTTCTTTAGGCTGTATGTTTTGGTCTTCTTTGTCACCAAAGAAAGAATGCAAAGTCTGAGACTGAATCTCGGTGCTTTTTCGCTGCCTGGCCATATTCCCAGCCAACTAACTTGACCTTTGAGTTTTTCAGTGGGGTATGACTGCTTGTAGACTAGAGAGTTCTATGTTCCACGTTTGGGGGGGAGGTGCCAGCTCTGCCACACCAGCACTGCTCCTTCCCCAACCCCCAACCCGGACTGGGCTTAGATCTTCAGCAGGCTGTTCCACTCCTGCTCTGATCCGCCACTTAATTCCTCCCACCAGGTGGGCCTGGAGCTGGAAGTAACAACAGCTGTAGCTGCCCCACCTCTGCTGCCCCCCGGGGCTGGAAGCCAAACCATGAACTCCTTCTACTTCCGCAGCTTTTCCCACTAACCTTCTCCGCAGTCTTTGGTGTTTGTCGGTTAAGGAGTCTGGTAACTGCCTCAGCTCACTGATTCAGGGCGCTAGGGCCCCCTCCGCCCAGCTTCTGGTCTGGATGGTCCATGCCATTCAGGCTGAGTTCTGCTCCACTCTGTTCCCAGCTCCCAGCTCCCAGCTCCGTGTGGGATAGACCTCACCCAGAGACCATCCAGCCTGTCCTGGGCTGGAGCCCTGCTTCCCTCTGCTATTTTGTGGGTTCTGCCATTCTAGAATTGGTTCAGAGCCATTTTTATAGGTTTTTGGAGGGACTCGGTACGGAGCTCACACTAGTTCCTGCTTACCAGCCGCCATCTTGGCTCTGCCCCCCTGAATCAAATTTATAAGAAGACAAGTCATTCCTCAATTGATAAGTGGTCAAATAATATGAACAGTTTTCAGATGAAGAAATCAAAGGCATATAAAGTCATATAAAAATGTTCTATATTACTATTGATTAGAAAAATGCAAATTATAACAACTCTGAAGTACCTATCAGATTGGTTAATATGACAGAAAAGAAAAATGATGAATGTTGGAGAGGATGAGGGAAAATTGGGGTACTAATGCATTGTTGGTTGAGTTGTGAACTGATCCAACCATCCTGGAGAACAATTGGAATTATGCCCACAGGACTATAAAACCATGCATACTCTTTTCACTAAGCAACACCACTACTAGGTCTGTATCACAAAAAAAGATTTAAAAGGGGGTAGGAAGGATCTACCTGTAAAAAAATACATATTTGTAGCAGCTCTTTTTGTTCTGGCAAAGAATTGGAAATTGAGGGGGTGCCCATCAATTGGAAAATGGCTGAACAAATTATGGCACATGATTGTAATGGGATATTACTGTGCTATAAGAAAAGAAAAATAGGTGGATTTCAGAAAAACCTGGAAAGATTTACACAAGCTGATGCAAAGTGTGCACAACCAGGAAAACATTACACACAGTAACAGCAATATTGTATGATGCTCAACTGGGAAGGGTAGCTATTCTTGACAATGAAATCCTCCAAGACAATTCCAAAGGACTCATCATGAAAAATACTATCCACCTCCAGAGAGAAAGCTGATGGAATCTGAATGCAGATCAAATCATATTATTTTTTCACTTTCTGTATTTTTTGATGATTTTTTCCCCTTTGAGTCTGTGTCCCTTTTAAAACATGACTAATACAGAAATTCATTTTGCATGATTGAACATGTATAAGCTCTTACCATCTGAGGGAGGTGAGGGGAGGAAAGGGAGGGAGGGAGGGAAAAAAATTTCAAATTTTTTAAAAGGAATGTTAAAATTTGTCTTTACATGTAATGGGAAAATTATACACACACACCTATATATTTTAAAGCTGGGTACATATGAGAAGATAACAATGGTTAGAATATGGGATGTATTGATACATTTATTGGATATATATGCGTATATGTGTATTGATATAGCTATATATAATATTTAAAAATTACATTTTTTTTCCAATGGACAAAAATATTTTTCTCCTCCCTCCCCTACACCCCATTGAACAAATGTACATAGTCAACAAAAATTCTCACATTGGTTATGTTCAAGTATATATATAAATATATGTGTGTGTGTGTGTATACACATACACGTGTGTATACACACAAACATGTGTCTATTTTAATTATGTACCCTGAGTCCATTATATCTCTGTCAGGAAATTTGTGGCATGCTTCATCATTGGTCCTCTGGAATCCTTGTTGGTAATTACATTGATCAAACTTCCTACAGCTTTCAAAGTAATCTATTTTATGATGTTATTGTTATTGTAGAAATTGTTCTCATGGTTCAGCTCACTTCACTCTGCATCAGATCATGCAAGTCTTCCCAGAAGTCTCTGAAACCATCTCCTTCAGCATTCATTATGACACAATAATCAGAATTTGATAATTTTTTCAACCTTTGTATCATTGATGAATACTGTCTTAATTTCCAGTTCTTTGCCACTGCAAAATAATTGCTATAAACATATTGTCTCTGTGTTTTTCTTTTTCTTCTTTATTATTTTTTTATTAAATTTTATTTGTGCTTTGTTACATATTAGGTTCTGAACTGTTCCCTTCCTCTCTTCCCACCCCACACTGGGAAGGGGCACCATTTGACATGTGTATATGAGTATGTAGACATATACATATATACACATACATACACATATACATATGTGTATATGTGAGTATATATAAAACAACTATACTATATTCAAACAGTAACAGTTCTTTTACTCAAATATTCTTGTACAAAATAATTAATATGGAAATGTTTTTTTTTTCTTTGTGTTTCCAAGGGTGTAGAACCCAGGAGTCCCTGTAGCCTATTTCTGCTGGCTCAGGCTCCTGAGGATTTATTTCTTTTATTTTTAATTTAAATTTATTTTTTTAACATATTTAGTTTTCAGCATTGATTTTCACAAGAGTTTGAATTACAAATTTTCTCCCCATTACTACCCTCCCCCACACTCCAAGATGGCATATATTCTGGTTGCCCTGTTCCCCAGTCAGCCCTCCCCTCTATCACCCCACTCCCCTCCCATCCCCTTTTCCCTTCCTTTCTTGTAGGGCAAGATAAATTTCTGCGCCCAATTGCCTGTGTATCTTATTTTCTAGTTGCATGAAAAAACTTTTTTTTTTGTTTTTGAACATTTGTTTTTAAAACTTTGAGTTCCAAATTCTCTCCCTTCTTCCCTTCCCACCCACCCTCCCTAATAAGTCAAGCAATCAACATAGGCCACATGTGTATCATTATGTATAACCCTTCCACAATACTCATGTTGTGAAAGACTAACTATATTTTGCTCCTTCCCAACCCATCCCGCTTTATTGAATTTTCTCCCTTGACCCTTGTTTGTTTTTGATTACCTCCACCCCTATCTGCCCTCCCCTCCATCATCCCCCCCCCTCTTTTTTTATCTTCCTCCCTCTTCTTTCCTGTGAGGTAAGATACCCAATTGGGTATGTATAGTATTCCCTCCTCAGGCCAAATCTGATGAGAGCAATGTTCACTCATTCCCCCCTCACCTGCCCTCTCCCCTCCTCCCACAAAACTGCTTCCTCTTGCCACCTTTATGCGAGATAATCCACCCCATTCTATCTCTCCCTATCTCCCTCTCTCAGTATGTTGCTCTCTCATCCCTTAGATATCTTCCCTTCATCTTCAACTCACCCTGTGTCTGCTCTCTCTCATTCTTTCATATATGTGTATATATATATATACACACACATATATATGTATATATGTATATATACATATATATACACATAGATATATACATATATACACATAGATATATACATATATATACATATATACACACATAGATATATACATACATACACATTCACTTATATATATACATAAACATATATATCTATATCTATCTATCTATCTATCTATTTATATGCATATTCCCTTCAGCTACCCTAATACTGAGGTCTCATGAATCATACATGTCATCTTTCCATGTAGGAATGTAAACAAAATAGTTCAACTTTAGTAAGTCCTTTGCCATTTCTGTTTCTTGATTACCTTTTCACGCTTCTCTTGATTCTTATGTTTGAAAGTCAAATTTTCTATTCAGTTCTGGTCATTTCACTGAGAAAGCTTGAAAGTCCTCTATTTTATTGAAAATCCATATATTGCCTTGGAGAATGATACTCAGTTTTGCTGGGTAGGTGATTCTAAGTTTTAATCCTAGCTCCCTTGACTTCCGGAATATCGTATTCCAAGGCCTTCGATCTCTTAATGTAGAAGCTGCCAGATCTTGGGTTATTCTGATTGGGTTTCCACAATACTCAAATTATTTCTTTCTGGCTGCTTGCAGTATTTTCTCCTTGATCTGGGAGCTCTGGAATTTGGCAACAATATTCCTAGGAGATTTCTTTTTGGGATCTATTTGAGGAGGCGATTGATGGATTCTTTCAATTTCTATTTTGCCCTGTGAATCTTGAATATCAGGGCAGTTCTTGATAATTTCTTGAAAGGTGATATCTAGGCTCTTTTTTTGATCATGGCTTTCAGGTAGTCCAATAATTTTTAAATTATCTCTCCTGGATCTATTTTCCAGGTCAGTGGTTTTACCAATGAGATACTTCACTTTGTCTTCCATTTTTTCATTCCTTTGGTTCTGCTTTATAATATCTTGATTTCTCATAAAATCACTAGCTTCTACTTGCTCCAATCTAATTTTTAAAGTAGTATTTTCTTCAGTGGTCTTTTGGAACTCCTTTTCCATTTGGCTAATTCTGCCTTTCAAGACATTCTTCTCCTCATTGGCTTTTTGGAGCTCTTTTGCCATTTGAGTTAGTCTGTTTTTTAAGGTGTTGTTTTCTTCAGTGTATTTTTCAGTATTTTTTGGGTCTCCTTTAGCAAGTCATTGACTTGTTTTTCATGGTTTTCTTGCATCTTTCTCATTTCTCTTCCCAATTTTTCCTCTACTTCTCTAACTTGCTTTTCCAACTCCTTTTTGAGCTCTTCCATGGCCTGGGACCAGTTCATGTTTTTCTTGGAGGCTTTTGGTGTAGGCTCTTGCACTTTGTTGACTTCTTTAGGCTGTATGTTTTGGTCTTCTTTGTCACCAAAGAAAGAATGCAAAGTCTGAGACTGAATCTGGGAGCGTTTTCACTGCCTGGCTATATTCCCAACCAACTAACTTGACCCTTGAGTTTTTCAGTGGGGTATGGCTGCTTGTAGACTAAAGAGTTCTATGTTCCACGTTTGGGGGGGATGCGCCAGCTCTGCCACACCAGCACTGCTCCTTCCCCAAGAACCGCCAACCCAGACTGGTCTTAAATCTTCAGCAGGCTGTGCACTCCTGCTCTGATTCGCCACTTAATTCCTCCCACCAGGTGGGCCTGGGGCCGGAAGCAACAACAGCTGTAGCTGCCCCACCTCCGCTGCCTCCGGGGCTGGAAGCCCAACTACGAACTCCTTCCACTCCCACAGCTTTTTCCACTAACCTTCTCCGCTGTCTTTGGTGTTTGTGGGTTGAGAAGGCGGGTAACTGCCTCAGCTCACTGATTCAGGGTGCTAGGGCCCGCTTCGCCTGGCTCCTGATCTGGTTGGTCCTTGCTGCTCACACTGGGCTCTGCTCTGCTCCCCTCCCAGCTCCGTGTGGGATAGACCTTACCCAGAGACCATCCAGGCTGTCCTGGGCTAGAGCCCTGCTTCCCTCTGCTGTTTTGTGCGTTCTGCAGTTCTAGAATTGGTTCAGAGCCATTTTTATAGGTTTTTGGAGGGACTCAGCAGGGAGCTCATGCTGGTCCCTGCTTTCTGGCCGCCATCTTGGCTCCACCCCCCCTTTTTCTTCTTTATTTGATCTCTGTGGGGATATAGGCTTAGTTGTGACATTGCTTGGTCAAGAGGTTTCCTCACCTTATACTTTTCTGGGCCATAGCTCCAAACTGCTTTCTATAAGGAGTGGAGAAATTCACCATTCCATGTGGAGTATATTAAGATTTCTGTTTTCCTACATTCCTATATGTTTCTTATTCCTTTCTGTCAACTCTGCCAATTTTATGGATGTGAGGTGGGAAATTTGCATTTCTCTAATTACTGAATTGGAGCATCTTTCACATGGTTTTTCATAGTTCGGATTTCTTTCTTAGAAAATCCCCATAATATATTCTTTGACCATTAATTAATTAGTTGGGGAATGGCTATTATCCTAATAGATTTGAGGCAATTCCTTATAAATCTTGAAAATGAATCCATTATCAGAGAAGCTCTTTGTAAAGTGTTTTCATTTTCTTTTTTCCCCCAGTAACCTGTTTTTATCTAATTTTAGATGTGCAAATTTTTCAGGATCAAAATTATCCATTTTATATCCTGTGATCCTCTATATCTTGTGTTTGGCTTGAAACTCATTTTTTTTTAAATAATGTGTCATTAATATCTATCATGTATCCATTTGGAACTTATCTTAGCATACAAGATGAGATGTTGCTCTATTCTTAGTTTCTACCAGACCATTTTCTAGTTTTCCCAGCAGTTTTTGTTGATTATTAAATTCTTACTCCATTAAGCTCAGATCTTTTAGTATGTCAAATGATAGGTTATTAGGTTCATTTCCTTTTGTATGTTGAATATCTAGTGTGTTCCAGTGCCAAAATCATTTTGATGATTGCTACTTTATAGTATCATTTGAGATTTGGTACTGCTAGTTCTCCTTCTTCCTAACTTTTTTTATTATTTCCCTTGAGATTCCTGACCTTTTGTTCTTCTGGCTGAATTTCATTATTATTTTTTCAAAGTCTGTAAAGTAATCCTTTGGTAGTTACCTCTGAAACTGTTCATTTCATCATTTCTTATGGCACAATAACATTCCTTTAATGCATATGCTATAATTTATTTAGCCACTTCCCAAAGAAGGGTGCCCCTTATCCCTTAGAAAATTCCACAACTCTCAGCCATATAACACCATTCCAATATTGATATTAAAAAGATAGGCTTTCATTTCTTTGAGAAGTTTGGACTTATTAAAGGACCTTTGTAATTGGCTGTAAGTTATTTAGCCAGCTAATCTCAATTTGTTATCAACTCTACTCTGTCATATATATAAATATGCATATTTGTACATATATACACACATTCATATATACCTATTTGTATACACATATGCATATGTTATGTACATAAAATGGCATGTGTACATGCATATGTGCCTATACACATTTGCATATTCATACATACAAATATAAATGTACATATATACTGACTAAATTTTACATTATTAATACATAATAGTTTTAAAAAGAGATGATTTCAAAGTTCCAACAAAGTAGACAGGTTCTCTCCATCTTTGCTGTGATTAGATAGCAAATTTTTTGAATTTTCATAGTAAATCATATATTAGCCTCAGTATTTTATACTCATACATGATACACTGATGCACAAAATGTATAAGGTGTATAACTTGTCATAACATGGGAACAAGATATTCTTCATCCAGTTTTGGTTTAGCTTTGTTTTCTATGTGCATTGTTAGACCAAACTCTCTAGAGAACTTATAAATCTCTTCCAGAAGGCCCTGCAATTTCTAGGACTTAATGTCATCAGTATGCTGTCATCTACAAACAGGAAGATCTCTGAGGAGCCACAATGTCTATAGCCTAGTAAATGTGTAAAAAATGTGTGTTGACTTGAGGATCCTTCTTCAAATACATCTCTACACAGGAACATCTCCAACCCACTGGTGAACACCTCTGTCTCCCTATTTTGTCTCAAATAGAATTAAAGAATGGAGCTTCATTAAACAATATTATCTGTATTATATCTTTGAATGAATCTTAAATAATTTTGATGTATTGATAGCTTACACTTTGATGGAAGAAAGTCTTTATGGTAGTGTTTTGTTCTACCAAATTGAACATTTTTTATAATCAGCAAATAGTAGATATGATGCGATCTTGTATTCTTTACATCTTAAAGTTGATTATATGGAAAGAAGGATGGAAGCAAGACTCTAGTGAGTGTCTGCTATGTGCCAGACACTACGCTAAATGCTTTATAAGTATTATTTTATCTGATCTGCACAATAACCCTGAGAGGATTGAGGAAACTGAGGCAAGCAGAGATTAAATGACTTGCCCAGGTTAAAAAAGCTATTAAGTGTCTGAGAGCATATGTGAACTCAGATCTTCTTGACTCCAGGCCCAGAGCTTTGTGTACTGTTTCACCTAGCTGGCACTACGGTGAAGAGATGGCAAAGAGATATTACTATCACTTGCAAGAGCCTGCTGGTTCTCTACTATCATCTACATCAAGGATGCCCTCAATATGTGTTGTAAGGGCAAGCAAAGTGGGACTTTTTACTATTTTTTTTCTTTTGGAGTGCTTCTCAGCACTAAAGACAATCAAGTGCCTTTGATTGAGTCTTGCCTTTGTTTGTAGGAAGGCCCACACCCTTTTGCGATTAGGTCAGGAGAGGTGTGAAGCCCTCAAGAGGTGCAAAGCCCTCAGGCCCTAAAAACAGCATGTATGCTCTGAGGTTAGCATTTTGCTTGGGGCTCATTCATTGGAAGAGTGTCCTGTGATTTGACCAGACTCTGCGTAGCCATTGGAGCCCCTTGGCTTTGAAAAACCCAGATGTTGGTGCTTCTCTCTCTGGTAACTATGTATGTAATGTCTTGGACAGAGAGCTGTCTGCTGATTTGTGTTATTTTGCTCTGTTTATATAATTTCTGCTTGCAATTTCTATTTGTATTTGCGCTGAAGTCCAGGGTACTGTCTTTTCTCCCTGAGCTAAGTGAATGATATATTTATGTTTAATTAAAATGGGATTGTAAACCCCTTAAAGTTGCTTTCCTTAGACAAGCAGATCAAAGAACCTGTGTTGGCAGCCCCTCTGTGTGCTGGTTTTATTGGCGTTAGCCATAGTAGCTGTGCAAGTACTATGCCATTTTGTAACAACGTTGCTAACATCTTCTGTGGAGGTGTAAGACCAATAACACCAGCACACAGGAGGGCTGCTAGCACAGGTTCTTTGATACGCTAGTGAGGATGTACTCAGAAAGCTGCTAAATCATAGTAAAAAGCCCTTCAGCCAGCATGAGAGGAGACTTCAAGCTAGCATCACCCAGGCACCATTCTGATCACACTCACCAGCCAGCAAACAAGTGGTTTTCCTGAAGCAGCTGTCTAGTGGCCTCCTATTGGTGACTAGATCTCTGAACATCAACTGTGTTCCTCTGAGAAGGACGTATCAGAAATTTGTCATTGTCAGCTCCACCAGGGTATGCCTTTTGGGTGTAAAAATTCCAAATCATCTTACTAATGGTTACTTCAAGAAAAAGAAGCTCCATAAACCTAGACACCAAGAAGAAGAGATTTTTTGACACGGAAAAAGAGAAATATGAGATTACAGAGCAGCACAAGCTCTTCAGAAAATAGTGGACTCTCAGATTCTGCCCCAAATCAAGAAAACTCCTCAGCTCCTTGCTTTCCTGCAATCTATGTGCTCTTTCTCCAAAGGAGTTTATCCTCACAAAGTGGTGCTTTAAATGCCTTGCAGAGAACTCTTACGAAAATATTAAAATATTTGGAATAGCTAAATATCTGTCTATCTATCTGTCTGTCTGTCTGTCTATCTATCTATCTATCTCAATACCAAAGTAGCCATATATCTCAGTAGTTTTTGATGCTGATGTTCTCTTAATAAATACTTTGGATATGGGTCATGTCTGAAATATGTTCCCACACTGTTATTATCTTCCCTTCCTTCAGTAATTTTATTGAGATTTCTTAATTGTGTCAAAATTATGTAACCTCTATGTATACTTGTTCTAATCCAGCTTTTTTTCTCTTTATTTCTCCTTCATAGACAAGTATTTCTAGGGTTCTGATATTAAAAGTCCAAGTATGGTAGGTCTATTGTCCTTGATGAAAAAAGTTGTTGTTTTCTAAGTGTGATGTTTCTGTTTTTCTGCTATTTCCTCCTCTTTTTGTTTATTCTTCCATGTCTTTGGGATGACTTTGCTTAGTTGGGTACTTTAATCCTCCACTACTCTATTTTGAAAACATACTGCTCATAATCTTTATCTTCCATATCATCTTCTATCTAACAGTGGAGTGAAATCCAAATAGAAATGGTACCACTTAGCCATATATTAGAAAGTAGCGGGCTTCATATTGATTTAGAAAACTACATATTAACATTATCTATGTCCCATTTTATTTTTTATTAATTTTTTTAAAAAATATTTCCTAAGTCTATTTAAATCTAGTTTGGTAGTATGTTTGACACTTCTGTTCTATAAATTTAGAAATTAGTCCCTGGCAGATAGTAGCACTTAATAAATTCATATTGACTGACTGAGTGGTAAATATTTATTGAGTAACTGACTAAAATACTGTTATCTTTGACTATCTTCTCCACAAGTGGTAAAGAAATCAAATGTTATTTAAGTAGGATGCTTCTTTTAGATTCTTTTGGCTTCCCTGTTCTGATAGATTTTCATTTTAATCACTTCTATATGAAATAATTGCAGTCTGTCTGAACTTTCTTCCATCTCTAGCCCATTTTATTACTGTCTTAAGTCATAATTAAATTGTTCAATTGCACATCACATTTTTTCCTCTTTTTTTATTCTTCCTTATAGTTTCATGCTAATTTTGATCTTTGTTTTAACAAATCAGTGATCATATTGTACACAGATGTTTCAAGAATTGTTCTTATTTTCTAATGAGGCATTTCCCTGTCTGTGAAAATAAAACTAATTTCATTTAAAAATGTATTCAGTGCTTACAATATCCAGTGCTTTATGTTTCTTTTTTTTTTTGAAGAAAATATTTATGATATTTAGGCATGTACAGTCTAACAACACAAAAATAATGGCTAACATTTGTATAATGTTTTAGGATTTCAAAATGATTGACATATCTCATTTGATCCTCACAATAACCTTTTGAGGTTTTGAGATTACGAGGTGATGTTACCACCCCCATTTTGCAGATGAGGAAACTGAGGCTAAGAGAAGTTAAGTGACTTACCTAGGGTCACGTAGCTAGTAAGTATTTAAGGTAGAATCACAAGCTCAGATCTTCCTGGTTCTAAGTTGGGCTCTTTATCCATGATTGCATCTGGATACTTAAAAGTTTAAATTTAGTCCCTCTCATTCTTTATTGAATCATTGGTCTCCATCTTCTCCTATTCCCACATTTGTATTGAGGCATTCAAAGTGTAAGCTATTTAATTTGGAGAGGATCATCTTTCTTCTTTGCAACAAATGCTTGTACTCATTCTGCAATTATTTTCCTGGTAGCATTTTTGTAAGTATTAATATTGCAATATAAGATGACTAATGCTCCCTGAAATGTTGATTTCTGCTCCCCTTGGATGCATAATAAAGCCACCTCCACTGGTCTTTTATCTGCCTTTCCAAGGAAAACTTGTGAATAATTCTTCCATTTATCTTTAACTTCTTTTTTCTGGTTTGATTTATAGAGAGTGTCAAGATTGATACCATTTATTTTCTCTATTGGTATATCAACTTGTTGGTCATTGAAGATCTTATATTTAAAGCACCTACAAATAAATTAGTTTATAAACTGTAAATAAACCACATGACTTCTAATACTGTTTGCCATATTTTTGCAGCATTCTGTCATAGTCACTGCAAAAGTCCAATGCAACTAACCAGGACTATAATCCGTGTGTGTGTGTGTGTGTGTGTGTGTGTGTGTGTGTGTGTGTGTGACTTACAGGTTGTCATACCCAAAGAATTTATCATCAAACTATCGACTTCTCCATCCTTGACTATTTTGGTTCTCAGAATGTAGACTCATTCTGCTGCTGGGACCTTTCTAGTTGCCTTTTTAACATGGTAGAACCTGCCTTAGCTGATGCTCTGCTGCCATAGTTTTCTTGGCTTAGGGTCACCTCTATGTCACAAGAAAACAATGGAGTAAGACTTTGTGATGATTTATTCTCATTGATCACAGAAGAACCACCCTTCATATCACATATCATACATACATATATTATCAATAATAGGTCATATGTGTGTATATATATCAATATTATGTTGTATATATGAACATATCTGTATATATGCATGCTTGTGCATGTAAATATATAACTTGGATTCTATATGTGCACATATGTATATATTACTATACTTATAATTTAAATTGTATAGTGAATACTTTGTGAGGAAACTTCCTATACTAATGAAGACTGCCAATTGCTCTGCAACATATGGCCTTAGGGAGTTGCTTGGGGCACACAATTGACAGTTGGAACCTCAATTTAATCACCCTAATTCTGAGAAGTTAAAAAACAATTACTTTTCTTCCTTTCTTATTGTGTGTGGAGAGGAGAAATGGGGAACAAGGGATGGGATGTGACATGAATTCTCCTAGCTTCATATAAATCCCTAGAGAACACTGTGCCATTTTTGCAAACTAAACTTCAGACTGCCAATTGATGAGTTGAGTTGAATAATTTCTGCTAAAGTTTTATAATCTTTACTCAGTGTTCCTCCAATGAAATGTCATAGACTCATAGAATCCCAGAAATATGTGCAATCATTAGCCTAGACCATGAAAGAATGATGTCATGAAGACTGATGTGATTTATTGGCAGAATGGAATAATCCCAAAGAGTTGGCTATTTTTGATCACAGAATCGTGAATTTACAACTGGAAAGAACCTTAACAGTCATCTAGTTCAACCCCTTCATTTTAGAGATGAAGAAATGGAGACTGAAGAGTAAAATGACTTGCCTAAAATCATAAAGGTAATAAGTAACAGACCTGAGATTTGAACCCAGGCCCTCTGGCACCAGATCAAGCGTCTGTTGCCACTATATCATGTTATCTAATATTACATAGAGTTTCCTGTGTGCATGCAATCTTCTAGTGAGACTGGAGAATCAAGTGGCTTAACACTAGAATTTGCCTGATCCGTTTTTTAGGGATAGTATATGTAGCATGGCTTAAATTTAAAATTGCTATAATATGATTTTCAACAAATATTGGTTTGAAGTTTCATACCTTTTGTTGTTGTTATTTATTCCACCTGGTAGTTCCAATTAAGGTCAACTATGATCCGTCCACTTTAGATGTTGTGGAACATCTTGGTGTCCTTCCAAAAAGACAGTACTATGAAGCTTCATGGCTCTTGAATTTCTGCCAGCCACCACAGTCAGCCTATGGATTGTCCCCATCCTTTTCTCAAAGAACTCACAGCAGTTTCAGAAATACAGAAGATAGCCTCTGACTTATCCTGGACCTGAGGGCTCTGCATCTCCCAAGGCCTTGAGTCAACCAGAGCCCCCAGAACCTTATGAATTAGATTGGAATTGTAATAATAGGTATGGTGGTACTCATTTGACTACAAAATGGATCCCTAGCTTCTGATTGGAATAGATCCTCTGCTCCTACTGAAATATGAACCTACTTCTCCAGAGTTTTGGGGGTTGCCCATGAGTCTTTTGAAGCAAGCCAAGGTACCCTGTAGCACAGCAGTGCAAAGAGCCTAAACAAAAAAGAAAAAAAAAAGTCAGACTTTTCATGGTTCTCTTTTCACAATGTTTCAGAGAGTATATACTGATGTGAAAGCAAACTAAAGTCTTAGGAGGAAACTCCGGGCACTTGAGGGAATTTGAGCAAGCATTTTGAAACCAAGATGATGCAAAGAATAGAAAGTCCTGGGACATTTTCTTTAGTTGACCTCCAACCTGTACTATCCAATGAACTTTCTGGAATAATAACAAAAGCATAACTTGGCATTTCTTCTTCTTTTTTGTACATGGTTAAAATAAGAATTAGAAAGGGCATTTTCTTTGTTAAAAAGGACACCTGAAGTCCCTTTATCGGCTATGACTGTCATTGCTTTTTCCTAAGAAGTTTCCTTTACATTCAGCAGAAGGCTTGTATTGCTGCCACATGGGTAACCAACTAGGGAAACAAGTTGGCTTATTTTTGTATTTATTTCTAATTGTGTACTGCTAAGATTTTTTTATAAACTTATAGGCATTTCCCTGAAATTTTGATCCAAATGCAGTAAATTCATTTTATTTCTTATATAAATGGGTCTTTAAAAATAACTTTCTGTATTTTGCTAACACCATTACCATAAAAATAAAGTAATCCACCCCCAAGCCATATTGCTATTATTTATTTCTGTGTTACCTTTGAAATTGTTAGCATGTTTGGCAGATCTCTTCTTTTTAAACACAAACTGCTGAGTTAAGGTAATCTCCTTTCACTGAACACAGACAATAAAATTTTCCATAGACTTCTTGTAGTCTGTGGCTCAATCATTGCCAGAACTAAAACTAGAATGGGGCAATTGGAGTTCTGCCCCAAGGTGCCAACAGCTGGTGGAGATACAGGATTCTTTCTGTTTTTCAATCCTCCAATTATTCTGTGCTGCCCAGCACAGTTGTCATCCCTTTCCCCTCCCCTGCCACCTTACTTAGATCCAGACTGCCAATGTGACTGGCTCCCACAACATAATGGATGCCAGGAATCTGTTGAAGGGTCCACAGTTATGGGGGAACATGCCAGTTTTCTAAGCAGTATTTGAGAGTCTTCCCTATTGGCCTGAATTTGCTCCAGATGCTAAACTTCCTAGTTACCACTCTGATGACAATTGCTAAAAAACAGGCCATAGAAAAGCCACTAAAATGTACTTTCAAATAGAATCACAGAATTATGTATTTAGAACTAAAAGGCATCATGGGTGCTGTCTAGTTTATCCCCACCATTTTATAGATCAGTGAACAAACATTCATTAAGTACTCACTACTTTACATGCACTATATTAGGTACTAGTGAAACGAAGAAAAAAAAGTTCCCGTTATCAAAGAATTTATATTTTGTTGGGCAAAAATAATGTGTAGATGTGTGTAGGGATGAGCAGCTCAGAGATCAGGGAAATCCTTATGTTTAAGGTGAATTTCAGTTGAATTTTGAAGGAATCTAAGGATTCCAAGGAGGAAGAAGTGCATTTCAGATATGGATGATAGCCTATGCTAAGAAAGGGAGATGGGAGATGGAATTTTATGTGTGAGGAATAGCAAAAAGGTTAGTTTAAATAGACAATAGAATAAATAAAGGGGGTGAATGTGTAATACATGGGCAGCTCAGTGGCACAGCGGATAGAGCATTGGGCCTAGAGTCAGGAAAACTCATCTTCCTGAGTTTGAATCTGACCTCAGACACTTGCTAGCTGTGTGACCCTGGGAAAGTTATTTAATCATGTTTATTTCAGTTTCTACATCTTTAAAATGACTGGAGAAGGAAATGGCAAACAACTCCAGTAGTTTTGTAAACAAAACCCCAAATGGTGTTGCAAAAAGTCAGACGTGCTGAAAGCAACTCAACAACAACAACAATATATGATATACTTAGAAAGATATAGCAGTAAGGCAAAATTCATGACCTCGAAGAGGGCATGGACATGTCTGTGTAATTTGGAATCTTGAAGTATAAGGGATTCTCTAGGTAGAAGGCAGAGGAAGTATACCATTTATTTAGAGGATCAAATGCAAGGACCAATGCTCCCAATCTGATATAGCAGCAATACTATTCTAAAACCAGTAAGCCCACCTCACTGTAGTAACAAGGAAACTATAACAAAACATTATAGCAAGGAACCAAGCCATACTGCAGCCTCTCCTTGCTGCTAGGGCCTTCCTATAAAATATGACTCATGAATCCTAACTCTCTGCTTAGCACTCTTTCCTGCAGCTCTGCTGGCCCCGGATTCCTTGATCTCTGAAACTTTCTCTTGTTCATCACTCTCCACTCTGCAGTCTCAATGCTGGCTCCCCCTTTCTGTCTGCTGCCTCAATGCCTTCTTGATGTCTGCTTCTGAATCCTGCTGCTCTCCGCTGCTCCAAATTCTGCTGCTCCCAGTTCTGGGCTCTATTTTTATACAGTCCTAGCTGTCATCTGATTGACTAGAACTCAACACACATACCATTGGTTCTGGTCTTAGCTACTCCCCTTAGGGCCCCGAGGGCTTCATGCCTCTCAAAAACTAGCATACTAGTTTGCTAACTACCAAAAGAGTGTAAGCCTGGGGCCTCACATCTAGTTGGTGAAAGGGTGTGGGCCTGTCTTTAATCAGGCATCCCTTTGTTGGCCTCACCCGAGGCCTATTCAATGGGCCAGAAAGATCTTTCACTTACCCATTGGCTTTACAAAAGATAAATTGTAGTTAATTTATGAAAGGACTTAAATATCATACAGAGAGAGAAACTGAGGCTCTGCATGGTTAAGAGATACGTACAAGTTAATACGAAGGTAGGATTTGAAATCAAGTCCTCTGTATTACACTGCTTTTTTTCTTGAACCCACTTTTTTTTTAAAACCCACTTTTGTTTTTACCTTCTAGTTGAGCTTCTTACATTAAATATAAACTTGACACTCAACAAAAACTAAAAACAAAACAAAGAGCAAAAAACTTCAGCAACTCATAGAAGTTAATCTGAAATTTGATTCATAGCTTAACCAGAGAGAAATTGTCTTTATTAAATAATAAATAAGACATAATGTTGTAGAACTTATAACAATGTTTTCTGCATACTAGAAAAGATGGGTGAGTATATATCTGTGTGTATATGTGTATATGTATATATATATATATATATATATATATATGTGTGTGTGTATATATATATACATATATATATGAGAGAGCAGACACAGGGTGAGTTGAAGATGAAGAGAAGATATCTAAAAGAAATAAAATCAAATTAAGGGATGAGAGAGCAACATACTGAGAGAGGGAGATAGGGTGAGATAGAATGGGGTGGATTATCATGCATAAAGGTGGCAAGAGAAAGCAGTTCTGTGGGAGGAGGGGAGAGGGCAGGTGAGGGAGGAATGAGTGAACCTTGCTCTCATCAGATTTGGCCTGAGGAGGGAATACCATACATACCCAATTGGGTATCTTACCCCACAGGAAAGAAGAGGGAGGAAGATAAAAAGGGGGGGGGATGATGGAGGGGAGGGCAGATTGGGGTGGAGGTCATCCAAAACAAACACTTTCGAAAGGGGACAGGGTCAAGGGAGAAAATTCAATAAAGGGGGATGGGTTGGGAAGGAGCAAAATATAGTTAGTCTTTCACAGCATGAGTATTGTGGAAGGGTTATATATAATGTTACACATGTGGCCTATGTTGAATTGCTTGACTGCTTAGGGAGGGTGAGTGAGAAGGGAAGAGGGGAGAGAATTTGGAACTCAAAGTTTTAAAAACAGATGTTCAAAAACAAAAACAAAAAGTTTTTGCATGCAACTAGAAAATAAGATACACAGGCAATGGGGCGCAGAAATTTATCTTGCCCTACAAGAAAGGAAGGGAAAAGGGGATGGGAGGGGAGTGGGGTGATAGAGGGGAGGGCTGACTGGGGAACAGGGCAACCAGAATATATGCCATCTTGGAGTGGGGGGGAGGGTAGTAATGGGGAGAAAATTTGTAATTCAAACTCTTGTGAAAATCAATGCTGAAAACTAAATATGTTAAATAAATAAATTTAAATTAAAAAAGAAAAGATGGGTGAATGAGAAAGAAATAGACAAAAGACGTAGGCCTCTGGTTTCCAGAAGAAATAGGGGTTCTTAGTTCTATCTTACCCAGCATCTACAGAACACTATTAGAACTATTTCCTTGACAAAAAGTCTTATTTTAATTTAAATGAGTAATCCAAATTAATGGAGGCATCTGTAACAAGGCATAGTCAGTGACTGGCCATGACATATTCTGTGTTTTTTCAAGAGGAATAAAATGTCAGAGTTAAAATTCAATTAAATATACATTTACTAAATACCTACTATATACATGATTCTGAGTTTACAAAAAGAATTTCTTTTTAAAGAAGAAGTCCTTACTTGAGAGGACTAGATAGTACTGGGACTTTTTTTGGCTACTCAGGGAGGGGGCAATGCAGCTTATTTGGGTCCTTGGAAGGAAATAGTTTCAGTAGCCAGTTTTCTTATCTGTGGTACATCATCCTGAACAAAACACATGTGAAGGTGACATTATCCTGGTCTCTCTGAGGATGACCTAGAAATAACTTCTTTTTCTTTGTTTATTGCACATTTTTTTTATTCATAGGGCCTTGCGCAGGGTCTCACTCATGGGATAGACTAAGTCTATAATTAATTAAATGGAATTGAATTTAGCAAACACTGAGAGGCAATGTTGTCAAATGTATACAGAGATAGCTTCAGAGAGAGAAAGATCTAGTTCCATGTCTGACACAAACTGGCTGTTGGATTCCGGGCAAGCCACTTAATGTTTTGATAGCCATAGAAAATTCTCTAAGACTATGAGTTTCAGAACAGCTGATTCATCTGTTTTAAGATTCTAAGGGACACTTCTGTCTGTGGCTTTGTCACAACATGGCTTGTAATAATCAATGTGTTTGCTGACAAGGATGGCCTAACATCACAATCATTAACATGGATCATTGTTCCCTGGTTGTTTGAGAGGGTTTGCTCAATTGGACTTCCTTGAACCCATGAAATAAATCATAGGTTAACAGCAAAATAATGAAGTAAGATAAAGTTGAAGACCACAAAGGAGAAAGTACCATAGTACACACAAAGAATACAAGGATGAAAAACTACACAGTCCCTGAAGAGGGAACTTAAAATCAAACAGAATTTAACTACAAGGGTGGGCATGCTCTGTCTACCATCTTGTTCTCTCCATGTGAATCTATCTTTAGTCTTTCTACTCATGAATCCCAAATAGTACCTTGGTCCCCTTACATCTATCTTTCTGCTCCATCAGGATAAAATAAACAACTATGAGCCAAGGGAAAGGTGCCAAAATGTAGGCACATGTGCAATGGTGAGAAATGATCTTGAGATAGAAGGTGGTTCATAATGCATGTGATTGTAGATAATAAATTTTGGTTCTGTCAAAGGAAACTAGGAGTAAACAATATCACTGGTATTAAATAAGTAGATAGATTTACTAATCAGAGAACGATGATCCTTGTTAATAACCTTGAAGTTCAGGTATCTTTGTCAGCATTTTGATTATTACAGGCCGTACTGAGACAAAGCTGCTGACAGAAATGTTCTTTGGCATCTTAAACTAGCCTGGAGGTGACAGACCAATGAGCTTAAAGAGATTTTCTGAGATTTTGCTCAACTAGCCTGGGAATAAAAACTCAACACTTGCCATTTCATAGAAAGAGGAAGAAGTGGAGCTGGGGAAGCAGAGGGAAGACAGAATAGGGGAGGTTACAGATCTTGGTGAGATATTTGATGAGGTATCTAAAGACAAGGGAAATGTAATTGCATAGTAACACTATCTAACCCATATCTAACCCTAGGAGCTAAAACTGAAAACACAAGCTATATAAATCTGCTATTTTATATAATTTGATTAGTTTTTTTAATGTTTTAAATTTTAAGAAAGCTAGATCTGTAAATATTGCGTGGCTCCTTTGGACATTGTGGCTTTTTTCATTTTTTTTCCTATTACACATTTTTCTTTGTAGCATAATTATACTGAACAACTGAACAATCTTTTCCTATGTCTCAATTCCCCTAACTATATTCTTCATCCTTTTTTGGAACCACCGGTCCTTCCACCTTTTGTTATCCTCCAGGTTATTAACCTGGCTTTGGTTTCACTTCCCTCCCTTTCCAACCTTGAGTCTATAGTTAAGGAGTTTGATATAATGTTATCTTTAATCTCAAATCCCTTGCCCCATTGCCAGATTTGAAGGCTTTTTCTCAAGTCTCATCCTTCCTGAAGCATTTGACATGGTTGACCCCTACCTATCTCTTCCTGATTCTATCTTTTTTCTTGTTTTCTTGTTTAATTTTTTATGACATTGCTCTCTTGGGTCTCCTCCTACCTGTCTCAAGGCTCCTTTTTATTCTCCTTTTCTGGATCATTATTCCTGTCATGTACCCTAATTCTGGGAATAGCTCATGACTCTGACTTATACCCCCTTCTTTTCTTTCTTTATACTCTTCCTGTTTCTGATCTCATGAATTCACATGTATTTAATTATCATCACTAAAAAAGACGATTCCAAATATGTAGATCCAAAATGAATCTTTCTTCAGAGCTTCAATCCTACACCAAGAATTGTCTACTGCACATTTCCAACTAGATTTTCTATTGGAATCTCAAACTCAACTTGTACAAAGGAGAATTCATTATACTTTCCCCCAACCCACTCTTCTTATAAACTTCCCTATTTTTTTTGTTAAAGGCACCATCCATCCAGTTATGCAGGGTCTCAACTGTATGTCATCCTCATCTGCTAGCTCTCATTCATCCCATGAATTCAACAAGTTGTCAAATCTTATTGTTTCTTCCTCAAAATAGCTCTTGCATCTGTAAACCTTCTCTCTACTCCCATGAAAACCATACTAGTACATGTCCTCATCACCACTTCATTCTCATAATTCAACAACCTCCTAAATTTTCTTTATTCTTCAAGTATCTCTGCTCCCCAATTCATCCTCTAGACATCTGTCAAAATGATATTTCTAAAGAATAAGTTTGATCAAGTCACTCCCCTAATTAATAAGTTCCAGTGGCTCCCTATTTCCACTAGTATTAAGTACAAACCCCACTGTGGCCAATTGTCCTTGGGAAGGCTGCTTTTGGGAATAGGGTCTTGGGCTGTCTAAGGAGTCTAAGAGACCATCAGTGGTTTGATGCACTCATCATATTCAATGTCTCCTCTTTCTTCCTCAGCCTCACTTACTGTCTTAGCTAGACTGTCTTGTATGCATGGTAACAGTTGATGGTGGTGAGCTTAGTTGGCCATTTCTACAGGGGTTGCTTCTCTACATTGTGGCTTTTTGGGAAGCAGACTAAGTAATCTGTGGCATAGCTATAGGTCATAGAAGATATATCATAGAATAGGTATTGCTTGAGTGAGACATTTTGGGAGAGAGATTCAAAAAGACAGACATATAAAAACAGCCTGTTAGAATTGAAATAGATGACATCTATAAATGAATGAATGTAGTCAGTGTCAGGATAAGCACGGGAATTATAACAGTCCAAATGGACTAGAACTAGAGCATGGAGTATATATAAAATCAGACCATAAAGTTATTTTGGAGGTAGGTCATAGAAAGCTCTTATTCTCAGGATAAGACTTTTGTATTTTATTCGATAATTGATGTTTTTAAGTAAGGCAATGTTGTGGCCCAAATTGTGTATTAAGAAGGCTGTGTTAGCAGCTATATGCAGCATGAATTGGAGAGAAGAGACCTTATAGTCAGAAAGACCAGTTAAGAGGCTTTTATAATAGTCTAGGTGAGAAGAGATAGTAGAAGGTAGAAGAAGTAGAGATAGTATGGTAGAGAAGAGAGAATAAATGAGAGAAGTATTTATGAGATAGAATCAATAAGAGTTGGAAACTGATTAGCTATGGATGGTGAGGGAGACCTAAAGTTTATAAATGCATCTGAAATGTTGATGCAAAAATTTCGAACAAAATACTAACAAAATGATTACAATAGTATATTGCAAGGATTATACACTATGACCAGGTGGGATTTATACCAGGAATTCAGGGCTGGTTCAATATTAGGAAAACTGTCAACATAATTGACCATATCAATAAGAAAGCCGACAGAAATCATATGATTATATCAATAGATGCTGAAAAAGCTTTTGACAAAATCCTATTAAAAAACACTGAAGAGCATAGAAATAAAAGGAACATTCCTTAAAAATGATAAGGAATATATATCTAAAACAATCAGCAAGGGTTGTCTATAATGGCAATAAGCTAGAAGCCTGTCCAATAAGATCAGCGGTGAAGCAAGGATTACCCATTATCACCAATATTATTTAACATAGTAATAGAAATATTAGCTATAGCAATAGAAGAAAAAGAAATCAGAGGAATTAGAATGGGCAATGAAGAAACAAAACCACTCTTTTCAGATGATATGACAATATACTTAGAAAACTTTAGAGAATCAACCAAAAAACTACTTGAAATAATTAACAATTTTGCAAATTTTCAGGATATAAGAAAACCCACATAAATGATCAGTGTTTCTTTATATGACCAACAAAGCACAGCATCAAGAGGTAGAAAGAGAAATTCCATTTAAAATAATTGTAAACAATATGAAATACTTGGGATTCTACCTGCCAAGACAAACCCAGGAACTATATGAACACAATCACAAAACACTTCACACAAATAAAGTCAGATCTAAATCACTGGAAAAATATCATTTGCTCATGGATAGGCAGAGACAATATAATAAAAATGACAATTATGCCTAAAATAATTTACTTGTTCAGTACCATAACAATTAAACTACAAAAAAAAATGATAGAGCTAGAAAAAATAAGAAGAAAATTCATTTGGAAGAACCAAAGTCAAGAATATCAAGGGAATGAACAGAAAAAAAAACCCGCAAAAGAAGGTGGCCTAGTAATACCAGATCTCAAACTATAACTATATCTATATATCTACATAGCAGTAATCAACAAAATTATTAACTAGTACTGGCTAAGAAATACAATAGTGGATCAGTGGAATAGATTGGGTATTATAATACACAGTATTCAACGGTCATAGTAACCTAGTATTTGATAAACCCCAAACTCCAACCTTTGGGATAAGAACTCACTATTTGACAAAAACTGCCAGGAAAACTGGAAAAACAATAGGACAGAAACTAGGTATAGACCAACATCTCACACTGTATTCCAAGATGAGGTCAAAATGGGTGCATGGTTTAGACATAAAGGGTGACACCAGGAAAAATTAGAAGAGCAAGAAATAGTCTTCCTGTCAGATCTAAAGGGAAGGGGAAAATTCATGACCCAACAAGAGAGCATTACACAATGTAAAATAGATAATTTTGATTATATTAAAATTTAAAAAAATGTACAAACAAAACCAAATGGAACCAAGATTAGAAGGAAAGCAGAAAGCTTGGAAACAATCTTTACAGTAAGTGTCTCTGATAAAGGCCTCGTTTCTCTAATACATAGAGAAGTGAGTTGAATTTATAAGAATACTGATAAAAGGTCAAAGGATGTGAACAGACAGTTTTCAGATAAATAAATCAAAGCTATCTATAAGTATATGAAGAAGTGCTCTAAATCACTTTTGATTAAAGAAATGCAAATTAGAACAATCAGAGGTACCACCTTACACCTATTAGATTGGCTAATATGACAAAAATGAGAACATGATAAATTTTGTAGGAAAATCGGGAAACTAGTGCACTGTTGGTGGAGTTGTGAACTAATCTAACTATTCTGGAGAGCAATTTGGAAGTATGCCCAATAGGCATCCAAAGTGTGCATATCCTTTCATCCAGCAATGCCACTCCTAGGTCTGTATCTCAAAGAGATCATAAAAAAGGGAAAAGGGTCTATGTGTACAAAAATATTTATTGTAGCCCTTTTTGTTGTAGTGAAATATTGGAAACTGAGAGGATGCCCATCAATTGGGGAAAGGCCCAACAAGCTGTGGTATATGAGCATAATGGAATACTGTCATGCAATAATGATGAATAGGCAGATTTCAGAAAAAAAACTGGAAAGAAATTTGCATGAACTGACTGAAAGTGAAATGAGCAACACCAGGAAAACATTGTATATAGCATTAGTAACATTTTGTGATGACCAACTATGGATGACTCAGCTCTCTTCAGCAACACAATGATCTAAGACAAGTACAAAGGACTCATGAAGGAAAATGCTATCCACGTCCAGATACAGAACTGATGGACTCTGAATGAATATCAAAATGTGTTTTTTTCACTTATCTTATTCGTTTTTGCAGTTCACTTTTTTTCCTTTTGATACGTTTCTTCTTTCACAACTGTGATTAACATGGAAATATGTTTTACGTGATAGCACGTGTGTAACCTATATCAAATTGCCTACCATTTTCAGAAGGGAGGGTGAGAGGGAGAACAATTTGGAACTCAAAATCTTGTAAAAATTAATGCTAAAAATTGTCTTGACATGACATTTGTCATGAAGTACTATTAAAAAAAAATAAAGATGTCTGAAGTTTTCAGCCAGAGTAGTTAAATTGGTACTATCAATGGAAAATGGTAAATGTGGGGGAGGGGGAGGTTTTGTTGAACAGATAATAAATTGAGTTTGGGAGACACCAAATTTGAGATGTTGGTAGGATATTCTAAGAAGCCTGTTCCAAATTTAAAAGGGGGACTTTGGAGATACATCAAGGCATGTATAGAGGTGATAATTGAAGCTATGGGAGAGAATGGAATTGACAAATTACATTTTTCAAGTGGAATCTGTTTATTTTAGAAAATTTGCACCTTGCATACATCAAACAATTTTTTTTAAATCACAGATCACAATGAGTACTTCAGACTTTGAATAAATACTGGCTTGTTCCTGACTATTTAAGATTCTTATTAAATATTCACTTTTAAACTCTAGCATACATCAATTTTTATATCCCAGGTAGTACAGTAGATAAAGTACCAGGCCTGAAGTCAGAAAGACTCAGCTTCCTAAGTTCAAATCTAGTCTCAGACACCTACTAGATGGGTGACCCTGGGCAAGTCATTTAATTCTGTTTGCCTCAGTTCCTCACCTGTAAAAATGAGCTGCAGAAAGAAAAGGCGAACCACTCCAATATCTTTGCCAAGAAAGCCTCAAACGGACTCACAAAGAGTCAGATAACAACCATAAAGTCCAACATTGATTCTGCCAACAAATTGCTTACATACTAGTCCCAGAGGAAAAAAAAACAAACATATTTGCATGTTGCATACATCAAACAACTTTTTTGTTTTTAAATCACAGATCACAATGAGTACTTCAGACTTTGAACAAATACTCACTTGTTCCTGGCTATTTAAGATTCTTATTAGACATTCACTTTTAAACTCTAGCATATATTATGTTTTCTTAGTAGGAAAATGCAAATGCTTGAGAATTAAAATGTTTGGCTGCTTCTTTAATTACTTTAATAAATTAGTTAGGAAATCATTCATTGAATCAATAAGTAAGATCCTATGTTCAGGACACTGAATTGCAGTTGGGATTCAGAGCAGTGGAAGGCATGGTTCCTACCTCGAGACGCTGATAATCTAGTTGTGGAGACAAGGTATATGATAGCAATTGTATGTGCTTACATTCTGCTTTTCAATCAAAAAATACTTTACACTTATTTTTTCATTTGACACTGACAACTTTGTGAGGAGTGTACTACAAAGATTATTATTCCTGTTTTACAGATGAGTACACTGAGGCCAAGAGATTAAATGACTCGCATAGGACCATCTATCTACACATGAAAGAAAACTAAAAATATGATATGATCAGTGTGGATGAGTGTTATGGATTGTCAGCTCCTTGAGAGCAGACACTGTTTTTTGCCTTTCTTTGTTATCCCTGGTACTTAGCACAGTGTGTGGCACATAGTAGGCATTTAATAAATGTTTTTGACTTGATTTGTTGATAGCTAGCATAGGAATATAGAGGTTAAGGAGAAGTCAGAGTGGCTTGGGTTATACAGAGAACGCATTATAGAGGATATAGGATTTTCACTGAACCTTAAAGGAAGGATAACATATAAATAAGAGGAGGAAAAGGAAAGCCTTTCGTTTCGTGCAGAGCAAAGGTTGTGACTGAAGACATGATGACAGGATAACTTGTTTGGGGACAGCTTGACTCAAAAAGAAGAATTTGTTTAGGAACATAGTACGAAATGAGACTGGAATGAAAAGTTGGGACTGAATTATAGATGGCCTTGAATGTCAAATTCAAAAGTCAAGGAACTCTTGTAACAACTGTAAAATTCACAGAAGAGTATAAATGGCTTCCAGAAGAAAATACAAATAAACAAGACAGCTTTGAAAATATAGATTTTAATATGGTTTTTTAAAGTAAATACTATGAGCCAAAGCTTCATATTTTTATATAGAATCTGTTTTCTCTGTTTATTGTTTTGTGTATGTATAAGTTCATAATAACAAAACTTAAAAGAAAAAAATAGCTTCATTATGTTAATTACTTTGTCAAAAAATTCCTTTTTTAATTTTTTTTTTTTTTTACCACTGCTTATTCAATTATGTTCACATCCCTTAACCTGACCTTCAAGGCCCTCCCAATATGGGCCCCACCTACTTTTGATTTGGGTATGGACTAGATCTCTGATTTCAGTGAGAGAGAAAACCACCTCCACTAGCGTAAATCAACACTCTCTCTTGCAACTCATAGTCTAGATCACTGGGATTTTAACTGATTTGCCCAGGGTCACAAAGCAAGAATGTGTCAGATGTACTATTTGAACCCAGATTTCTTGGATCAATGACCAGGTCTCCTCCACCATGCCACACTATCTTACCTTCTTTTGTATTTTTGTCTGTCATGAACTATCTGCTCTGAACTACAGGTCTACTCTTTTCTCTCAAAAAGCATATCTCCTTTTGCTTCCAAATATTAACTTACTCTTTCCCAAGTCATTTAATCAATTTATTAAGCAATAACATACTATAGACACTGTGCTAGACTCTGGGGATACATGGATAATGAATGCACCAATCCCTATTACTGAGGAATTTATATTCTAATCGGAGGAGACAGTGTGTGTGTGTGTGTGCACGTGTGTGTATGTACACATATAAATATATGTATATAAATAGACATGTATATAATCAGAATAAAAATGAAGAGAATAAATGCAAATAAATACAAAGTAGTTAAATACAAGCTTGATTGGAAGGGCAGATGCCAATGTTTGAGGGGATCAGGAGAGGTTTCATGTAGAAGGTGGTACCTGAGCTACATCTTGAGTGAATGGTTGGAATCTGTGATTCTACTCCCTGGAATGAGATGTAGTTTTGTAGATGTTGATTCAGATCCTATCCATTTTTCAAGACCCAGCCCCAGTCCCATATGCTATAGGAAGCCCTTTCTGACCCCCCAAAGATCACAGAGATCTTCCTTTCATTTATAGAGTTTTCTCTCCTGCTTATTCAATTAGCACTTGAGACTACTGATGGATATCCTTCTCTGACTGTTCATATATGTTAGTTTTTTTTTTCCTCTGTAAGCAATTTGTTGGCAGAATCAATGTTGGATTTTATTGTTGTTATCTGACTCTTTGTGAGTCCATTTGAGGCTTTCTTGACAAAGATATTGGAGTGGTTTGCCATTTCTTTCTCCAGATCATTTTTACAGATGAGGAACTGAGGTGAACAGAATTAAAGGAAGGAAGGAAGGAAGGAAGGAAGGAAGGAAGGAAGGAAAGAAAGAACGAAGGAATCTAACTAGTAAACACCAAGTTAAGTGACCAGCTTCTGGCCATCAAAATTTACCTTCATTTGGAGAGGAGAAGAAGAGGGAAAGGACTATCTGAGTTACCCAACTAGTTGGGTTCCCATTCAGGCAGCTTGATTTACTCACAGGTTGTATTTGTCCTTTGTTTTCGAAGAGGACCATGGCATCAGGGAAATGGTGACATGACTTGCAGTTGATTTTGATTTGAGTGAGGAAGGGCTGTGCAAGTGATGAGGTCAAGGAACCATATGTTTTTAGGGGTGCTCAGACCCCAAAATATGGACACACCAGGTCATGCTCAAATGAATTTAATCCAAGCCTTCTCACAGCCAAAGAGAAAAACAAAGTTTATTAAAGGTTTGTCATATTGGATTGACTCTTAAGAAATCTCACCATTTATCATGCTCATTTTCATAAGAGGGCCAGACTCAATCTGAGGTAGATTGAATCTGAGCACCTTCACAGAGGTAAGATGAAACTTATATATAGAAAGATTGTGGGAGGGATCTAGGGTGGTCCTGGGGTGATGGGAGGAGGGGTTTAGGGAAGGTCTTGAGGAGGAGTCTACAGAGTAGCTTGATGGGACTGGGGTGAGGTCAGACTCCAGGAACCAAGAGAGTGGGATTAAGGGTAGGAAGTAGCTGAAGGCTACATGGAGATAACAGGCAATGGAGGGATAGGCTAGTTTAAGTGTAACAGATTTAGGCATAGACATTTTGATAGGATCAGGGGTGGAAACTAGTCAGAAAATGGAGGGCTAGGTTAGGTTAAGAGTAACAAAGATTTGGGCCTACTGATAATGAAAGGCTTATGGCCTCAGGCAAACACCTCACCAAGTGGGAGGATTTAAGAAGAATTCAAGGGGGCTCCCAGATCCTGTACCCCATCACAAGATCGCCAACCACACTTTCTCCTCTAGAGCCATCTGACTGCGGTGACCAGATATTCATCAGGATGACTAGAGATGGCCCAGGATGCAATGGGAGACCCCTCTATCGGCTAGTGGTTATTAAATGACTAATAAATATGTGTTAAATTGAACTGATATTAACTATCTACCTTAGGGTCAAATGAGTTACCTACAAATAGAAAATGAAATGGCAACTTGGGTTTTTAAATAAAATTGGGAAATGAAATAAAATTTTGAAACATGCTCCAAACGATTTCGTGTTATGAAATAGCTGAAGCATTTATTCTCAAAATAGCATAAAGAACTAAATTGTGTTTAGAAGCATATTTATAATTTAGAGAGTTCAATAAATGTGGGTTGTCTATATTTTGCCAGCTTTTTAAGGCTACAAAGTTAAGTGAAAAAATAACATTTTGAGGAAAGAGAAATTGAGTAATAAGTAAAGGGTAAAAGATATTTAAGGATGAGGTTTGAAAAATAGATGGAAAACTAATGAAATAGGAAAATGCAGCAACAGTTATACTCAGTCACAGAAGCAAGAAGAGGAGGGATTTTATCCCAGGAAATAAGAGGAAAAGGAAGTTTAATTTATGAAGTACTGATTGACCTCCTACTATGTGCTTTGCATTATAATAACACAATTATGTAACACTGTAGAATCTTATAAAGTGCTTTTTTCCCCAAGCGACTGATATGCTAAACATTACTGCCTGTGGTCAGACTCTGTACTTAAATGTCTGAAGTATCACCAATCACCAACACCATCACAACAATCCCAATCATGCAAGTCTTATATTATGTAACTCACGTACAGTTGTCCATGGTTGGTAATGATCTTTACCTCTAGACCTTATGCTCACTCCATTTGTCTCTTTCTGGTGCTATTATCCTTAGAGAGCAAACTCTGGTCTCCTAATTCTACGTCAAATTTTTCCACTAAGCCGGTTTGCAGTCAGTGAGTAGGGGGAAAGACAAGGGATAGAAAGAGCCTGGGTATCTGGGAAATTGGAAGGAAAGACTGGCTGATCTTTTGTATTGAATCTTCCAGCACAATGGACATAAAACTGGAATGTATGGTCAATGGTTTCTGTTGCCCTGTTGCTTTGTTTATTTGAAAGTTTAAAATCAAAGTTTAAGTAAAGAAATAGGGATGGCCTACCAGCTAGCTCAAAGCTAAAACTATTAATTTATGTCTTTAGAATGCTATTGACCATCTTTTGGTGTGGGGGGTGGGAAAGCAGATACAGAACATCAGTCTGAAGTCAGCTGTCTTCAATTCAATTCAGTTAGCATTTAAAAGTATCTGCATTTTAATTTCTTACTCAGGGAAGGAATATTGGCTGAAGATAAATTTATAGATAGATAGAGATATATAGTTACATGTTTTCAAATCAATGGGGTTCATACCCCTGAGATCTGGAGCTCTGAGAGACTTCAGAAGCCACCTAATTCAATCCATAATTTCTCATATAAGAATCCTTGAGGCTTATGGATGTCGGGCATATGCATCTTGTGGTCCAGTCAAAAGACTTGCTGTTCCCTTAAAACATCAGATGATTTCCTCCCTCTTTTCCTTTGCTCACACACTTCCCTTCCATTGAAATGCCCATTCACCTTTAGCTTACTCTCCCCTTGACTTATTCTTACTCACCCTTTTATGTCCAACTTAAATGCCACCTTTTCAATGAATCCTTTCTTGTTCCCCCTGAATCTCTTCCCTGAATTAACAGCATTCCTGGAATCACAGAATAGTAGAGTTATAAAGGATATTAAAAGTCAACCCTCCTCATTTTAAAAGATGAGAAAACTGATATCCAGAAAGAAATGACTTACTAAGTCATACAATTTATTATGTAGCAAAGTCAGAATTCGAACCAAAGTTATTTTTTGTTTATTTGTTTGTTTTGTTTTGTTTGTTTGTTTTCTTTCTCCTATACTAATGGGTAAGACCTCATACCAGGGCTTTTCAGGGCTACTCGTTCACCTTTGATGTCCATCTGTCACCCAACTCTCACCTGTATCTCTAAGAAGTTGTAGTCTGTGCAGCAGCCACACCCTGGTAAAACCATCTCTGCAGATGGACTAAACCAGGTTGAGGGTAAGAGACAGGTCTCGAATCTTTTGGTGAATTAGAGGGATGTCTATCATAAGCATGTGGAGACTTCCCCCCAGGTAAATTGCCAGATAAAAACAATTTTTTTCCAATGGCCATGAATGAAGATGTCTGAAACAGGCAGTGTGGAGCTTGGTCAGGCATTGAAGATATCTACTATATCCTGAGCCATTGCCAGTCATCTTGATTTTTGTCTTGCCACTGGACTTTGATGACACTGGAAGAGAGAGTGAGGCTGATGACTTTGTGAAACTCTCCCTTATTTAAATCTAATTCATGAGTGGGTCAACACATAATTTTTTCCTCCCTCTCCTTCACAGGACCTCTTTGAAAGCAAAGGATGAAGAACAACAGTATTACTGGATTTATCACTTATTGGATTTTCACATTACATCTTGCATTATATGCAAATATATGAAGAGTATGGTATTCCATTAGCCTGGGAAAATCCTCCATACCAATATTTATCTCTTAATAAGGAAATCCTAAAGAGGTGGAAAAACTAGAATGTATCAGAGGGGAATAGGAACCCAGATTTTTCTGACCCTATATTTCACTCTATTCATTACCTATGCTACCTCTTCCTTGAATTATAACATTTGTATAAATATAAGGACTTAGATTTAGATTTGGAAGGAACCAGAGTGGTCCAACTGTCTCATTTTATAAATAAGGAAACTGAGGCCCAGAGATGTTAATTAACTTGCCCATTGTCATAAAGGTAGTAAGTATTGGAACTGAGATGTGAACCTAGGTTCTCTAGCTTCAAACTTAAAACACTCGGCAATACTGCAAACTGGCTTTCATTGTTTTCCCTCCCCTATGGCACTCTAAGCAGCTTGAAGGCAGTTTCATTTTTCTTTATGTTTCAAAGAAAATCTAGCACATAGAAGACATCTAAATAATTGTCAAAATGAATTAATAAAAAGAGATGTTGATCAGTTACCTACTTAAAGTCTCCCCCTCCCCTTTAAAACTTAGCTCCCCTATAATCGATGTCTAAACATGACTGATATTTAAGACAACTGAGATTCATACTGGTAGTACTATTTTTTTTTTAACAGCTAGAAGATCCTATTTTCTGTAAGGTATGAAAGGTCTTTTTTTCATCTATATCTAGCAGAGTACAGATACTAACACAGGGGCTAGATACTGAACTTTGAAAAGAGGGAATGTTCAGAGATCAAAGGGAAAAAAAAAGAGTACTAAAGTGCTAAAAAGGCCTTCGTTAGTCTTAATTTTCTTCCATTGCCGTTCCTACTTCTCAAAAAGGGAACACAGATGGAAAAGTAATTAATGCATAAACTAATTAGTGATCTCATTTGCCAATTGCTGCATGATAAATAAAGCAGTCTGTAGGAAATATAGCAGGTTGAAGAAAGGTGATGATGGCAGGATAAGATAAGGAGAGAGATAGTGGTCAGACTGACAATAATGAATAAAGATGATGTTTCTCAGACTTTGCTTTTATTTTTTCTTTCTTTTTAAAATAGTTCACTTTTCTTTTTCAATTAACACATATTTTCAAATCTGTCCTGGTTTCTAACTCCTCATAAAGATGGTAACTATGATGATGATGATGATGATAACCACAACAACCTGTTTTTACTTTAGAGGGAAGATTGAAAGGAAAGTTAAAAAATGTATTTAAAGCAAATCAATGAACATGGGGAGTGACATGTTTCTTGGAAAAAAATATAGTATTCAAGGAGTACAAATGAGCATTTTAATTTTTTTAAAAATATTATCATGTATTTTGTTAATATATTAAAAACATTAATGATTTAATCAGCACTGCATGATTAAAAAAAAAACCAGTCATGTCTTTCATCTGAAACCGCCTTATCAAGAAAAAAGGTTTCCAACATACCTTGCATTTGCATAGTGTTAGTAAAATTTTCAAGATGTTTTCACATATATTAACTCAAATGATCACAGCCAGTCAGAGCAGGCAATCAGGACAAACATTATTCCCATTTCCCAGATGGCAACCACGATAACTACCATCACTGGGGTTCAGAGATATTCAACAACCTCCAATGTGTAAGGGCACATAGCTCTTAGGAGATAGTCAGCAAGAGTTTTCCTAGTTCTGAGCACTGACTATTGAGCAACAGCTCTGTATAGATCTCTAGGCAGGCTCTATTCCAGCAGTAGCCCTTGCTTCAGAGTGAACTGAAAGCTGGTGAGCTATCTTAGCAAAAAGATTTGGTGATCTAATGAGAGAGATCTGAAGAAGCTGTTCTTCACCCTCACAGCAAAAGGTTAGGATCCATTTTTTTTAACTGAACAAAATCCTTATCAGCATCTTAAAGGAACCCTTATCATTCTTCTTGTCAGGGACACAATTTAAATTTAACTCTTTTTTTGTGGAAATCAGAAATGCATGCAAAATATGCATATCAATCAGCATTTTCAGTGGAGATAATACATTTCACAGTATGTTTGTCCAGATGAGAACTGTTATGAGTTCTATTATGCATTTTTCTGTATAAATAAGCTCTACATGAAAAAGTTGCCTATCTAAACGGAAAATTCCATGATGGTCTGTGTCCTGTGGAAAATGCTGCAATTGAAGGAAGTGTTTACAATTGATCCAGGTGTTTGTTTCTAACTTTTGTAATACATGCAAGGCAATAAGACAAAACAAGGAAGGAAGGAAGGAGGGAAGGAAGGAAGGAGGGAAGGAAGGAAGGAGGGAAGGAAGGAAGGAAGGAGGGAAAGAAGGATGGAAGGAAGAAATGAAGGAAGGAAGGAGGGAAGGAAGGGAGGAAGGAGGGAAAGAAGGATGGAAGGAAGAAATGAAGGAAGGAAGGAGGGAAGGAAGAGAGGAAGAAAGGAATGAAGGAAGGAAGAAAGAAAGAATAGAAGGAAGGAGGGGGAGGGGGAAAAGGAAGGAAGGGAGGAGATAGTATGGAAGGGAGAGAAAAGAGAAGATAGGGGAAAAGGAAAGGAAGGAGGAAGGAGGGAAAGAAATGAAGTGAAAGGAGGAAAGGTAGAAAGGGAGGAAGGATAGGAGGGTACAAAGGAGAAGGAGAGAAAGACAGAAGACAGAGAAATAAAGACAGAGATAGACAAAAGAGACAAAAATAAAGTCAGATTATATTGGGACTAGAATCTAGTGATTCTGAATCGAGTAACATAAAAGGTGAAGCCATAAGTAATTTAGAGAGATTGCAAACAAAGTGATTTGTAAGGTGTGTGGATAAAGATCATTACCAGATGGAATCGAAGAAAGTTTAATAAAGGAGTTGAAATTTGAGTTGGATTTTAAGGGATGGATAGATATTCAATAGGTGAAGAAAAGCCATTCTGAATATATGGAACTGAATGAGCAAAAGAAACTGGGTCAGGAAAGGCAAAAACCATGTTTGCAGGACTGAGCCATCCTCCCTTGCTGTACCATGGACTAAGATCATGGGATTAGAACTGTGTGGGACCTTGGATCCCACCGAAGATGAGTCCCAGAGATGTTAAGGCACTTGCCCAAGTTCGCAAAAAGTAGGAAGTAGCAGTTAAGATTAAAACCCAAGTTTTCTAATTCCAAACCCAGCATTCTTTCCTCTTTCCTTTATTGTTTGTCTTGCACATAGAAGTGTGCCCTCTTACCTGGGTGTCTCCTGAAGAACAAGAAGGAAGCAGCATGTTAGAGTAAAGAGAACTCTGGACAAAGAAGGAAGGAAGGAAGGAAGGAAGGAAGGAAGGAAGGAAGGAAGGAAGGAAGGAAGGAAGGAAGGAAGGAAGGGAAAAGGAAGTGAGGAGACACTATGGAAGGGAGAGAAGAGCAAGAAGGGAGAGAAGTAGCAAGAAAGACTAGGGTCTGTATCTCCCATTTGACACTTCCTACTTTTGTCACTATGGACAAGTTAACTGTTCTGAGCCTCATTTTTCTCAATTTTAAACTAAGGGTGATAATAATACTTGGAGTATCTATTTCTTTCAGTTGTCGGAAGGTTCAAATGGGATAATCTATGCAATGTGCTTTTGCAAGCCATAAAGTACTACACGAATATCAGCTACTATTATTACTACTCCTGGTCTCCCCCAAAGTGTGAGGGAAGTGAGTCCTGAATATAATTTGCATTCCTCTCTTAAATGCCAAAACCACATTACCACAAGTATCATATATAGCACACACATTTAATTGGACAATAAAATTAGCAATAGCATTTGCTTGCCCCTGTGTTAATCTCAGATTAGATACACTGCAAAAGTAATGCCTTGTTGCTTTTTCAGCCTCTCTTCCTCCTGGACATATTAGCTAATTGTATTTATATAAATATATACCCTGAAGTTCCATAAGAATGGTAATTTTCTTATGTTAATAGGATAATCTGATATTTATCTTGAATGTTTTTTTATCAACCTTTTTATTTTTTTTCCTTTGCTTCTGGTCTCTGGGCCAACCCACTTCTCCCTAGCCTCATCTAATGCTTACAAATAAGTCATTTCAGAATTTGTCCTTTTATCTATGCTTGCAAGCTGATTGGGTCACCTGTCACTCTGGCAGGTCCACATATAAGCCCTCAATCCCAAAACAGGCTTCAGTTATATCATAGTCTTGATAAATGCATAATTCCTAGCAAGAAATTTCAATAAATTCATTTAATACTTATACCAGGGAAGGGGAAAATAAACATTCACATAGCACCTGAGGTTTTTTTTTTTTTTTACAAATATTATCTAATTTCATATATATAACAACCTTATGAGGTAGGTGCTATCATTACCTCCAATTTACAATTGAGGAAACTGAGGCAGAGATTAAATGACTTTTTCAGGGTCACAAAGCTAGTAAGTGTCTAAGGCCAGATTTGAACTCAGGTTTTCCTGATTTCAGCCCAGTATCCTAAGAGATTTGAACTTAGGTCTTCCTAATTCCGGGCCCAATACTGTATCTACTCTTCTACCAGCTGCCCCTCCTTGCTGCCATAGGATACTTGGAACTCAGCTGCTACTATATACAAGACATCAAGCTAGGCTTTTGCTGATGCAAAAGCACAGATAAAACTGCCTTTCTCAAGGATCTTACATTTAAAAGAATCCTCATTTAATTAGATCACTTGCAATTTAAAATGTCAATTTAGGATGCTTAAATATCAGTAACTAAATCACTATGTTGAAGCTTCCATAAATGGTGAAATTTTATAACAAAAATCAACTTAAAATGCCTATTCTGAGTTTCATAACGATATTTTAGGGGTGGGTTCATTCTTAAGATTTCCTTAGTGCATGGAATTCAGGATGTAAAGACTCCTTTTTCTGATGTTAATCAGCCACCTAGTATTTTATAATCTTTATGTGCAATTAATGTACCACTGACTTGAAATTAAGAAGACAGAGTTCAAATCCTTTCACAGATACTTACTAGGTGAACAACCCTGGACTGGAAATACTGAGAATTTATCTGGCAAAGCTGTTGTGAAGGACACCTGATATAACAATTTAAGATGCTTTGCAAACCTTAAAGCACTCTAGAAATGCTAGCTATTTAGCCGAGGTACCTGGGACACATAATGAAAGTAATGAAAATGAAGTCTATGTATATTAAGAGACAGCTATGTGATACATTGAATAGAGTGCTAGGTTTGGAGTCAGGAAGACCCATGTTCAAATCCTGCCTCAGATACTTGTGTAAAAGTGATCAGGTTATGTAACCTCTCTCATCTCTAAAGAGGGGATAATGTTTAAAAATAAGTTAAGGAAATGTTAAGATTCAATTAATGGTTATTGAAAGTCAATGCGTATTTGTTTTCCCTCTCCAAGTTCACAGAGCCTCTAAAACATGCCTATGGGTCCAAGCTAAAGAACTATTGGTAGAAGGACCAAAGTTACAAACCAGTAGCTTATCTGCCAAGGTGGAAGGAGTTTCCTCAACAAAAATTCATCCTCAAAAAATAAACAAAGAAAAAGAAAACCCTCACAGTGTTGTTTGACAGTAGGATGGGATAACATATATAAAGTACTTTGCAAACCTTAAAGTGCCATGTAATGTTATTTCATCATCATTACTATACAGCACTTTATGGTTACCGGGATGGGTATTTTTACATTTGTTTGTTTTTAACATATATTACCTTATACGTAATAATAGCACCTCCCTCCCGGGGTTCTTGTGAGGAAAAAAAGAGATTATAATTGTCAAGGGTTCAGAATAGTGCTTGAAAATTCTATTATTAATATTAATTATTATTATGATTATTGTATTATAATTATTTTCCTTACAAAAGTTAAGGAATGTTGAGGTAATTTCATTGGTATCAGGTACTTCCAGTTGGGGTTAGAGAACTCCCTCTCCCAGTACACCTTCTCTGTAACTTCTAGGATGTGAGAGGTTTAGCTGTTTCTATGGTTCTCATAGTCAGTATGTGGTAGAGGTTGGCTTTGAACGCAAGTTTTTCTGGTTTCAAGATCAACTCTGTCTCAAATGTCATGATGCCTCTCTTGTTCCTTATGAAAGCTATGCAAAGGAGTCGAAGTCTTTTTATCCTCATTTTATAGGTGAAGGAACTGAGACTGAGAGAGTTTACTTCCCAAGGCCCAAATTCAGCATGCAAAAGGATTCATTAATGGAAGTTTCAAAATGGACTTCATTATAAGATTATACTTATAGCAGTACTGTCACTTGAGTCTTGAAGACCGCATTGTCAGTGACACTTCTCTGTGTTACAGCACCGAGCACCATGCCTTGCACATAACAGGTATTCAATGAATTATTTGTTTCTTTTTGTCCGGACCTTTGATCTCATCAATTTAAAGAATTCTCATTGTGGAAACTCCTTCCACCAAGGCAGATAAGCTACTAATCTGCAACTTTCTTTCTTTCTTTTTTTTTTTTTTGTGTGGGACCCATAGAAGATTTTAGAGGATCTGTGAACTTGGATGAGGGGAGAATACCTTTATTTTCAATAAGCACTAATTGAATTTTAGCATATCCTTGATTTTTTTTCCCAAAAACCATAATTCAGAAGAGCAGTCCATAGGCTTTACTAGACTTCCCTTGACCAAGAAAAAAAAAAAATTAAGAACAACTGCCTTAGAGAGTTGGCAAGATTAAGTGAATTGCTCATGGTCGCATAGCTTGTATGTGTAAGAGACAGGACTTAAAACCAAATAGGCCTGACTCAAAGACCTGGGAGTATCCACCATGTCTGACTCCCTCTCGAGCTTATAGAATTGAATTCTTAAAATTGAATTGTTTGCTATTCTTCCCTTGAAAGAGTGTAGCTCACATATAGAAAAGCAAAGCAAAGAAAAGCAAAAGGGGATAATACAATTAATAGTAATAATAAAAATAAAACAACTATAACATTGCCACAGGTGTTTGAAGAAATAAGTGGAACATTTGGATATGCAATCTGGTAATATAATTGGGGATATTAACATTCTGGAATTCCATTTTCTCTCTCATTTATCAGCTAAGGTATTTTCCTGCTTGAGTGCCTCAGTTTATCTGCTTGAAAAATAAGACAAAAACATCCATTGTTTAGGGTTACTTAAAGGATATTAAAACAACAACAACAACAACAACAACAAAGGGCCAACATTTCAATCACAATCTTTTCTTAGCTTGTATTATACCTGAAATGGTATTACGTCCATCAGGAGGATTACCTACTCTTTGTGGGATGAGAAGCCTTTACAATAAATAAGCAAACTTAGGGTCTCATCTTCATTGCCATAAGTCCCACTGAACTTCCCTAACTTTCTTCTACATGTTCCTATATATTTCCCTCTTAGAGAAGGCAGTTGCAGATATCTCAAATGATGAGTGCAGCTTTATCATATACTTCTTACTTAGTACAGAGAGGTCAGTAAAGAGACCAACATATTTTTCACTAGCTGATCATGAGTGTACTTCAGTACTTTCTGGGGAATATTTCTTGAAATGCCAGACCAGATGTATTAAAATGTCTTCTACCCAGAGCTGAAATCCTTTCTCATAAAAACCCTTAAAATTTAATAGCAGAAGTATATCATATTAGCATACCAAGTACTACATTAAAGTAGCATTACTATTCTGACTTATATCCTCCATAATCTAGTAAATTTAGAGAGAGAACTTGCTTTACTGGGTTGAATGCTAACATTCAATAATTAAGTTTTTTGCAAAGGTATGTTCATGGACCTATAGAGATTATGTATTAATATATTTCATGAGAGCATAAAAATTACATATAGACAATTGGTAACAACATTTGTTGAATGGCCACTCTATGTAGATTGCTACACTTACTCTCTCTTTGTCTCTATCTCTATCTGCCTGTCTCTCTCTCCCTTTTTCTTTCTCTGTCACACACACATACACACACACATGTGCACACATATATGCAAACACGCACACATGCACACACACACATGCACACACATACGTACACAAGAAAACTTTCCCTGCTCTCAAGAAACTTACAATTGAGTTGAAGAGACATCAGTGTGAAGAGTTAGTCAACAAGATATAGTGAAAAAGGATCTTGGAGAAAATTAAAGTCCTGGATTTTAGTCCCAGATCTGCCAAGAGATGATAGGGAAATTTTGGGAAAGTCATTTACCTCCTTCAGGCTTCAGTTTTCTCACCTATAAAATGAGTTGGAATTATCGACTTCTAATGTCCATAGTTTTATTTCTCATCTACTAAAAGGAAATATTGTTTGAACTCTTTACTGATTTGTGTAGACACTTCTTTTTCTTTTTTTAAAAGGAGACATAACATATTTGTCTTATTAACAATAATAACAAATAGACATGACCCCTTGTCCTCAAGGAGGTCATAGTCTGGTTAGATGTATTGTTGGATTTGTAGGACCTGGGTTTGAATTCTGCCTCAGATGTTAAAGTCACTTAACCTTCATAGAATATATTTGCCTCATCTATATAATAAGGGGGTTGGACTTGATGACCTTTATTATTCCATCCAGCTCTAAATCTATAATTGTATGATTTCTTCAAGAGGTCTATGATCTCATGGGTAGGTGTACTCTTTCCACAAACAATGATTATAGATGTTCTTTGCCTTAATATATGGATTAAATGAGTTATCAAGACAACAATACCCAAAACAAACAAAAAGACATTGGTGGCCTGGTGGTCAACAACAGAAAATTTAAAGTAATCAAAATTAGTATCCAGAATATGAGGAATAAAGAATTACTTGCAAGAAGACTTCTGGGAGGAAGCACATTTTGAACCAGGTTTTGAATGAGAAAATGGGTACAAATTGACAAAAAAGAAATTGAATCAGCAATAAATGAAGCTATTAAAAAAAGAGAGACTAAAAGAATATTTTATGTAGCTAAAGTTAGGCAATCAGAACACACTAGAAAGATACAAATTATTTTCTTCACTTGGATCTCATTTCTCCTTTTCAGCAAGCAATGTTACCTACAAGCCGTTCAGATTATAATGTAGTATATCTGCATTTAGCATTATAACATAGTGCAGTTAGACATATTAGCTAAATAGCTGACCTAGGATTCAAATCTCATATCTGACACTCTGGTGTACGACTGTAGGCAGATTATTTAATCTCTCAGTGCCCCAGGCAACATTCTAAATTGTAGTATTGGTAGTGGGAATTTCCTCATTGGGAGGCCCCTATAGCAATGAAATGAAATGCTAGGTCAAAAGAAAAAAAAAAAGACTAGCACTATCTAGTCTTTAGGAGAAAGAATTTTCTAGATTTTGCCAAGTTTGATTAGTGTAGCAGTTAAGCTAAAATTTAACAGACATAGAATTAGGCCACTGGGACTCCGTGGTTGTAGTACAAATTGTGGTTTCTGGTTGTCAGCTGAGTCTATCTATCATCTATATATGTATCTATATATCTAATTATATTCATACATAATATGTATATATATAATATATGTATATATACACATATATTTATACATAAGCATATATATTCTTTTATTTCTTACATATGTTTCTATATATGCATAAAATAAAATATGTATATATACATATACACATGCATATATATATAAAATACTTATAATTCTATATATGTGACTGAAAAATACATGCACACATACATGTATGCATATATATTTATAGTTGTAGGAACAGATGAAGATAACCTCTATCGTGTTTTATGAAATAAATATTCCTTTGGGAATTATAGAAAAATGGGACCAGTATTGTGAGGAAGAGTTCAATGAATGAATAGTAAAGAAATTCAGTAAGTTCTTTCAATCATTCTAAAATAAGGGTTTTTTTTTAATACAACCACCAGCTGGAAGGGACTTCAACTGTCATTTAGTGCAGCACTTTAATGTTTTTCCAGTGAAGAAACTGAGTCCCAGAGTCCCTTTGTCTTGGTTCGTACAAATAGTGAATGAAACAGATGGGATTCCAGCCCAGGTCTTCAGTTTGGGGATCCAGAATTTTTTTCCTCATATTTTGTGCTGCCCTGTCTTTTTCATACACTGATTCTTGTATATTTTCAACCTCTGTTCCTCTAATTTAGCATCATTAAAAGCATGAGTTTTGTAATTTTTCTCCAGACAAGACCACTAATTTGGTTTTGAGAAAGGGAGTCATAGAGATTTCAGTCAGAAGAGGTCAGCTAAGCAGAGTTTGGAGATAGCGATTAAACACTTCACCCCCTTAAGTGCTGAAGGGATTTAAAGTGAATGCCACAAGCTGACCCTTAACTAATTGTAGTGCTAACAGGGAGACTCTTATGAAGTAGATAACAAATAGCTGCTCCTTCGGAATAGCGAGAGCTTTTCCTCCTGTCCTTTGTTCTCAATGGTGGCTGTCATCTCCTGCTTCCCTGAGGGATTCCCCAGATGGCCACACACTGTGCCCAGGGATAACACTTACTTTTAATGGATAAACCCATGTTCACCAAAAAAGAACTCAATTTCAACTGGAAAAAAAATCATTAGATATTTCTCAACTACACATTTTTTTAAAAAAATAATCATTTAAAAATTGATTTCCAAATTTTTTCCCTTATGGTTGCCCCATCCCCTTTCTTGAGAAGACAAACTTTTTTTTTCTACATTAGCCATGTTACAAAAGAAAATACAATAAAAGCAACAAAATAACAAAATAAAGCAAAAATTTAAAAAGTTTAAAAAATATGCTTCAATCTATATCCAAAATTCATTAGTTATCTCTCTGGAGGTGGATAGCATTTTTCAGTATGGATCCTTTGGAATAGTCTTGGAACATTGTCTTGATCTGAGTAGCTAACTCTTTCTTTGTTGATCATCCTTACAACAGTGCTGTCACTGTGTACAATGTTCTTCTGGTTCTGCTCATTTCACTTTGCATGAGTTCATATGAGTTCATATCCCAGGTTTTTCTGAAACTACCCTGCTCATCATAACCTACAGAACAGTAGTATTCCATCATAATCATATGCCACTCCTGAATTGATGGGCATCCCTTTGATTTCTATTTCTTTGCCACCACAAAAACAAAACAAAAACTGCTGTAAATATTTTAGTACAAATAGGTCCTTTTCCCTCTTCTTTAATCTTTTTACTTTACAGATCTAGTAGTGGTATTGCTAGGCCAAAGGATATTCACAATTTGATAGCCTTTGGGGCATAGTTCTAAATTATTTTCTACAATGATTGGACTAGTTTGCAATTCCACTAATAGTGCATTAGTGTATCTACTTTACTCTGTCCAGCATTTATCATTTACCTTTTCTGTCATGTTAGCCAATCTGATAGGTGTTAGGTGGTGTCTTAATTGTTTTGGTTTGTATTTCATGAATCACTAGTGATTTAGAGCTTTAAAAAAAATTGACAGTTATTGATATTTTTGATTTCTTTATTTGAAAACTGCTTGTCCATACAACTGGAGAATAGTTCTTAATTTCACAAATGTGGCTCAGTCCCCTAAATATTTGACAAATGAGGTCTTTATCAGAGAAATTGCCACAATTTTCTTCTCAGTTTCCTGTTTTCCTTCTATTTTAGCTGTATTAGTTTTGTTTGTATGAAAGCTGTTTAATTGAAATTATTTATTTTACTTCCTGTGATCTTCTCTATCTCTTGTTTGGTCATAAACTCTTCTCTTATCTTACAAAAATTTTTGATGCTCCTCTAATTTATTTATGATATTATCCCTTACATCTAAATCATTTATCCATTTTAACCTTATCCTGGTATAAGGTGTGAGATTTTGTTCTATACCTAGTTTCTGCTAAACTGCTTTCTAGTTTACCCATCAGTTTTTGTCAGGTGTTGAGTTCTTATCCCCAAAGTTGGGAACTTTGAGTTTATCAAACAATAGATTACTATGGTCATTTACTACTATGTGTTGCAATACCTAATCTATTCCACTGATTTATTCCACTCTATTTCTTAGCCAGTACCAGATTGTTTTGATTATTATTGGTTGGTAGTATAGTTTGAAATCTGGAACTCCTTAACATTTTTTTTTCTCATTGATTGCCTTGATACCTTTTGCTTTTTAGATGAATTTTGTTACTCTTTTTTCTAGGCCTATAAAATCATTCTGTATTTCAATTTGTATGATATTCAATAACTAAACTAAATTAGATAAAATTGTTATTTTTATTTTATTGGCTCAGCTTAGCCATGAGCAATTAATATTTCTCCAATTGTTTAGATCAATCTTACTTACATGAAGTGTTTTATAACTGTGTTCATGTAATCCTTGGGTTTGTCTTGGCTTGTAGACTCCCAGGTATTTTATATTTTCTGTAATTATTTTAAATATAATTTCTCTTTCTCTTTCTGCTGCATTTTGGTGGTAGTATATAGAAATATTTATGATTTACATGGGTTTATTTTATATCCTGCAACTTTGCTGAAGTAGTTAATTGTTTCAACTAGTTTTTTTAATTGATTCTCTAGTGTTCTCTAAGTAGACCAGCATATCAACTGCAAAGAGTAATAGTTTTGTTTCCACATTATCTATTTTTATTTCTTTAATTTCTTTTTCTTATCATTGTTGTACTAGTGTTTCTAGTATGATATTGAATAATAGTGGTGATAATGGAACTCCTTACTTCATTCCTGATCTTATTAGAAAGGCTTCAACTTCATCCCCATTACAGATAATGCTTGCTCTTGAATTTAGATAGATATTATTTATCATTTTAAGAAAGATTTCATTGATTCCTATGCTTTCTATTGTTTTTAGTAATAATTGGGTGTCATATTTTGCTAAAGGCTTTTTCTGAATCTATTGATATAATCATGATTTTTTTGAGTTTTGTTTTCAATATGATCAATTACGCTGACAGTTTTTCTGATATTGAACCAGCCCTGAATTAGTGGTATAAATCCAACCTGGTCATAGTACAATCCTCATTAGAATCTGTTGCAATCTCCTTGCTTGTATTTTATTTAAAATTTTTACATCATATTCATGAAAGAAATTGGTCTATAGTTTTCTTTCTCTGTTTTTGCTCTCCCTGGTTTAGGTATCAAAACCATATTTACAGCATGGAAAGAATTTGGTAGGATTCTTTCTTTACCTATTTTTCCAATAGCTTATATAGTATTCAGATTAATTGGTCTTAAATGATTCAATCTCGATATTAACAGAGACTACATTCAAACTTTTTCAGAACACTTAACAATACTAGGAACAGTTGTGCAAATTCTATATCCATGCATTCTCCCTGTCACACATTGCTGCTATTTCTCAAGGAATTTAAAGGAGTAAGGTAACCATAAAATAATTTTATACTTTAGTAATAGCTAACCTTTCTGTCACATTTTAGTTAATCCACACATTGTCTCATTTGAGCTTTACCACACGCCTATGAAGTAAGTACTATATTACTATCCCCATTTTACATATATAAAAAAGGAGGCTGGGAGGCTAGGGTCAGCAGTAGCATTTGAACGCAGATTTCACATCTGCTATCTAATGTGCTGTTATAATAGGCCGCCATTCCTTCTTTCCTTGACACTAAGTGTCAAAGATCTGGCAAAGTACCCTTGAATATTGCTAGCCCAGTTAGGCTGTCCATGTTAGGCTGGATACATTGTAGTAAAAAAAAAAAGTAATTTGGAGTAGAAAAGTATCCAAAATTCTCTTAAGGCTTTTAATAGTTTTGAGGGGGAGGTAGGAGTTCTTAGGCGCTTTGTAAGGACATGAAGCTCTTATCCAGTATATATAACACTGCCTCCGAAGCGACATTGCTGTCATTTCTAACAGCATCTGCGAGATATGAGAAATGGTTTTGTGCTTCCGTTTTCTATATGATTCTATTTCACATTTTATGAAGATACCATATGCCCAATTCATAATAACATCCAGAATGTGAACTGAGACAGCAGATGTCGAAAAGCTTCAGAGTAGTGGAGAATCTTTACCTTTCCTGATATTTTATATTTTCTGCACCTGCCTAATGTCATCATAGATGAAATCTACACACAGTAAGCACAAAATAGGAATAAATGCTTGTTGATTGATTGTTACATATAGGTCTGGGAGGGAATTGTGAACATCACCATTCACTGTGGTCAGCTTGAAATCCTTCCGTGTTTTCCCACCAAGGAGAGCCTACTCCAAAAAATAGACTGCAAACAAATCCAGTATCACTGGAGATGAAGGTGCTCTTTTTCTTTCTGCATCACTTCCACTTCAGCCTGCAGGATGCCAAATTGGTTCTGCAATTCTGAATTGGCAACTGAGAAAAGTCCGTATTACTCATGGGGCCAGAAATGCATGCTTTGTTTGTTTTCTTAGTTGTTTTTCTTTCATCCTTACTTCTCTTTTTATGAGTATTATTATCGTGACTAAGCCACCTGAAGTACAGTCAGAACTGAAGATTTATTCTTTCAGCTCAATGAAAAGATTCAGGACTACATTTCCAACTGGAGACCAGAGTTATTCAAATAACAGTCACTGCTCAGAGTCCAAGGGTAAAATGGTTTTGGTTTGCCATCTGTGCTCCATCTCCATCTCCCATGCTGTTTTATTTTCTTCTTTCCTTTATTTTCCTTTTGCTTGTTTTGTTTAAACGATAAAACCACATTACCTCATAGATTTTTCCATATATTTTTATAATAAGAAAATACCTATTAGATTGTAAACTCCTTTAGGGCAAGGAGTGTCTTTTGCCTCTTTCTTTTCTTTTTCTTTTATTTTTGTAGCCCCAGGGCTTAGCACAATGCCTGGCACATAATATGCACTTAATAAATATTGATTAACTGATTGGTTGAAATGCGCAACTATACACTTTGAATACAGGGAGAAAATAAAACATCAAAATACCTATAAATATGTCTTTGCTGCAGTTTACTTTACTTGAATCTATATTTCAATTTAATCATCATGCACAATGATGATCAAAAAAGAAATCTTTACATTTTACCTCTTAGAACGTTGGATATAAATTTTTGTACAGTACATATATAACTAATTGAAAGTGAAGTAAAGTAGTGTGTTTTTCTTAAGAGACCACTTGCCAGCTATTTATGACTGACTGCTTCCCACACTGAAACTCTGAAATTTATACATGTACATATATGCATATATATATAGAGAGAGAGACAGACAGACAGAGAGGTGTGTGTGTGTGTGTGTGTGTATAACATGTGTATGTATATTTAAAGAATTATTTTAATTACATCATTTAAAATAACTTGTTTTCTTGATCCTGACCTTTGATTACATTGGTGTAGGATTGTTCCAGTTGGGAAACTACTTAAACTAATAAAGATCAGAAACTCATCTCTAACTTGTCTGGACCACTCAGAGGTTAAGTGATTTGCCTATGGTTACGCAGTATGTATTTCTTAGAGACAGAATTTGAGCCCACGTCTTCCTGATTACAAGGTTGATCCTCTATTGACTATACCATGCTCTGTCTCAAAATAATTAATAATATAATAATCTACAACATAATATAATTAAAATGCCATCTGCATGTATAATACATAACATTACATGACATAATATAATAATAAAACTTAATATAATGTTCCACAATAAAATATAATAATCTACCATAAGAATAATCACAGGATTTTAGAGTTCAAAGTAACCTTAGAGATCATCTTGTCCAATGCCTTCAAGTTACAGATGAGAAGCCCGAGAGCCAGAGAAGTTTAGTTACTTTAGTTTCAAAAATAGTAAGTAGAAGAGCCAAGTTATGAACCCAGACCTTTACCCTTCGACTATAGTGCTCTCTCCACTGGTCTAATAGCATTTCATTTTAGCATGAATGACATCATATTCTGTCAAACATAATCAAAGACATTATTTTTTTTTTACCATTTTTGCTATTTCAGCTACATTGAAGTTTGATATTGGTATACTACTCTTGAAGAAGAGAGGAAAAAAGTATGCATCACTTTTTCATCAAAATACTCTTTGAGAAACATTTTATTCAATGCTATGTGTAGTTGAAGATGTGAATACAGTTGCCTTGTAACAAAATCCCCACCATAATCTGAACCACAGCTGTCAGTTTCAACTCCAAGGCACATGAACAAGGAACCTGCAAGGATGAAACATCTTGTGGTCCCGACTCCAGTTCAGAAAGATATCTCATTGGCAGAGTCTTATCTACTGGGGCTAAGACCTAGTGGACCTCTCCCCCTGCCCCATTCCTTTCTCCTTTCATGTCATGGTTATCTACTGATAACTTTGTTGTTCTCTCAGAAAAAAAAAATGAAATCTGATCCCTGGGGAGGGGAGAGAAGATGAAGAAAGAGGGAAAAAGTCGTTGAAAGCTATGTAGTTTCTGTGACAGATAGGGCTTGGGCAGGAATCTAGTAGTTAAATTGCAAATGCAGCTGAGCAAGGTAAAACAGATTAGGGAAAACCTAACAAAAGGGAAGAAAAGTTCTCTTTGGATAGAACTTTGATCAAGAGCCCCTAGAAATTAAAAAAAAAGGGAAAAAAGAAATGTATGTGATAATTTTATTATATATTTAAAAGGAATAGCAAGTTGTACATGATAGCAATTTCATGTGCAGTCATCCTTTTTTATTGTATTATGTCATGGAAGTGCTTCTTTTATTTCATAAATTAAAATTAAATAAATAAATAAAATTTTAAAAGGACCCCCAGAAATTGAGTCCTCAGTATTCAAAATTGGGAATGGCTTTTAGTTATAAAAAGTGCACAGAAGAGTTAGCAGCAAGTCAGACAGAAAGTCAGAAGCCCTATGACCACAATTATGGAGGGCAAAAATGATTATTTAGGGATATCTAGGGAATCTCTTTGTCTCTGCCTCTCTCTGCCTCTCTCTCTCTCTCTCTCTCTCTCTCTCTCTCTCTCTCTCTCTCTGTCTCTTTCTCTCTGTTTCTGTCTCTCTCTCTGTCTCTTTCTCTCTGTTTCTGTCTCTCTCTCTGTCTCTTTCTCTCTGTTTCTGTCTCTCTCTTTGTCTCTGTCTCTCTATCTCTCTGTGTTTCTCTCTTTCTTCCCTCTCTGAGCAGAATTTGAGAATTGGAAAAGACCTCAGGGATCACCTTATCTTTCTTTAAAGACCTTTAGGAATAGAGAATTCACTACCTTTCAATGAAACATTGTATTTTTGTATGGCTTTGTATACATACATACACACACACACACATGTATGTCTATATCTATGTCTATGTATATGTGTGCATAAACAAATATATTTTGTACATGATATGCAAATTATTGAGTTGAAATCTCTCTTCACTTGTATCTGTCATTCCTACCTCTCTCTTGAGTCAAGTAGAACGAGACTAACCCCTCTTCTACAGGACCGTCTTTCAAATGCCAAGTAATTGTTACTTATGTACAAAATTCAGAAGGGAAGAAGGTGAGAGGTCTGAAGGAGACTACTTTCTATGTTAAAAGGAAGAATGAACTGTTTCTTGAAAGAATGTGTAATGGGGACTGGTTTCTCAGGACTTCCTTATTAGGCTGATTGACTGTTTGCATATCCTGCCTCCAAAGTCTTCATAGCTCATACTTTTTGTCCAGTGGGGATCCCACCAGTTATACCTAGAACCAAGAAGGAAAAAAAAATGAGACAACCCAAAACACAACTCTCAGCCACCTCAGGGGTATAATGCAAAAGGATGGAGAACAGGAAAATAGCTTTTCACCCTACCCAGTCAGTTCATGGCATCTCTGTTGTTGGTGAATGTGACCTTTAACCTTTACCCTCTCTAGGATTGAGAAAGTGTCACAGTATGGCAGTTTTTAAAGATAATCCATTCAGTCTATATATACAATTGAAAGAAATAAATCCCATCGGCTTGGGAGGAGAATAAGCAATGTCTTATCTCAGAATCTGGGTGCCTCCATGTATACATACATACACATACATGTGTACGTATGTATATAAACAGAAGGCATAGGGTGAACTGAATATGAAGAGATGATACCTAAAAAATAAAATTAAATGTTGAGAGGAATGTACTGGGAGAAAGAGAAAGGGAGAGGTATAATGTAGTAAATCATCTCACATGAAAGAGTCAAGAGAGAGCTTTTAAAATGATGGGAACGAGGGGGGAGGTGAGAAGGAATAAGTGAACCTCACTCTCATTGAATTTGGCTTAAGGAGACAATAACATACACACTCAATTGGGTAAGAAATCTACTTTACCCTACAGGATAGCACGGGGAAAGGGGTTAAGAAAGGGGACATAATAGAAGGGACAGCACTTTGGGGGAAGGGGCAATCAGAAGCAAACACTTTTGTGGAGGGACAGTTCAAAGGAAAGAACAGAATAATTGGAGGGTGGGACAGGATAGAGGTTAATATAGTTAGTCTTCCACAACATGACTGTTGAGGAAGTGTTTTGCATAACTACACATATATAACCTATATTGTATTGCTTGCTTTCTCAATGAGGGTGGATGGGGAGGGAGGAAGGGAGAGAATGTGGAATTCAAGGCTTTAAAAACGAATGTTAAAAATTGTTTTTACATGCAACTGGGAAATAAGATATACAGGAAATGGGGTACAGAAACTTATCTTGCCCTACAGGAAAATGGAAGGGAAAGGGATGAGAAGGGAGTGAGGGGTAATAGAAGAAAGGGCAGATTGGAGGAAGGGGTAATCAAAATGAATACTCTCCTGACAGGGGCAGAAAGGAGAGATGGGGAGAAAATTTGGAATTCAGAATCTTGGGGAAGTGAATGTTGAAAACAGAAAATAAATAAATGAATGAATTAATATATATATATGCATATATTTAATCACGCATACATATACACACACATGCACACACATATATTATATATGTGTGTAATATATATGTTACATATATGTTCATATATATATATATATATATATATATATATATATATATATATGTAAGAATCTTCTAAGGGGAAATGTTTTGGGCCATCTCCTCTGTGAGGCTGATCCCATGGCCCTGTGAAAATAGTCTTAAGAATTTCCAACTTTATTATTTGTTGTTTTCAATTTTGGATGAGGCTTAATCTGTTGGCTCCAGGATCATAAGTTTTAAAACATCAGAAGAGTAAGTCTTTAGAAGTCTGAGTCCATGCTGGGTTTTGCAGCTAGCCCGGTATTAATGCCCTGAGGAGCAATGAGTGACTTTCATGTCCTATCCAAGTCAGTGGTAGCTGAAAGCAGAACTCATCTGGCCATCATGACACATCTGGATAAAAATTTTGTGGGACCAATGTCATGTAGAAAGTGTGTTAAATTTGAACCTACTTTGTCCAGAGATTGAAGTAGTATAGAGGAGTGTGTGCACCTGAGATGTCTGGAGTTTATACTTTTGTTACTGCTTTATCTTCCAAATAAATATCTTTTGTAAAAACAATAAATAAATAAATGAATTATATAAGGGAAAACATGTGGGTCAATAGTTGTAAAGATAATAACCACCTCATAATGTATTTTTTTTGTACTTTATTGTTGGGGAAAGGATCAAGTATTAAAAGCAAAATTTACCTATAAAAAGGAAAAAAAAAGGGAAAAAATAAGGGGAAAAAGAGGGGAAATAATTTGAAGTGGGATAGTAGCTAGACCAGTGATTTAATTGGCATAGGAAACTCCTAGATGAAGAAACTCCTTCTTGCAATACAAGTCCACAATTTTCATGCAAATTACATTCTTTGAAAATTGCCCATGCCACTCAAAAATTAAGTGACTTGCCCAGGGTCACACAGATATTCTTTGTCGGAAGCATAACCCAATTTTGTTCTTTCTGGTTCCAAGGTCAACCACACTATGCCACCTCTATAAAGCAGGATAAAATAATCTTAAGCTGTATCAATATTCTAATAATGGGCAGATCCAAGATGAGGGATTAAAGGTAGAAATCCAGCCAAACTCTCCCAACATTCCCCTCCAAATGGCTTTAAAATAGTGTCTAAATCAAATTGTAGAGTGGCAGATCAGTGGAATAGATTAGGTATACAATACACAGTTGTCAATGACTATGAAAATCTGGTGTTTGAAAAGGGAAAGAATTTATTTCTTCAAAAATCTTTATAACAATTTTCTTTGTGGTGTCAAAGAATTGGAAAATGAGAGAATTCCCATCAATTAGGGAATGGTTGAACAAGTTGTGACCTATGTTTGTGATGAAATACTATTGTGCTATAAGAAATGATGGGCAAAATAGTTTCAGAAAAACCTGGCAAGTGTTTACATGAACTCATAGAAGTGAGCAGAACCAGGAGAACATTTTACATAATAGAAGTCTTGTGAATGACTTAGTCACTCTGATCAAGACAATGATCCAAGACTAGATCCAAGGCCCCATGATGAAAAATGCTATCCACCTCCAGAGAGACAACTGATAAACTCTGAATGCAGATTGAACATACTTCATCTTTTCTTTGTTTTTATTGCTTGTGTGTTCTTTTGTAACATGACTAATGTCAAAATGTTTTGCATGACCTCACGTGCATAATTGAAATCAAATAGCTTACCTTCTCAAAAGGGGAGGGGGAGGAGTAAGGGAGAGAAATTAGAAGTCAAACTTTTTAAAAAGATTGTTTATTTTTTTATATGTAATTTGGAAATATTTAATGAAATAAATAATATATATATGAAAATTGAGATTGATTGCTCTTTTAATGTACGTGGGTTTATCCATTAAAAGTAGATGTTATCCAGCAACATTGTGTGATGACCAGCTTGGATAGAGTTAGCTCTTCTCAGCGATGAGATGATCTAAGACAATTCCTAAAGACTCATGATAGAAAATGCTAGTCACATTCAGAGAATCCTATGGAGTCTGGATGCAGATAGAAGCATACTATTTTCTCTCTTTTCTTTTCTTTCTTGTGGTTTTTCCCTTTGGTTCTGATTCCTTTTTTTTTTTTTTTTACAACATGACTAATGTGGAAATATGTTTAATATGATTGTATATATATATAGCCTATATCAGATTGCATGCTGTCTTGGGGAGGGGAGAGAGGGGGGAAATTTAGAACTCAAAATCTTACAGTAGTGAATGTTGAAGACAATAAATAAATAAATAGATAGATAGATAGATAGATAGATAGATAGATAGATAGATAGATAAATAAATAAATGTAATAGGTGTGATCCCTGGGTACCTCACACCTATCAGATTGACTAACATGACAAAAAAGGAAAATGATTTGTGCTGGAATGTGGAAGTAAAAAAATTAGTACACTAATGCACCACTGATATACTTGTGAATTGCTGAAACCATTCCAGATCACAGTTGGAACTATGCCCAAAGAGTTATAAAACCATGCTTACATTTTGACCAAGCAGTGCCACAATTTATTGTTTCCCAAAAAGATCCAATAAAATGAAAATGATGTGTATGTACAACAATATTTTTAACAGTGCTTTTTGTGATGGTGAATTAATGGTGGAATGGTGGAAATTAACAAGATGTACATCAATTGAGGAATACTGAACAATATGTGGTATTTGATTATGATGGAATACTATTGTGCTATAAGAAATGACAAACAAGATGGTTTCAAGAAAAACCTTGGAAGATCCATATTAACTGATACAAAGTGCCATGAATGGCACCAGGGGAGCATTGGAGATAGGAATGTTACATTGTAAGGATCAACTATGAAAGACTTAGCTACTCTGATCAAGACAATGATACAAGATAATTCCAATGGAGCTGTGATAAAAATGTTTTCTACACCCAGAGAAATGTTGAACTCTGGGTGCAGATTAAAACATACTTTCTTCACTTTTTCAAAAACATTTCTAACCCTTTTTCCCCCAAACATAGCTAATATGGACTCTGTTTTACATGACTTTATATGTATAATTGATATCATATTGCTTTCCTTCTCAATGGGTGGAGGAGGGGTGGGAAGGAGGGAGAGAATTTAGTACTCAAAATTAAAAAAAAAGAATGTTTAAACAAACAGATAGATAAATACATAAATAATCTAGAATGCTTTTTAAAATGCCTACCTTATGCAAGATGGATTTCAGGGATTGGGAGAGGAAAAGAATTTAGATAAGACATATCTGCCCTCATGATGCTTATAAAATGCATTACAAAATCGTTTGTGCTAAATAAAATACGCAAAACAATTAGACCTACATGAATTCAAGCAATGGAATACATTCAATCCCACTTGAGTCTGCTAGTAAAGACTTCATGGTAGAGGTAAATTTTGTATTTAACTTTTAAAAGATAGGAATACAACTGATTTGCAAAGAGTGAGAAGGGCAGGAACTTTGTGCTGGAAGGGACATTTAACATGAGCAAATCTAATTCCTCTCTTTTTAATGGTGAGGGAACTGAAACTTAGAGAGTAGAAGTGATTTGTTCTAGGTCACATAGGTAGTCAGGGAGAGAGAAAGGATTTAGACCAAAGTTTTCAGAATAAAAAACCAGCATTCTTTCCACTGAACTACTTGCAGAGTAGCACACCCGCATTTAATGCAAAACCACACTAGAATTTAATGGAAAAGACAGTAATAAAACAAATGTCTCCTGCCTCTCAGTTCAGCACCGTTTCCTTAGCTTTGAGAAAGATGTTATGGCCTTTTTCCCATATTTAATTCTGTTTCCTTTTCCTCTAATTCCCCTATCATATGTACCTTTCCTTCCTTTCTCCTGTCCAACAAAAATGTGATGTTATGGGACCTCAAAATAATTTTAAAATTTTTTTTCTGCTTAATTCCTACCTTTCTGCTGTAACCCTTCTGCACACAAACTGAAGATTTCATTTTTTACAGCCGTCAAGTATGCCATTCCCAAACACTAAAAAATCATTTGTAATGAAAAGTTATATTAAAAAAAGGGCGCAGTGAAATAAAAATAACTTTAGGAATCTTTGTCTATGGCCACAGTCCCTTGGAGTATACGAAATAGAGTGTACTCGGTAAAGCACAATTTTGTGGCCTTTGAGATTTATGATCTACTGGTACATTGAAAATAATTGACTATGAGAATCTACAGAAAACTACTGATATAGCACCCACTGGGTGAACTCAATTAATTCATGCCATAAATTTCAGTAGAAACCCCCCAAAAAGCTGATGAAATTCCTTCTTTTCTGAGAAAATAAAATGAGAAAAATCCCTCCTTGAATGGCTGATGCTCTCTGAAAAGGAAGCAGGCATAACATAGTCTTTTATAGCTACCTTGATAAAATCCCTCAAAACTAATACCAGATAGTGAACCACTGCACAGAACCTCTTATTCAGAGCTAAACAGTTAAGAAAGATCTGGGGGTAGGGAAAGAAGATCTCAAATGAAAGTCTATTCAGAGTTATGTGATAAATTTTACCATCAATTTATATGTTCCAATTAAATTTTGATCATGGTGAATTTAGGTTTTGTTTGAAATAAATGCTATTTAAATAAAAAATTTCATGTAGAGATTTAAATTTATAATTGAGCATCATTACAACCTGTACAAATTTTCCACTTTACTGGGCTATTGATCGTAGCTGACATGTTTTATGTTACTTTATCTCCAATAGAAACTTGTGTCCATAACCAGTTCTTCCACTTCTAATGGCACTACCCCCCCCACACACAATTTTACCATTCTGATTTGGAATAGGTTATATTTATATGAAAACATTAATTCTTCCACATTTGAAGAACCTGAATGCCTCAAATGTCATAGACTTCAAAGAAAGATATCTATACAGTGACAGACCGGTAATAAAGTATCATTTCCTCCATTATCGAAGATTATTCCCAGTTCTGTACAAATAGGGATGTATTAGTTTCTTTATCTGTAGAATGGGGCTAAAAACTTCTGTTCCCTGTGCCTTTCCTAAAATCACTGGGGGACAATTAGGAATCATTTAAAAATATATCCTAGGATACACTTGATTCAAGACAGATGACTTGAACTCAATGAAGGAAGTTGTGTGTGATATTTTACTTGATATAAATGTAAAGTACTGTAGTTAGTTTAAAAAAAATCCACATAAGCATAGTATAGTGGAGATATATCAAGGCACCATTTTATTTGAAAAGACTAGGAAGTTTTTAGTGTTTATTTTTGAATTCCTGGAATCAAATCCAGTCTCAGATACTTACTAGCTGGCTGAGCTAGGCAAGTCATTTAACTTCTCTTGCCTCTGCTTCTTTAACCGTAAAATGATGATAATAATAATGCTTACCTATCCCGTTGTTGTGAGGAAGAGAATAAACATTTATTAAGCACCTACTGTGCTTCAGGAGCAGTGCTAAGCACTTTACAAATATTTCATTTGATCCTCACAACAATCCTGGAAGGTAGATGTTATTATTATCTCTATTTTACAAATGAAGAAACTGAGGTAGACAGAGATTAAGTGACTTTCCTGGGGTCACATGGCTAGTAAGTTCTGGGGTAAAATTTGAATTCAGGTCTTCCTTACTCCAGGCCCATTCACTAAGCTACCCACCTGCCTCTTAATCAAATATTTGTAAATATTTGAGATGGGGAGAAAATATTTGTAAAAAAGCACTTTATACAGTGTTTGACACATACAAGAAGCACTATAAATTCCCTTCCCTTCCTTTCCCTTCTGGTCCCTTCTGTTCCCTTCTTTTCTTTCCTAATATTTTGTTGTGGCAACCAAAAGAACTAAATGAAACCTTAGATCGAATCAGCAGACAAAGTGCAGTATGGTGTCCAGAAACAAGAAGATGATAGTCTCCCTGTATCCTGCCCAGGTCAAACCATGACTGCTGGTTCTGGAGCCTCATTAATGAATAAACTTTGACAAAATGGTGGGCTTTGTTTCAGAGTACAGAGACCAGAATTTTCAGTGATTTGAAAAAATGCCATAACGGATTTGCTGAAAAGATTGTTGATGATTTTAGCCTGAAAAAATAATTAAAGAGAATATGATTACTGTCTTTAAATGTTTGAAGAGCTGTCACAGTGAAAAAGAGTATACTGTATTTTGCCATGTATAAGATGCACATTAATTTTGGGGGCCGAAATTTGAAAAAAAATGTTTTACATAAAGTTATTGAACTCAACTTTTATTCATCTGCTCATAGCTTTCAGGCAACTTTTGGGCAAGTCTGGTGCATGTATGCATGATTAGTCCATTCCTTTTCATGAACCTGAAGCACCAGCTGTGTCCTCCTTTGAAATGAGTAACTTGTTTTTCATCAGCAAGTCTTCTTGCCTCATGCTGACCCATCTTTGTGGACATAGGAATTCCAACTGCCCTTTGCTCTTCAATCCAAATCTTCGATTCCCTCTCTAAATCAGGCCATTTTGCTGACTTGCCTCTCATGGCCTTCTTCTGCCGTGGCGTTTTCAGTAGGGTTTCTTCTTCCTGCAGCCAGTCTTGGATTGTTTTCTCAGTTGGAGGAGGACCAAACTTACATTCAGCAGCACGATTTCCATTCACTTTTGCAAGCTGGATCACTTTTAATTTGAATTCAACACTGTACAAAAATCTTTTCTGAGCTATTTCTGGGCAGAACATGGCAAAACGTAACCTAAAATACTAGTAACTAATGTGAAACAATGAATGCAAAGACAACAAGCGTGAAAAAGCAGGAAATGTAAGTAAAAAAAATCTGCAACAATGAGCACAAAAATAAGCGCAAAAAAGCGGGAAATGCAACTAAAAAAAATCTACAACCACCGTTTTCAGACCCCAAATTTTTTGAAAAAGGATGCATCTTATACATGGGGAAATATGGCAGTTGTTACCTAGTTCTACCATCTCCTTTGAGTTTCAGGGCCACATCACCAACTATCATGGTGATATTTCAAACTGGTATCTCAATCATACATATCTCAAATTCAACATATCCAAGAGAGATGTCACTATCCTTTCCTCAAAACCAGTGCCTTTTGAGTAATGTGAGAAAGAGAAGATGTGAGTGACCCCTTACTGCTTGTAACCTGTGACTATACTCTTCTACTGTCACCCCTCTCACGCTCCACCCATAATCACTATGGACACCACAGTGCCAAAGAGAAAGGATGAAGAAAATGCTAAGAGAGCTTAGACCAAGGTGAACGATGAACCACAGAGGAAAGTGCCACAGTTATTTGCTAAAGCTGCCCCTCCAAGGCCAGAACCTAAACCTCAAATACACCTACAAAGAAGAAAGAGAATTTACCCTAAAGGGAAAAGGATGGGAATGACCCCCAAAGAAAATGGAAATGACAAAACAGACCAGGAACAGAAAGTTAAAGGTGTTGGAAATACAAGTGAATTGTGGGAAATTTTTATAATAATGTACTTCTGGTGACTGTACAGTTTGAACTATTATTTTTAAATTAGTTTATAAAATGAAGCATTTTGTGTTACTTTAAAAAAAACTATGATGTTAGTTCACAGAATGCTTTGTTGTTTTGGAGGGACAGGACAAATATTATAGACAGGATGTTTCAGAAGCTGGGTTGAAATGTGTATGAATTTCTTCCCCTCCTAGTTTTTGAGAGGGCTCCTCTTGAATACCAAGGTGAGGTTTCCTGACACCTCTCCTCACTTCCAAAGACTTGATTTATTGGTATGAATACTGATACCCCGAGCCTGTCTGATGGGAGGAGGTGTGGATAACTCGAAAAGTTGCAATTCTTCCCTGACTGCTATAAACATGAACTTAATTCCTCCAAACAGAAGACTCCATCAGGACCTGCCTCCATTTCTCCCCCTCCACCAACTCCCAAATCAATTCTGTTGGATATTAGTATTTTAGGTAATATGGACTTGAATTATGGTCCTGAGATGGCCTCCCTCAAAGAGCTAAAGTTCTTTTCATGCTCGGGGAATCTTCTTCTCCTTTTTTTTTTTTTTATTGAGAATTCTTCAGTTTTCAACCTGTTTTCTCAAGACCAGGGTAAACTCATGAAAAGTTGTTAAACAACATATATACCCAATGTGTCTCATTCTAAACTTTCATGTTTAAATTATAAAATGAAGACTCTTCATTAGGTTTTATAATGACTTTATGTTCTTAGTAGTTCTTGAAGGCAGGGAGTTTGAAAGTTGTTGTATACTTTTACGACTAGTCCATGTCCTGCCTGAATTAACCTGATTGTTTAAGGATATATGTGTATGTGTGTGTGTGTGTGTGTGTGTATATACACACACACACACACACACACACACACACACACATATATACATATATATGTATATAAATAGACATGGATACAAATTTTGGGGGAAAATACCTATTTTAACCTTTTTCTATTTCTGTTGAAATCATCACCATTCTTTCAGTGTCTCTGGGTTGGAACCTAGTAGTAATTCTCTACTGCTCATCCTCCCTCACTATACATATCCAATAAATCATCATATCTTCTCATTTTTATCTCAAAATCATCTCTGCCACCTGATCTTTTTTTCTCTATTCATGTGGCTTCCACATTAGTTCAGGTTCTTGTCACCTCTCAGCTTTCCATTGTAACAGCCTCCCGAGTGATCTCTCTACCCTAAATCTACCAACCCCCATAACAGTCATATGTGAGAGGATTATTTTTCAGGGCTATTTTAGAGAGAACCGAAAAGGAATCCCTGTGTCATCATAGAAGCAATGGAGTTGGAGTCAGAAGAACAGAGTTTGCATCTTAGCTCTGCTATTTAAAATCTGCTTGATTTCAGGCACATCACTTAATTTCCCTTATTCTTATCTCTCTTATCACATATGTGTGAAAGGTGTGGATAGAATTAGATAATCTCTAATTAGATAACCCCTTCCAATTGTGGAGCCTATGAATTTATAGATGTGGATTGAACTAGATGACATCTTTCGTCCCTTCTATTGCTAAAATTCTATGATTCTATGAAGCATCTTTATAATTTATGGCATAAAATATATAAAATTTACAGTCAGAATATCTTGGTTAAAGCTCAAAGTCCACCACTTATTAGATATGTGACTGGATTTATCACTTAGTCTCCTTAAACTTAGTTATTTCACCTTTACAAGTTGTGATTACTATTTTATACTTGCTTTCATAGGGTATTTATTTTACTTCAATGCTTCAAATATCTCTAATTTTGTTCATATTAGTATGGCCCCATCCCATCTCTCTCAAACACTATACCCCTATACAAAGATCATATCATCTCTCTCCCTCCAGATTAGTAGATTTCTTCATCAATTGCCTTGGACATTGCGCACACACACACACACACACACACACACACACACACACTCACACACACACACAAATACTTATATGTGTGTGTGTATATATGTATACACATATATATATACACACACACACACACACATACAAAGAGAGAGAGAGAGACAGAGAGAGAGAGAGAGAGAGAGTTACAGGCAACATAGTAATAAGCTTATCTGGCCTTAGCTAAATTGGAATTCAGACTGCATTCCTCACTTGGACTGTACTTAAGGTCTTTCCTGCTCAATAGGACCCTCCAGAGCTTCTACTCCATTGCCCTAGCCTTTGTGGGCACCCAAGGTCACTTCTCAAGGCTGAGATAAGGCATCCAAGCTAAAGTTGAAAATTGTAAAGTGTTTTATAAATGTGAGTTTCCAACATTATTGCTACAATTATTGGTGCTTTCTAATCTTTTTCCCCCCTCTTCCATTCCATGTATATGAATTTATGGTCACATTCATACATGGCAAAGTCTCCAGGTATTCTTCTATTTTGAATTAAATGACAATCTTACAAGATTTTATGGAAATGTATGCCACTCGGAACACTTAATGTCATAAATCCTTGCAGTCCCTGTTAGAAGTTAAACTAATTTATTAGAATATTTAAAGATATTTAGCTCATAATCTGACCCAAATATAAATTCTTGCACCTTAACATATCCGTTAAATACTGTGCCTACCTAGATGCTTAGATTGCTGGCCCCAGGGAGTGAGGTCATCCTTGCACTTTAATAATAGTTAGTGATATAACAGTCTTAGAATAGGGAGAGGTATTTTTTTGGTTTCTCTTTACCTCCTTCTGCTCCCAATTTGTCATATTGCTTTTGATCTCACTACAGAACTGAGAATCAGACTCATTATCTTTCTCACTTACAAGAGTCCAGAGGGATAGATAGAATCAAGTATTATTGTTCTCTTTGGAGTCCAATGAAAATCAGTAGGGAATTTCTTTATCTTCCCAATTGCATTTTGTCCATACAGATTTTATCTTTGTTAGGATAGAAGTCATCAGGGTCGTAAAAATCAGAAATGTGCCAGTTAGGAGAACTCTTCTCTAACTAACATCCCACATCCTTTACAATAGAGATTTCAAATTGATTCTGGCAAATTCCTAGAAAATTTAAGCGATTTTTTTTTTCTTAAAGCAAGTGAAGCTGTGTAATCTTTGCGTGGTATTGTGAGTGTAAGTAATTTCCCGGTGTGCTACATTACTGCTTGTTCCTGTAACAAAGGAAGAAAAGTGTAACAGTACAATGGATGGGGTAGAGATCACTGAAAGCCCATAATGGACCCTGAAGGAAAACAGTTAACCTGATGAAGCATTTGAGTAGGAGCCTGAATGGACACTTTAACTGTTTTTGCAGATTTCTAACTCTTTCAACTGTCAGATATGCCTCTAGATAAAAATCCTAATCCTTAAAACCACAGCTGATAATGTTCTGGGAGTGTAAGGAGGAGATGATTTTGACTTACATAAGTGCCTTTTTTCTGTCTATTCTTCTGTAATGGAAAGCTTGGGAAACTTGTATCCACCAGTCAACAGCATAATAGTCTCTTCCCTAAGTAAGAGAGTGTGGTATAGTGGTGAGAGCACTGGATTTATAATCCAAAGATCTGAGCTTGAGTTATCTTGCTACATTTACTTGGAAATTATTTGTTGACAAATACTTATGAAGTATTTTGTCCATTATATTCAATGAGTTGTAACAGGGACCAGAGATAGAATGGTGAAGATGAAAAAAAGGAGGGAAACAAGCATTTATTAAGCACCTACTATGTGCCAGGCACTGTGCTAAGTACTTTATAAATATCTCATTTGATCCTTGCAATAACGCTAGGACGTAGGTACTATTATTACACTCATTCTGTGGTTGTAGAAATTGAGGCAGACAGAGGTTAATGACTTGCCTAGCGTCACATAGCTAATAAGTATCTGAGGCTAGATTGGAACTCAGGTCTTCCTGACTCCAAGACCAGAACTCTATCCCCTGTTCCATCTAGCTGTCAATTAGTTTAGACCCTTGAGAAAGAGGTGATACTATGTTCCCGGCAATTAGTTGGTGCTTAATAAATGGAATGACCCATACTCCTCTACATGAATGGATCTGAGATCTCACTTACATGACGTACATGAGCAATCAAGCTGTTACTAGCCTGCAAAAGTTAAGGTTACTTCCAAAGTATGAATTCCTTATCTAGAGAAGGCTTCAAGAAGAACAAGTGGGACATGTAGAGCATGTCTGGAGTGCAGCCTGGAAAGGAATGAGGAATGGAGTTCTTCCTGGAAAGAAATTGTATTTGAAGTGACTCCAAAGAACTTGCAGTCTTCCAAACGTCAGCTTTACTTCTTTGCCTTTCCCTACGACAACTAGCTTGATGATGGAGAGCAATGAAGACGGGGCTGGTCTTGGGCGCCCTCTTTCAATGGGGATCCTGTGAAGATCCATCCAATCAGAGGAAGAATCTGCAGGAGTGGAAGGCATTTCTGATGTGTAAATTCCATGGTCAGAATGTGAAGCCTGGAGAAGCTGACATAGATTTTAATATATATATGCCTACCAATGCTGTTTCATTATGGTTCACAATAAACTATAATATAATGTCCAAGCCTCAGTTTCCTCATCTGTGGGAAAGGGCCTGTGGTATACATATGTTAAACTCATTGTTGTGAGGAAATTGATTTGCAGATCATTAACTATTATACAAATGAGTTATACAATTACGTAACTTGTGACTTTTAACATTCATATCTGAGCATGTACGTACATCCAGATGAGTGTGTTCCCCTTCAGAGTAGGCATGTTGGGAAGATGTGTGCTTCCTTTAATAAAGCCTCCATTGTTCAAAACATTAATGAGGTTTCTCTTTCAGTATTGAACACTTCCTATATACAGAAACAATAACAGTATGCAGAAAATTTCTGCAGAATAATGGCAAAATTAGAAATAGAAGATATGCTCTCTAGCCCAAAGCTATGAGATCATGAAAGAAATAATACAATCACAATTTAACATGACACACAAATACATTTGCTAAACATAAATATAACCTGTAAGCCATGCAGAACTATGAGTGACAGTCCAATAATGTATATGGAGTCAGAAGTCCTGGGTTTGATTCCTAGTTCTGCCAATGTGTGTGGCCTTGGGTCACTTAACTTCTTTGACATGCAATATCCTCATCTGTAAAAATAGAATTAATCACACCTCTGCAGTAGATATGGTGGATGGGGTGGACACTGACTATGAACATAGAGGACCTGGGTTCAAATCCTGATTCTGCTACTGTGTTGGTAATCAAAATAGGCTCCTTAGCACTTAGTTCAACAAGTGCCCTTGAAAAGTTTGGTCTTTTGTTTCCTTTGATTAATTCAGTGTCTTTGATTGAGTCTTACTAGGAGCTAAGCCCCAGGCCCAAACCCCTATTAGGTGTAAAACCCTAGTGGGTGTTGATTGGCAACTAAGGTAGGGCCCAAGGTGGGGCTAACTCCAGGAAGAGCCTAGTTTACATGTCTGGGAGAACAGAGGCTTTTAGACCATGTGGGTTTAAGTCCACCTCTTTGTGACGATTCTAGGTCACGTGGGTGAGTCGCATGTGTGACTGACCCTTGACCCTGAAAAAGATAGAAAAACCAGGGGTTGGCTTTCTCTTCTTTGGAGCTCTTACCCAGAGCAGTGGTGGCGTGAGTGACTCTGGGCCAGCCCACGTTATGAGCTCCCGGGCTGAACCTAGATGTCGGTAGCTATGAATCTGTATTTGGTCTGTCTGTTGATGTTTGTAATTTGTTTAGGGCTGTCACTCATGCTGGTGTGCTGATGCAGAGACTCCTGGGCAGCTGTAGCTAAGAAGGCATCTAGCTCGTAAACCCAGATGCTGGGACTTTGTTAAACTCTGGTAACTATGTATTGGGATTTGAATCAGATAAGGTCTGTCTTTGTACTTTGCTTGTATTTTGCTCTGAAGTTCAGGGAGCTGTTTTTTTCCCCTGAACTAAGTGAAAGATATTTGTATGCTGAATTAAAGTAAGCTTGTCAACCCTTTAATGTTGCTTTCCTTACTAAAGCAGATCAAAAGAACCTGTGCTTTTGCAGCATGTTGGCAGCTTTCTGGGTGCTGGTTGTTGGTGGATTTTACACCCCCACAGAAGCTGCTAGCTGGATTGTTGAAATAATGCTGTAACATAAAAAAAAATAGTGCATGGGAAGTACATGGTAAGTACAGGTAGAATATATAATATTGAAGATCTTTAAGGCATGTGCATATGTTTGCGTATACATGCATATGCATTTGTGCATGCCTGTGTATGTGAATGCATACATGTATTCATGTGTACATATTGACAGCATTATAGAATGAGCACCTTGTATAGATCTAATTGGTAACTTCAGATTTTCATTGGGGAGCTCAATTTTTTGCAGGAAGTTCTCTAAGAAAAGAAATAGGATTTGCTTGGGAGGAGGCACAACAGCTTTCTAAGAAGGGACAATTTCACACTGGAAGCTTCCAAATCAGTGATTTGCAAACGAAAGGCTGTCATTACAGACTTGCAGAATGACTTTATCATGCAGTATTACATACTACATAGTTATCTATGTGTGTGTCTCATCCCTCTACAAGATTATAGATTCCATGAAGGCAAACTATCTTACCTAAACTTTGAATCTATTTGAGTTTTCTGTGCACTGGAACTTTAATAAATGGCTGTTGTTAAATATATTAGAAAGATTTTCTTTGATGGTGTCAATATATCTTAAGGAAACAATCATTTCCTCTTGTTCAAACTAGTTAGACTGGTATTGTTGAAGTAAGTCTAGAAGAACTCATTTCCCACTCCTGCCAAGTACTTTAGAATGATGGAAATATATTTAAGGCTGTTTCTCCCTTATTTATAAAATGTCATACAAACAATAGTTTATGAATAAGTAAATTGTAATTCAACAAGTTAGAGAATGCTAGAATTGAATAGAGATCACTTTCATCCATCATTCCCAAGGAAACTGAGGCTGCAGATGGTCAAGGTATTTCTGTAGGAACCCACATCTGGAACTGGAGCCTTGGACTTTCTCACTGTAAGATCAAAGATCTTTTCTCTATATCATCTTTTTATAATGGTCATTGTCATAATACATATATTAATCACATATATGTATAAACATGTATAAACCATGTATGATGTGATAAATTAGTATCAAATACAGCAAATACATAGTTTCTACACTTCAGATAGCGTAGTACATGGCAAACAGTACAGATCTGAAATGATAGCACCTAGGATTGGGCTTCATTTCTAGTACCTCATAGATATGACACTCACTCTCTGAGTTTCAATTTTGTCACCTGTATGATGAGAATAATAATACTAACCCTATTTGCATAATAAGTTTATTTTGAAGGAAGAAATAACTTTTGAAATTGTAAGATAAATTATAAAATGTATTAATTATGAAATAACTGAAATAGAAATAAAAGGAGGAATGTATAATTATCATAAAAATATAATGTATACTATAGCTACATGATGGAGACACAGCACATCATGGTTAATGGACTGACTTTTGAATCAAGGAAGTCTGGGGTCAGGGCCTACTTTTGACACTTACTAGCTACATGGCCATAGGTAAGGTACTTGGTCTTAGTGCCCCAGCCAATTGTTTAAGACTACAGGTGTAACTTATCTGCAGTGGTCTGTACCAGGAGTTTCCCATATCAGTGAAAGATGATACCACAGGTCTAGAACAAAAAAGGAAAAAAAAAACTAAAACCAAAAATCAAATCTATATGACAATAAAGGGGATTTTGAGAAGAAATTAACCATTGTATATGGACATGGTTGACATGTCAATGGTGAAATGGCTTATCAAAACATGTGTTTCTCAATATTCTGTCACTTTCAGAGGACATTTTCTGGCCCAAACGGCTAATTAGTGCCTCATCGAAGCAGCCAAAACTCCCCCCTCTCCCAATCCCAGTCTAGACTTTTATTCCTGTCTTTGTATATTTCTTATAATTGGTGAGCAGCTAGACTGAGTCATATGTGACTGACAGCTGGCAGCTGTCAATGGGCTACTTTAACACAGTAAAGTGACAGACTCTGTAAAGCCATCCAAATCTCTTAGACTGAACGATCTTGCACTTATCTTTATGTATCAATCTTCTTATTTTTTAATAATAATAGCACCTTATATTTCTATGACACTTTACATTATTTTTTTCTATCTAGTGAGGGTCTCAGTTGATCCTTACAAGAACACTGTGAAAGAGATTGTACAAGTATGACTGTCTCTATTTTATAATTGATTTTTTGTAAATCTTTGTTTTTGGAGGGAGGAAGGTAGGGCAATTGGGGTTAAGTGACTTGCCCAAGGTCACACAGCTAGTAAGGTGTGTCAAGTGTCTGAGGCCGGATTTGAACTCATGTCCTTTTGGCTCCAGGGCTGGTGCTCCACTCACTGGGCCATCTAGCTGCCCTTGTCCCTATTTTATAGATGAAGAAAATGAGGCCCTGAAGAGCTAAGTGACTCACTTGAAGCCACATAGACAGTAAGTGGTCAAAATGAGACTCAAACCCCTGACTCCCAAGTCCAAATCCATGCCTTTTCCACTAAATTATTCATCAATATTGTGCCTTTAATACATATGTACTTGAATGAAGATTCATTGTATCTTTTACTGCCCATTCCATCTTACCATGGTGTTTTCAGATTATCAAAGTTAGGGCAGACTAACTGGAAATTATTGCCATCTGTGTCTTAAAATAGGTACAGAGAAGACAGATTAGGTGGAAAGAACACTGGTGGACCTGGGTTCAAGTCTCATCTCTGTTCCTTACTAGCTATACGGCCTTAGACAAATTACCCAGATTTTTTCTCCCTCATCCATAACACGAGGATAATAATTCTTGCCCTGCTTATTTTATTTGTTTGTTTGTTTTTTGTCTGATAGGGCAATTGGGGTTAAGTGACTTGCCCCGGGTCACACAGGTCACATGTGCCAAGTGTCTGAGGCTGGATTTGAACTCAGGTCCTCCTGACTTCAGGGCCGGAACTCTACTCCCTGTACCACCTAGCTGCCCCCACCCTGCTTCTTTTAAAGGATTCTTTTGAGGATTAAATGAGATCATGCAGGTGAAAGTGATATATAAATGGCAGCTATATAAATGTTATTCAATATACACAATGACTCTAATGAAATATTTGTAAAGCACTTAGCACAGAGCCGTGGCACATAATGGGCATTTAATAAATGCTCATTCTATTCAGCCATTCATCTATCTATGTAAGTGGGAATAAAAGAAATTGAATGTATAATTGTAATAATCGAGTTTGGGTCCATAAAGAGACTGGAAGCTGTATCTTCCTTCTTTGCAGAGGTGAAGGACTGTGGGTGTCGACTTAAATACACTGTGTGGTTCACTTGATCTGTTGGTTACTTTTGCTGAATTGCTCTTTTTTTACTCTTTAATTTTTATTCTTTGTTGCAAAGGACAGTTGTATTGGTAGGGAAGAGGAAAGGGTATATTTAGAAATGAAGGTGATGTCAAAACAAACCAATAACATTTTAAATAAATGTCTATTATTATAAGTCTTCAGCACACAACTTTGGAAAATGGTAGATGCTTAATAAATGCATTTCAAAAGACCTATTCTGGGAATGAAGATTAAGGATAGATTTAGGAGACATAAAACCATTTAGGGAACATAAAACCACCGGGTAACACTTTAAAAAATGAACCAGGGACATAAACCAAGTGCCAATCCATCTATTGACACAGGGTTTCTGAGTACCTACCATGTGTAATTCAATTTAGTGAAATTCAAACTATATTCATGAAGTGCCTGCTATTTTTTTTAAGGCATTGTACTTATCCCTGGGGTAGCTGTGTGCTAGCTGGGACCAGTTGTTAAGTTTTCCGTGTGAGTACCTACTGCTCAGAAATCAGCAAACATTACAAATTAGGGTTTGATTTGTTGTTGTGTCTGTTCTATAGGCTGAAGAAAGTGATAGAGAAAATGTCATTATTGTAGATTAAACTTAAAAGTGCATTCTAAGTACATTTTCCCCCATAAAAGCCATTTATTAAACATTTACCAGGACACCTCTGCGTTGGGGATATAAATATGAGAAATGAAATTGTCCCTGTCCTCAAGGAACTTTTATGGTCAGCTGGAAGGATATAAGTTGTACATGGTGAGTATGATGGACAGGTAAGAAGTGATAGAAAGAAAGAAGAGATTCTGAGAAAGTTTTCTTGGTTATTCGAATTTGGCCTCAATTACGTTTTATCAGGTAGATTGACTCCTAACAGAGGAAAGGTGGTCATTTGTATTATAATACAAACTGAATGATGGAACAGACTTAATGGATAATTCCTAATGATTGCGCATACATAGGCTAGATCAAATTGCTTACAGTCTCAGGAAAGGGGGAGGGAAATGGAACTGGGAGGAAGAGAGGGAGGGGGAGAATTTGGAACTCAAAATTTAAAACACTAATGTTAAAAGGTGTTTTTACATGTAATTGGGAATCAAAAATAAAATATTATTAAAAAAAAAAACCGCCAACAACCACCAAGGCCTAAAGAATTACCTCAGATACCTGGAAGTTATATGACTTGGGAAAATACACACCTCAAAAAAAAAAAAAAACGATCTTTGAAATTAAGTCTCCTTGACCCCAACCACAGCACTATATTCTCACTTAGGATCTTATAACTAGAGCTAGAAAAGACTTCAGATAGCATCTTGTGTAACTCTTTTTTTTTCTTTATTCTTCCCTAAATATTTCCTTTTTACATATGAAGAAACTGAGGCCCAGGAAGATTAAATAACTGACCCAAAGTCATAGAAGGAGCAAGCCCTCTTTCTACTTGTATAATGGAAGCAAATAAGCATTTATATAGCATCTACTAGAATATTAGTGAAGCAATTAGCATGTAAAGCAAGACCCCCAAATATTCAAACTTATTTTCTCACTTACATAGTATGTTTTGTATATGAGAAGGAGACAGTTGTGAAGAAAAGCAACCTGGATTTTGGATCACCATAAGGAGACAAGGAAGCAAGCATTTATCAAGTACCTATCATGTGCCATTGCGCTAAGCTTTACAAATATAATCTTATTTTATCCTCACAACAGCCCAGGGAAGTAGGTGCTATCGGTATTGCCATTTTACATTTGAGGAAACTGAGACAGATTGACTATAAATGACTTGGTTAGGGTCACACAGCTAGTAAGTATCTGAGGCTGGATTTGAACTCAGGTCTTCCTGATTCCAGGCCCAGTATTCTTTCCACTGCACCACCCAGCTCCCTCCTAGTTTGAGTTCTGGATGCATGATTTACTAGTTTCATGCTTGAGGAAAGTCAAATCACCTCTCTGGGTCTTGTTTTCCTCATTTAAAAAATGAGAATGTCGATTAGATTAGAGGAGCACCAACTATGACTGCTTCTTTCTCTAACAGTTTATTCTAAGATTTTTTAGGTCTCTTATTCCAATGGCCCTGTGCTCTAACTTCTCTCCGGTTATATATCGATCGCATCCTCCATCAATCTTCCAACTCTTATCCCTTAAAACTTGAAAATGTCACCCTATTATTAATTCTACACACAAAAACTTTATTTTGGGGGGGGCAGGGCAATTGAGCTTAAGTGACTTGCCCAGGGTCACACAGTTAGTAAGTGTGAAGTGTCTGAGGCCAGATTTGAACTCAGGTCCTTTTGACTCCAGGGCCAGTGCTCTATCCGCTGTGCCGGCTAGCTGCCCCCACATAAAAACTTTAAAGACAATTCCACAAATAATGCCAACTTTGGCATATGCTTTTATGACATCCTAGCAAAGTCATTTAGATGCTCTGAAACTCATTTTCCTCACCTATAAAATATGGATAATGATAATAGATGCTCCCCAAAATGCCAAGAAATTGTTTTGTAGCACTAAAGTGCTAAATGAACGCAAGCTACTCAAATATAAATTTTATTTAAAAAATCAGCACCTCTCTGCATTACTGTGGCACAGTATAAGGAGCACTGGACCTAAAGTCAGGAGGACTTGAATTCCAGTTAAGCCTCAGACAAGATTTTCTGAACTCCGGAAGACTCAAGTTCAAATCCAGCCTCAGCCTAGCTATGTGAATATCGGGAAGTCACTTAACCTCTATCACCCTCAGGTTCCTCATTTTTGAAATAAGATTACAATAGTACCTACTTCCCATAGGTGTTGTGAGGTTTAAATAATAATATAAAGCACTTCGCAAACTTTAAAACTCTATGCTATTATTTTTATTGTATTATGATTAGTAAATTACTATACAAATGTGAACTGTAATGATATAGCTTTAAAATTTTTATGATTCTGTCTCATTATACCTCAGAATGATGTTGGTATTTATTCCTTTTTGTATAACTACACTAAGAAACTAACTCTCTACTTGTCTCCAAGAAGTTTATTTTCATAAAGGAAAAGAAAAATCTGTACTGACTGTTACTCTCAGTTTTTCCCACAACTTAGTGTTTCAAACATTTGGAACTATTCTGGCTAAAAAGGGAAAAAGATGTTGAAAAAAATCTTGAGTTGGCAATGTTCAAACACATTGTAAAACAAATACAACCACAGCACCGGCCACCCATGCTGGGAGTCTCAGGCCAGGACTTCTGTGATTAGTCAACAGCCTTTACAATGACTGTCTATATGTAAATGGGACATTCGAATGGAGTATTTGAGAGACCATGTGGACCTAAATGGACCTCAGCCAACAAACCTAACTGGCCTATGCTATGATGAGCTGCAAGCACAGGTTTTATGACCTCTAAGACACCTTACAGCTATAAATCTCTAACGCAACTAGTGCCACCTTTAAAGTTACCTCTTTAGGAAAGGGACTGAGAGAATTCCAAGTCTTATGGTATAGGCTGTCGTGAGGGAATAAACACAGGACTGAAATTGGGAGGCTTGAATACTGGTTCTAGCTGTATCTAGTTATATTAATATAACTTGGGAAACATTTAGCTTCAATTAATATTAGGGTTTTGTTTTGAATCTGTACAATGGGGAGAATGAATGAAAATGAATATGTTAATGGAAAAGCATAGATTAAGCACTTATTATGTGCCATTTTTTCAGGGATACAAATACAAAAGTGAGACAATCTCTGTCCTGAAGGAAACTACATTCTAGTTAGGGCAGACAACATATATAAGGGAGTGTTATTTAACGGAAAGAGTTTTGGTTCAGAGAATTATGAGCAGAGCCATAGGGCAGTTGATTATTATGCCCGTTCTAGCAGCAATCATTGATTTAGTCACTGTTCTCAGAGTAAGAGGTGAAAAATGTGTGTGTAGGGGAGGGGGTGGGAGTCTGGGGCAGGGGTGCCCTATTAGCAGTACTTGGGCCCTGGCATCCCGGCAGATTCTTACTCGATAGATTGTAAATTAGGGACTGGGGCCTCTGCCTTTCAAAGTTGGCATGATTCTAATTATCATAAAAAGCAGAAAATATCCTTTCACTTTTTATACAGTGGCTTAGATAAATTTGAAGTCACCAATCAAGACAGCTCAGGCAAAAGACAGAGTTCCAAAGATGAGTGGATTTATTCCTCCAGGGAGTGAGGGTAGGTGAAGAGGAGTTGGAATAATGGTCCCTAGAAGGTGAGTCTGAGAGTTGATTGTTCCAGGCAGGGAGAAGGTGGAGGAATAGTACAGTAATAGTAAATCTGATAGTATATAAATAATAAATAGTAAATTAATAGTGAGGTAGACATAATGATATGTGTATATGTGCATGTTTATGAAAACCAAAATAAAAGAATTCCTAGGTGGGCTTTATGTGACTGGTGTGGAAGACTGTAGTAAACTGTTTATTGTATTCAATCTAGTTTTCTAAACTTTTGGTACAGGAAATCTGAAACAGTGTTAATGGGCAGGAGGGTGATAAACAGCAAAGAAGAGAAATATAGAGAAATCACAGCATTAATGCTTCATTATAATTATATAGTTCTATAAACAAATTGTTAGAGAAGAAATAATGTCTTTCTAGACCAAGGGTACTTAATTTCTTTTTCTTTTGTTTTTGGTGATGAGTCTATTTGATAGTCTGGTGAAGCCTTAAGGACCCAGAATAATGCTTTAAAATTTATAAAATAAAGTACATAAGATTACAAGGAAACCAGTTAAATTGAAACATGGTTTTTTTAAATCATAGAACCACAAGAGAGGGACCCCAGCATAAGCACCTCTCATGCCAATATATTCAAATCATATGAATACTGGCCAATATTCAACACTAAAATACCTTGATATGGCCCTCATGACGTCTGAATGGAGATACTATTATAATACTAGTGCAAAGATTTGGCAGTCTTTCAAATCTGATGCCCAAAATGCTTTCCCTTCAGACTCCTGCATTTTGGAATCCCTAGTTCCCTTTAAGACAAAAGCTTAAATGCTACTTCCTACAAGAGGCCATATATATATATATATACATATATATATATACATATATATGTATATATATATATATACACACACACACACACATACATACATACATATATATGTATATATTAGTATATAGCATTTATGTATATTTGTCTGGACTCTATGGAGTGTTCAGTGAGAACTAGCACCTCTGGTATGAGAGCTTGCTGAGCCCTTTTCAGGGCTGCTCATTCACCTTTGCTATCCATCTTCATCCAATTTTCCCCTGTGGCTCCAAGAAGCTGTACTATGCACAGTGCCCACAGTTCAGTAACTGTTTCAGCTAACAGGCTAAACCTGGTTGAGGGTAACTAACAGGCCGCAAACCTGTTGGAGAGTTAGGGGGAGCATGTGAAGACTTTCCACCGTGGAATGGAAAGATGAGAACAATTTGTTCCAATGACCATAAAGGTTACTGAAGCAGGTGCTGTGGAGTGCTTAGAACTTGGTTGGACATTGGAGTGGCCAAGGCACTACATTCAGGGCTATCATGAGTTATCTTGATGTTTGTCCTGCCCCTGAACTTTGATGACTCTGGAAGAGAGAGACAGGCTGATGTACAACTCTGCCTCGCTTAAATCTAATTCATGTGTGAGTCAAAGCATCACCTCTGAATGCCCTCTTTGAAACAGTATTTATCTCATCCTCCATCTCTGCTCCCACCCCTACAGTAGAATGTAAATTCTTTAATGACAGGTATATTTGTCTTAATATGTCTAAATAATTGGACCTATGAAATGCAATAGACAAGGAAATATAGATTTAGTCAATTAGTCATTAAATAAACATTTATTAAACACCTATGATGTGGCAGGCATTGTGCAAAGCACTGAGGATACCAAAAATAAAAAAAAAAAAAGAAAGAAAGAAGAGAAAAGAAAGGAAAGGAAAAGAAAAGGCAAAAGACAGTCCTTGCCCCTGGGGAGCTCACAATCTAAAGGGGGGGAGTGACTAGCAAACAAATACATACAAACAAACTATATGTAGAATATATAGGAAATAAGATAGGGGAGTCATTAGAATTTAGAGGGATTAAGAAAAGCTTCTTGTAGAAGACAGTCTTTTAGTTGGGTAGTATTCCGTGGTAAGGAGAAACAATAGGTCCTAAGCTGTGTATTGACTGAGGAGCAAGTTCTGAGACAAGCAGTGACTGTGTAGCATGAACTTCAAGAGCAGGGTGGGGTCTCAGTACTAGCTTGAAGCTTAATCTGAAGTCTGAAGTGCTTTGAATAACTGGAGCATTAAACCAAAGGGAAACCTATAATTCTGTTCCACTGAACCAGTAGAACCTCCCAGATAGCTCATAGTAATTGAGACTAGCATCAGTCTACTATCCCTAAGACCCAAACAGGCCAGGAACTTGTAGAGCTGAGAGCAGGGAGGGCCTAAATCTGACCACTTTGTAACAGTCTCCATCTTGAGCTGTCTCTAAGATACTAGAATAACAAAACTCAATACCAAGAGTGAGCAGCAACAGGACCAGCCCAGATTTTACCTCGAGAAGCATGTAGCTGATCATACTACTGTCAAGTACAAACTCAAGAAGTAGTCTGGAAGAATGAGAAAACAAGAACACCATTGGCAGGATCTCACCATTGGTAGGGTCACTCAAGTCACAAACCTAGAAGAAGAAAATTATTCTAAAGCATTCACAAACAAAGCCTCACAGAAAAACAAGCTTGAGTATAAATTCAACTAGAACTCCTAGAAGAAATGAAGCAAAAGTTTAAAAAATAGTGTAAAATATTTTTATAAATGAAATGAGGGAATACTAGAAGGGAAAAAATGGAAACAAATGGGAGCTCTGGAAAAGAGAATTGGAATGGGAATTAATAGTTTGGCACAGAGATGAAAAACATTACCCAAGTATTATACTCTGCAAATATTAGAATGGACCAAATGAAAGCCAATGACTTCATTAGATGATAAGAAATATTAAAATAAAGAAAAGCCACAAAAAATGCAAAGTATTTCTTAGCAAAAACAACTGATCTGGAAAAGAGATTAAGGGTGAAAACAACAACCTAAGAATCATTAGATTGCCTGAAAGGTATGACCAAAAAAAAGAGCCTAAATCTCATATTTCAAGAAATCTTAGAAGAAAACTTTAAAACTTCAAAACTAGAGGGCAAAGTAGAAATTGAAAGAAATCCCTGGTCATCTCCTGAAAGAAGCCACAAAATGAAAATTCTCAGGAATATCATAGAAATCTAGAGCTTTCAGGCTAAAGGGGGAAAACATATTTTAAGCAGCCAGAAAGCAAGAATTCAAATACCAAGTAACCACAGTCAGGATCACACACTATCTAGGAGGTATCAGTATAAAGGACTCGACACCTTGGAATACAATATTCTAGAAGGTAAAGGATATTGGCTTAAAGCCAAGAATTACTTACCCAGCAAAGCTGAGTGCAGTCCTCTAGGGGAAAACATGGAAATGAAAGACTTCCAACCATTCCAATAAAAATTCCAGAGCTGTGTAGGAACTTTGAAGTTCAAATACAGGAATTAAGAGAAACATAAGATAAAAACAATCATAATGGACTAAATAAGGATAAACTGCTTACAATATAAAAGATATGTGTGTCCCCTCTGAACTCTATCATCCTCGGGGGTCACAGAGGGATTCTAACTATACAGAAGGTCTGGGAGCGGTTCTGTTAATGTCTTGATAATCTTTAAAGAATGGAAAGAGAGAAGTAAGAGAATACGTTTTGGGGTGGTGTGCCAGGAGGAAGAGAAAGAAAAATTAGGAAAAGTTATCTCAATAATCAGAAGTGTGAATTAGAAGTTTACACAAACAAGGATAAGGGGTGAGAAACAGAATAGCTGACACATGAACTTTACTCTCATCTTGAGTGGCCAAAGGAGAGAATACAAAAACACATACACACAATGGAGTACAGGGATATATTTCACTAACCAGAGAAATAGGAGAGAAAAAGTACAAGAGGAGAGGGGGAATTAGATCTAGGGTAGGTTAAGGTAGAGATAAGTCCTAAGCAAAACACACTCTGAGGTCCCACAAAAATTTTTATAGCTCTTTTTAAGGTGGAAATGAATGAGGATTAGAGGAATGGCTGGAATACTATTGTGCAATATTAATTATGGAGACAGTTTCAGAGAAATCTGCAAAAACTTGTATAAACTGATGCAGTTATTAGCATCATGATGCATATCATAACCAAGAGGACAATTTGCATAATAATGACAATGTTATGAAAACAAAAAACTTTAAAAGACTTAGGAATTTTGAACAGTGTAATGACCAACCATGACCGTAGAGGATTAATAATGAAACATGCTACCTATCTCCTGCCAGAGAATTGAAAGACTCCAAGTACAGAAGCACACACACACACACACGCAATAACATATGTAACACACATAGATAGATAGATAGATAGATATACACACATATATGGTATTCATTTGCACATATATATGAGGAGTGGTGGAAGGGTTGTTTAAAAAAATGTTCTGGCTTTTAAAGCTCTCTATCATCTGGCCCCTTCCTACCTTTCTAATCTTCTTACACCTTCCTTCCTTCTGTGTACTCAGCCATCCAGTGACAGCAAATCAATCAATAAACATTAAGTATCTACTATGTTCCAGGCACTTTACTAAGTGCTGGGAATACCAAGAAAGCCAAAAGACAGTCCTTTCTCCCAAGGAGCTCACAGGCTAATTGGCCTCCTTGCTGTTCCTGGAACACAACCACTTCATCTCCTGACTCTAGACATTTTTACTGGCTATTTTCCATGTCTAGAACTCCATCCCTCCTCACTTCTACCCTTTGGCTTTCTTCAGGTTTCAACTCAATTTCCACCCTCTGCCGGAAGCCTTTCTCAGTCTTCCATAAGCTTATTGTCTTCCCTCTGCTACTATCTCCAGTTGTTTTGCATGTTGTTATTCCTATCTGCTTGTGAACTTCTTGTGATAGGGGTTATTTTGGCCTTTCTCTGTATCCCCAGAGTTGCCCTGAAGATATTTATTAATTCTGCTATTATCGGATATAATGTGCCGACTCCCAATAATCTCCAACCTGCCAATTACAGATAGGGAAACAGAGGCCAAATCCAGTGAAGTGGTTTGCCTAAAGTCACATAGGTAGTAACTGTAGACTAGAATTCAATCCCCCCACCCCCACTGCTGGGATAAATGCTTACAGAACTGAATTGACTTGAAATAGCACTTTACTAGATCTCATTTATTTATTTGTTTATTTTTAAATTCCATTGCTGGCTAGCTAGCAGAAAATGCATTGAGTTATACACAGTACTTTTATTATAATAGGTGCTCAATAAATATTCGTTGACTGATTAATGCCCTTCTCAACTTCTGGCAGGTCTCAAAATCAGCTTAAATGGAAAAGGCAGAAGTAAAGTATTCAGTAGTGGAACATTGTGCAAAATGAAAGGAAAAGGAAAAAAAAACCTAGTCAAGGAGCTACAAGTGTGAGTGGGAAACCATTGAACTTTCTAATGAGTCCTTAAACTCTCTTTAGAGGTAAAGAAATGTCATCATAACAATGCATGAGCAGTTTAAGGATATTAAACATGGCCCAAGTACTCCAGCCTTGGAAGATAAAAGGAACAGTTCCTCAAGTTGCCCAAGATAATTTTTCTGCATGTAATAATAGCATCCCTCCTCCTCCTGTTTCAGTTGGGAAACCTGGCAAGGGCTGATAAGGTTCAGGCTGGGAACTGCCCAGGTTTAGATGATGGCCCCTCCCTTGCTGTGGCCACTTCAAAGAGACTTGGCATTATCTGCTGCTTGACTGGGAAACAAACACATGGCAGCTCTGATATTTAAATTCCTCTCATCCCTATAATCATTTCACCCTGTCAAGGGAAAAGAGAGGAGAAGAAAGAAAGGGGAGGGGAGGATGAAGGGAAAGAAAAAAAAAAACAAAGAATCCTAGAACTTGGGAACTTTCAGCCAGGGGTCAATATTAAATGGCTTCATCTGTGATCATTTGTCCCCCTCCGCCCCCACCCCGCTTTCTTCTCTTCCTACTTCAGGCTTGCTTTTCAGTTTGCTTCTGGTGAGAAAGGAATATGGCCATGGCTTGTGAGCTTTCTGGTTATTGTCCAGGTGTGAGGCTAGACTTAACTGCTTCCTCTTCTTGTGTGCATATCTTTTAATCTTTTCACGATTTCTTGTGTATTTCACAGATATGTGTGGTTTAAGAAGCTTAAATAATAGGAAGTTTCAGTTCTGCAACACTGCCAGCCACAGTATCTCCAGCCCTGACTTGAAAGGCCAAAATAACTTATGTCAATTACTCTGTCAAGCATGAGCCCAAGCTTCTTACAAAAAAAAAAGGGAGGGGGGAGGGAGGTGGTGGTGGTGGTGGTGGCAGTGGCGTTTTCCTTCTGAGGTGAGATTAAATTTAAATGATAATAAAAGTGCCAAAGTAATGTGAATGCACAGGCCAAAAGGGGTGATGCCCTTCTTGGCTGACTGGTTCCCTATTGGGTGCCTGTCATAATTTATAAGATGTAATCCTCATATGAACTGAACAAAGCCCTCCAATGTTGATAAGGGAACTCTGGTACCCCTTGGTTAAATAGGGCTCGGTGTCATAAGGTCGTTCAACACTGGTGATTTAGAGATCGTCTTTTTCAAAAGTACCAGCTTGACCCAGCCCAGAACAGTCAGGTTAAGGAATAGGGTGAAAGCTCCTGCCAGATAATTTCTCTCTCTCTCTTTTTTCTCCTTTCCTCTCTCTTTCCCTTTTCCCTGTCTGCCCCTCTCCCTCCAGAATGTTACCTCTTCGGATCAGCTACAAAGCAGCTGAAATTCCTTTCTATAAAAATAAGAGGTCTGTTTTATATAAAACCCCTTTGCATATACACCCACACCCACATTTGCTTGTTTTCCTTAGCACAGTCCAGATCTTAAAATAATTAGTCTAGGAAAGTGGAGTTGGGGTTAGAAATCCTTTTTGGGGGGAAGGGGAGAAGAGGGGGATGACTGATTAATAATTCATATGCTTTTCAAGTGAGAGATTAGATAAGGAAAAAAATCTAAGGTATAGAGAATGAATCACATTATATGTGTACCATGCAGATAGCTCTCCTTGCCTGTTCATATAACTGAAAGATTTCAGAAATGTGGTGAATAGTTTAGATGATTGAGGTGAAACATCAGTGAAAATGTACTTGTTTTTCCAACTGGGAGTTCAAAATACATCCCTAAGGTAGGAATTTAAGCTATCTGTATTCAAAATACAACCAAATATTTGGAATTTATAAGTGGCAATCAGTGAATTTTTATATCCAAAGTATAGAAATTTTCTTTCTTCGTAGTCTTTGGAAAACTCTAAATTTTAGCTTTAATCATGCCAAATATCCTTAGCCTTTATTTAATCAGGATCTGGTACATGGAGATTTAGCAACTAGAAGGGGTGAAATCAGGAACCCACTAAAAGCAATATCTCCTCTACAGGCCTTCTACTGTGTCTTAGAGTCACATCTTTTGGGCTAAGGCATTATGTCTGCTATAAGCTTCATTAAAATGCCAATGTTACATTGAAAAGCAGTTCAACATTCTAGAAAGAATGCTGAACTTGTTTGTAGATCAGGGAGTTCAAAACCATTACTAGAAGTGTAACCATGGCCAAGTCATTCAATTTATCTGAGCTTTAGTTTTCTTCTCTCTAAAATGGAAATAATAATAATACATGCTAATAACACATCTATTTCCTAAGGTTTATTAAGAATCATCTTAACAATCAATAAGCATGCATTAAGTACCTAGCTTTAGTGAAGGATTAGTTGAGATTAGATAAGGCAAATTTGTAGGGGAGCCATCATCATGGTTCTTTCAGGAGACGGGGAGTAGAGGATATTGATAATGGGAATGATTCACAGGTGTAACTGGCAATAGGCTCAGGCATTATGATTCTACAGTACAGGAACGCTTAGAGATGAACAGTGAGTAAAAGTCTGAGATTCAGAGTGGAGGAAGATATAGTCAGAGTAAGAATGATAGTCTGAGACAGAGGAAGTGAAAGTTACAAGGAGGTTGAACAACGGATTTAAGAGAAGAGAGGCATAAGATGAGATGATCATAGGTTATGATCTGATGAAGAGATTTCACAGTTCTTGATAATGGAAGCAGAATAGTGGGTGATAGCAAGATCAAGGATGTGACTAGAAGAGAGGAAGGAGGGGGAGGAGGAAGAGAAGAAGTAGAATTAGTTTTTCATCTATGTAAACATAGCCTCTCTAAGTATGACCCACAAAGAATCAAATATGGTAAAGAAAAGAAATTTGTCGTGCCATGTTTTCAAGAGAATACGGGCATTATCAGCCCTGGGGGTTTCTTAACACCACAGTGCCAAAAATACCAGATAATAGTCTTCTTAGGTCAAATGTAAACTTAGATTCTATAGCATCATGGATGAATTTTAAGAAAGATATTTTGTAATTACAAAATAAATTAAACCTTAGTGGAAAGTATTCCCCAAATTCAGAGACTCCTTGGGTGGTATTTCTATGTATGTTTATTTAGATTTGTAAAAGTGAGAAAAGTCATACTAGAGTGATAGAATTTGAGAGTTTAACACTGTTTCCTCCTCCTTTGGACTCAAATAATGAATAAGGCAGATTCAAATCCCCGAACACCTAATGAATATTATTTATCTAGTTTTGTATAGAAAGAGTATAATATTATATATAAACTATATTATGAATGTTATATATGTGTGTGTGTATGCATGTATGTGTATGTATACACACACATGCTCATACACACATAGTTTTTATGTTTTAAAATTCTCATCTGTGATATATTGGATTAATGATTGGCAAGTATTAAAACTCTTCAGATTTTAAACTTCATTCCAGTAAGCAGCTCCCAAAGATCAGGTGCTCATTCCACATAAACAACCGCACTTATCCTGAAAAATTACATAACCTCAGGAGGTCAGCAGCTTTCAAAGGCCTAACAGGGCTTCTCAATGCCAGACCACCACTTTTTTTCCTATGGCATTTGAGAGCTCTGTGGTTTTGCTTTCAGTTCCAAGTGAAAGCCAGAAACTTTAAAGAGAGTTTTCCATATCTTTAAAGTTTGCTTTGAGCTTTTTTCTAAAAATGAGCAAAGTTTACTAAGATTTCAGGTATTTATTTTAAAGCAGCTAAAAGTTCATCTCTTAATGTAGTTTATGGGAAGCGAAAGGAATTCACGTATACTGGTTCAGCTTTTGAACTTCTGAGAAGCTGTAATTATTTGAAGAGACTCTTCCCACCCTCTCCTTTTCCACTGATCTTTTTATTCTCTCCCCCACCCCCCTACCCTTTAAGGTGCAGCTACATGGTACTTTGGGAAGAGCTTAGGGCCTAGAGTCAGGAAGATCAGAGTTCAGGCTAAGATACTATCTCTATAACCATTTAATCCTGTTTGCCTCAGTTTCTTATCAGTAATACGAGTTAGAGAAGGAAATGGCAAACCACTCCTGTATCTGTGCCCAAGAAAACCCAAAATAGGGTGACAAAGAGTAGGACAGGATTGAAATGACTAAACAACAACAACCACACCTTAAAGCCTAAAATAGCAGATAAGTTGAATTGAGTCTCTGAAATGAGCTGGAGAAGGAAATAGCAAACAACTCCAGTATTGGTGCCAAGAAAACTTCAAATGGGGCCCAGAAGAGTTGGACACAACTGAAAAAGACTGTACAACAACAAAGAATTGTATAGTAACTTGTCAAAGGTAGTAGAGGAAAATGATTCTATTTCATCCTATCTGCATATCTTGATCCCTCAAATCCAGTTAAACTTAATCATAGAGTCAAAGGATGAAGACTAGGAATCAGGAGGACCAGAGTTAGAATCCTGCTTTAGATATTAGATATGGGACTCTTGGCAAGTCACTTAGTTGTTCTCATCCTCAGTGTCCTCACCTGTAAAACAGGAATAATGCTAGCATCTCCTCACAGCATCCCTGTGAGAATCAAATTAAATGAGATAACATAGGTAAAGAGCTTTTCAAACTGGAAGAGCTATGCAGATGTCAGGTGTGATGACGTTTTATGAATATCAATAAAAAAGATGCCTTTATATAACAAAAATTTCTCAGTGAGTTTCTTCCTTTTCCTCTTTTTTTCTTCTGTCTTCCACTTCTAAAAGCTAACTTAAGATACTTGGGCCTTGCTTCTTTGGGGCATTTTATCCAGGTTTCTTGAATTCAGTCAAATTAAAAATGTGTGTTTCAAGTCAGTCACTTACTAGAATATGTATGTATATATACATACATGTGAATATATGTGTGCATATTATATACATCTGCGTGTGTGTGTGTGCGTGTGTGCATGCTTTCTCTACGAATCACAAAATGGATCATTGCTTTAAGAAAAGATCCTCGGGTTTTTGAAGAAAATCTTTCTTGGAAAGTGACCAGACAACAAATTGACAAAATATCAGTAACAAATGTCTCTAATAGGGCAAATTATATCTAGTAGCCTTCAACTTCCTTCTAATACATCCCTCTTTCCCCTTGTTAGGTTTTCCCTTATTACCCTACTTAGACCTTCCCTCCTCGCTCTCTTATCCTCCCTCCCTTACACACAAGAGCTGGTTTTGCCCTCCAACAGAAGCATATTGTACTACAGATTTTTTTTTTCCTGATCTCCTTTCTACAATGAGAATTTCCTATCATCAAAAAAGCCTTGTCCTGACTGACATTCCAACAGGGCTTTACTGGGTCACTAGCTTGCTAATCTCTGATAAACCAATTCTGCTTAGTCTTCCTCTGCATTTAGTTTGTCCACTCATATCATTTTGAATCATATCAATGAGTGATAGTTTAATTTGTTACTCTTTCCAGGGGTCTTGGCACTTTGAAATGCTTTCACACTCTCTGAAGACAGAATTTCAGAGACTGTGGTAGGTTAGTCATGGAGATACTGTGTAGGGAGATCTTTTGTACCCCCTTCTCACCACTCCCTCCCCGCTATATGAAGTAGGCTAATTCAGGGAATTTTATCTTGCTGGTAAGCATATTACTCTAATCATCCTTATTTTGCTTAATATAATCAAATGAATTATTTTAAATTTTTAAAACTTAAGGAAGGTTAATGCTGTGAGCCTCTTATCATCCATTTATTCACTCATCAGCTATTTTTAATACCATAAAGAAAAATTTGCCCAATGTGATGATACTAGGTGATAGATATTGCCACAGAGCCATCCCACTTCAGGAATCTCTAATCAAATTGCCTTAAATAAATAAATAACCATATTACTCAGGCGATAGAGGAAGACTTAGATTCAAATCCTACCTCTGACACTTACTGGATAAGTTATCTTGGATAAGTCACTTAACTCAATTTCATTTTCCTTATCTGAAAAATAAAGATAATGTTATGTTTTTGCCTCATGGGATTATTATTAATGCAACATAACAAGGTTCTGGGCCTGAGAGGTCTGGGGTACTTTCCCTCTCACTAATTGACCAAGACTTAAACGTGAAGCAGAAACATAATTTCTTTCCTAGGAGGTTGGGATTTAAAACATTGGAATACGAAGTACTTAATGGGTCTGTTAAATATTCATTTCATCTTTACCTAGGCACTTCTCTTTATAAACATTTCAATCACAGTCCATATCTTCTGTCTTGCCAGGCCAGAGGTTGACCTCATCCTTGAGATGGTGGTGGTCATTTTCTTTTTTGAGAAGCAGGGAGCACCTTCTAAAATTCAACCAATACTAATTAAGGGACCCAATGACTTCTGAGGAAGTCAATCGTGAGAAGTCCATCTCTCAGGATCCCTGTTCAGACTGCTATGTCCAAAGAAAGAAATACAAGGCAGACAAATCAGTCTAAGGCTTCAAGGCCTGGGGTCAGACTTGCCAGGAAATCCTGTTTAAAACCTCCATAACTCAGGTGGGGGAGGATTGGGGCAAAGAAATCACTTTCTCTTACCTTCCTGGGGAGAAGCCCTACAAAGAATTTTAAACTGGATGTTTAAGAGAGAGAGGAAGAAGAAAGAGGAAGGGCTAAAGGGTAGAGGCACTCCTTTTTTTTAAATTTATTTTTAGTTTTCAACATTCATTTCCACAAGATTTTGAGTTACAAATTTTCTCCCCATCTCTACTTTCCCCCCACCCCAAGATGCCACTGATTGCCACTTTCCCCACTCTGCCCTCCCTTCTATCACCCTACTCACCCCACCCCATCCCCTTTCCCCTTACTTTCTTGTAGGGCAAGATAGATTTCTATACCTGATTGCTTGCATATCTTAGTTCCTAGTTGCATGTAAAAACATTTTTTAAAAACGTTTGTTTTCAGAACTTTGAGTTTCAAATTCTCTCCCTTCTTCCCTCCCCACCCACCCTCCTTGAGAAAGCAAGCATTTCAATATAGGTTATACATATATTGTTATGCAAAACACTTCAATAATAGTCATGTTGTGAAAGATTAACTATATTTCTCTCCATCCTATGCTGTCCCCCTTTATTCAGTTTTCACCTTTGACCCTGTCTCTTTTCAAAAGTATTTGCTTTTGACTACTTCCTCCCCCAATCTTCCCTCCTGTCTATCATCCCCCTCACTTATACCATTCCCTCCTACTTTCCTGTAGGGTAAGGTACCCAATTGAACATGTATGTTATTCCCTCCTTAAACCAAATCCAATGAGAGCAAGATTAGCTCATTCCCTTTCACCTACCCCCTATTCTCTTCCATTATAACAGCTTTTTCTTACCTCTTTTATGTGAGATAATTTATCTCATTCTATCTCTCCCTTTCTCCTTCTCCCAATATATTCCTCTCTCACCCCTTAATTTTTTTTAGATATCATCCCTTCATATTCAACTCACTCTGTACCTTCTGTCCATGTACCTTCTATCTATGTGTGTGTGTGTGTGTGTGTGTGTGTGTGTGTGTGTGTGTGTGTGTGCTCTTCCCAGTCTGCTCAGATCTGGTCTGTCCTGGTGCTGCCCACACTGGGCTGTGCTCCGCTCCCAGCACAGTGGGATAGACCCTTCCCATTGACTTTCCAGGTTGTCTTGGCCTGGAGACTTGTTTCACTCTGTCATGTTGTGGGTTCTCTAGCTCTAGAATTTGTTTAGAGTCATTTTTATAGGTATTTGGAGGGATTTGGGGGAGAGCTCAAGTGAGTCCCTGTTTTCACACCACCATCTTGCCCCCCCCCCCCCCAGAGTTACTCCTGTTAAGGTCTACTAAAGAAATCAATCAATTAGTCCATAAGAATTTGTTAAGTACCTACTATGTGTATGGAACTATGCTAAGTGCTGGAGATACAAAGAAAGGCAAGAAACAGTACTTGCTTTTGAGCAGTTCTGAGAACAGTGGTCATTTCTTTCTGATCCAGATTTTAAATAAAACAATATGAAATCTCTAGTTGTCCATGTCTTTTATCAAGGGTCACACTGGAAAAAATCCAAAGCACATATGTCACTGAAAAGATTCACTTATTAGATAATAATAAGATTTACTTATTATTTGTGTGAGCTTGAGCAGTAGTTCCCCTTTTCTCACCATCTCAGTCTTCTTATCTGTAAAATGAGGAGGTTTGACTCAATGATACTTTCTAGCTCTAAATCTAGTATTCTAAACTCTCCTCTCTCTCTCTCTCTCTCTCACACACACACACACACACACACACACACACACGTGTATGTGTGTGTATGTGTAATATATTAATGTTATATAACATGATCCTACTATAACCATTCAGGAAATAAACTTTCTATTTCAGATTGTTTCGTTCTAGTTTGGGGATCTTTTGAAATGTCTCTCTTTTCCATTATAAACACTGCACTTTGGATATTTTCTCATCTGTCTCCCTTTATTTGATCTGTTATGCCATGTACAATTACTAAAAGCCATATGAGATTTTCATGGAAGTTAAACAGAAAGGAGGTACGTATACCAATAATTTTTATAATTCTTTACTCAAGTATCCTGTCCCTGTTGATGCCCTCTTTCTTAACACACAGAAACTCACAAGTTCCCCTTATGTACAAATACAAACACTAACAAGGGCTTGTTAAACAATTTTATTTAAAACCTTCTGGGAAGGAGAAAAGCTCTTCAAAACTCTGAAAACCAAGTCATTTAAAAGAAATTTCAGGGCTCAGGGAAAGGAAAGATGTTAGTTGGAGCTTAAAATTAGATTAGTCAATTATCTAAAAATCAGGAAGATTTTTTTCAAGAACAAAAAAAAAGACCTAGGTCAAGGAGAAAATATTGAAAGCAGCTAGACAGCTAGAAACAAATAATTAAAGTATTGTGGAAACACAATCAGGATAATACAAGATCTAGCAGCTTCTACATTGAGGGATCAAAGGGCTTGGAATATGATATTCCAGAGGTCAAAGGAGCTAGGATTAAAACCAAGAATCACCTACCCAGCAAAACTGAGTGTATTCCTTCAGGGGAAAAACTGGATATTCAATGAAATAGAGGACTTTCAAGCATTCTTGATGAAAAGACCAGAGCTGAATAGAAAATATGACTTTCAAATACAAAAATTAAGAGAAGCACGAAATGGTAAACAGGAAAGTGAAATCGTAAAGGATTTATTAAAGTTGATCTGTTTACATTCCTACCTGGAAAGATGATATTTGTAACTCATGAAACCTTTTTCAGTATCTGTGTGAGTGTGTGTGTGTGTGTGTGTGTGTGTGTGTGTGTATGCACACGCATGTAGACAGAGGGCACAAAGGGAGGTGCATATGAAAGGATGATATCTAAAAAATAAAATTAAGAGGTGAGAGAGGAATATACCGGGACAAGGAAAAAGGGAGAGGTAGAATGGGATAAATTATCTCACATAAAAGAGGCAAGAACAACGGAGGGAAAGACGAGGGAGGTGAGAAAGAATGAGTGAAGTTAACTCTCACTGGATTTGGCTTAAGGAGGAAAGGATGTGCACACTTAGTTGGGTATGGAAATCTATCTTACCCTACAAGAAAGTAGAGGAGATGGGGATAAGAGAGGTGGGGATGATAGAAGGGAAGGCAGATTGGGGGAGGCGGTGGTAATCAGAAGCAAACACTTTTGAGGAGGGACAGGTCAAAGGAGAAAATAGAATAAATGGAGGACAGCATAGCATGGAGGGAAATATAGTTATTCTTTCATCAGATGACTATTATGGAAGTGTTTTGCATGACTATGAATGTATAACCTATATCCAATTGCTTGCCTTCTCAATGAGGGTGGGTGGGGATAGAGGAAGGGAGAAAATGTGAAACTCAAGACTTTAAAAATGAATGTAAAAAAATTGTTTTTTACATGCAACTGGGAAATAAGATATACAGGCAATGGGGTCTAGAAATTTATCTTGCCCTACAGGAAAATAGAAGGGAAGGGGTTAAGAGAAGTGAGGGAGGGGTAATAGAAGGGAGGGCAGATTGGGGGAAGGGGAAATCAGAATGCATGCTGGCTTGGGGTGGGTGAGAGGAAAGATGGGGAGAAAATTTGGAACTCAAAATCTCATGGAAGTGAATGTTGAAAGCTAAAAATAAATAAATTAATTAAAAAATAAATTAAGAGGTTGCTATACTTTTTCTCTTCTTAGGTAAATGCAATGCTACAGTCCTTTTTTTCATATCAGAAAGGAATGAATAATTTTTCATTTTAAATTATTTCCCAAAGTTGCTAAAAATTATATACCTTACAATGACTTAATAAGAGTGTGAGCACACTTTTTTTAAGAAAAAAAAAACATGGATGTCACAGTGTTCTAGACACATGGATGGCAAAAAGGTCAAATTCCAAATTGCTGAGACTATGGTTTATATTTGCCAAAGGCAGAGTCAGTTCACATTGGTGTGGTTGGTTATGAAAATGTTTGATGGCCCTCATAAGGACAGAAGGCAAGAAATGCCTTGCTAGCTATGTAGCCATAAAATAAAGGAACTTCATACCTCATAAATCATAATCTAAAACACCAAGTATTTTAATTGCCCCATTAAGTAATTAAGTCTGACTTTGGGAACGAGTCACACTTCATCCTGGAGCAATTTCAGAATAGACAGTCTGAATACTTCTTTAATGAATAACCTACCTTAAAGTGTTAGCTACCTCCCTTCACCCTATCATTCAAAGACATTTATTAAGTGCCTACTATGTGTAAGACACTGTACTAAGTACCAATGAAAGAGAAGAAAAGAAAAAAAGTCCCTGTCTTCAAGAAGTATATGTTTTGTAGAGGGAAAAATATTTGACATGATTCACACATAAATTCAAAATACAGCACAATAAATACAAGGAAGTTTAGAAAGAGATGTACTAAGGACTGGTCAAGCTGTAGAGGATTGCTAGGGAGCTGATCTCGAGAGGAAACTAGGGATTCTAAGAAGTGGAGGAAAGGAGGCAGTACCCTACATTTACTACTGGTGGTTAGAAATACCAGAGAAATGGAATAGTAAGAGAGCAGTGAGTCATGGTCAATGAATTAATCTTCCACCTACGCAACCTGTAACACTGAATTATAGGGATTCTAGATAGAGAAGATCATCTGAAATGCCAGGATGATTGGACCAAAAGTTGGAATTAAGGTTGCTGGGAGAAATATCAACAATCTCAGTTATGTAGATGATACCACTCTGGTTGCGGAAAGTGACAAAGAATTAAGAAGCCTTAAGATGGTGATTGCAGCCATAGTTCTTTACAAGGAAAACTGCAGCAAATCTGGACAGCATACTATAACACATAGATATTGCCTTGCTGACAAAGATCCATATAGTCAAAACTAGGATTTTTCCAGTGCTAATGTATGCTTGTGAGAGTTGGAGTATAAGGAAAGCTGAGCACCATAGAATGGATGCCTTCAAATTGTGCTGGAGAAAGCTTTTGAGAGTCCCTTGGACAGAACAGAGATCAAATGAGTCAGTACTTAAAGAAATTACCTCTGACTGTTCATTGGAAGGACAAATACTAAAGCTGAGGCTTAAAAAAATTTAACCATAGAGTGAGAAGACTGGACTAATTGAAACAAATTCTGATGCATGGGAAAGATTGAAGGCAAAAGAAGAGGATGGCAGAGGATGAGGTGGATACAGATTGTCATTGAAGCAAGAAGTATAAGTTTGGACAGACTTTTGGAGATAGTAGATGACAGAAGAGTCTGGTATGCTAGGGGCCATGGGGCCCTGAAGAGTTAGACATAACTGAATCACTGAATAGCAACGAGGTAGAGTAGGATTTCATAACCATTTATGTACAAGTGAGTTTGTTCCAGGTTGTGCTAAGATTAACATCTACAAAGATCCCCATCACATAGACTAGGCTAGTTTTCCATCTTAGAAATATGAAGTTATCCTCCAGATTTTATTAGTCCAAGGAGCCAACCCTTTAATTATTGATCTAAACTATTGGTAACCTAAATATAAAAGCCTAGCACATGGTGGAGTTGTGGATCTCCTTAGGTCTGCTGTCTGGGTATACAACTGGGGTAAATGTGGAAGAAACACAGACAGAGAGACACAGAGATAGAAGGAAAAAGAGATGGAGACAGATAAACAGAAATAGAGAGACAGCAAAGACTGATGGAGACAGACAAGTAGAAATAATGGTATTTAATGTGTATTAATAATATTAATAATATTAAAATATTAAAAATATTACCTTCCTATTTGTCTCTAAGATTAATTGGAATAAAAAAACCCTTAAAGGTGGAAAGGAACCTAAATCCATTTAATCTAACCTCCTACTTCTTGCAGGAATGTGGCAATGCCGTTTAACCTGCTTAATACTTCTAGTGAGGAGAAACTTGTGTGGTGGCCCTTTCTAATTTTGAACAGCACTGAATTAATATTAAATATTGCCTTCTTGTAATAACTTCTGCAAATTTGCCTAGTTTTGCCCAAGGTAGTAACATATACAAAGTCTGACTTTCCATGTAATGGCCTTTCAGACATTTGATGACTTGCAATGTTTCCCCTAATTTTTCTAATCTATGGATGAAACACCAACAGTTCCTTCAATCATTCTTTATGTCATGATTTTCAGACCTTTAAATATCTTGGATGCCTTTCTTTGGAATTTTTCTAGCTTGTTAATGTCTCTTCAAATGGGCTACCCAAAACTGATTACAATAGACCAAATGTGGGCTGACCATGACAAAAAAGAGTGAAACTAAGGTCATCTTTCTTCTGGACACTATTATTTCTATTGCTATAGACTAAAATTTCATTCTCTTTTTGGTTTCCAGGGCATATCATTGCCTCATAATCCCCAAGTCCATTTAATGTGATTGTTGATGAGTATTGTCTACTCCATTCTGCCATTATATATTTGTTTATTTCTTTGCTTTTTTATTCATATATTTTTGTTCATTCATTTTACTTAGCATAGCACTTAATACATCCAAAATTTCACCTTTGTTTGTTTCAATTTACCTTACCAGCCCACTGAGATTTTTTTCTTACCCTCTGTTACCTAGCAATTAAGGTATCTATTCCAGTATTTTATTTGTCATCCACTAAAGCATGCCTTGTATACAAGTAACTAACAAAAATGGTGAGACAGTACAAAGTCTTTCCATCTACCACCCATCCATGGGGATGTATCTGTATCTAAAATATCTGTCTATATCTATCTATCTATCTATCTATCTATCTATCTCTATATATACACACACATACATATACATACATACGTGTATACATATATAAGCACCATAAGACAATGATAGAAATACCTTGCTGAAATCCGTATTTCCTACATCTACAGCATTCCAGTATGATCTTGCGTTCTAAGAAACCCTATAAAAAAAGAATTTTTTTAAAGTAAAACCATTCTTAGTGATTCCATGTTTGCTAATTGTGATGACCACTTCCCTTTCTGAGCTCTCATAAATCATTAGTTCTAAAATTTTGCCAAGAATCAATCTCTAACCTACTAGTATTTTGTGTTTAGAATCCACTCCTTTTTTTGGACAGTTTCCCATTTCTAGTTGTCTGTTAGAGGTCTCATTCTCCATATTCATTATAGATAACTGAAAACTATTCAGTAACGGTGCCTATAAATTCTTTTAGCATACTGGGACATCATTAATGTAGGATAGAGCACATCATCCATTTAGGATATCACGTTTCTTACCCTCTGCTCATATATACTTGGCTTTGATCATCTCTTAAATACACCCTTCTTTTCTAATAAGATCATTCTTTAGATGAATGTAGACTTCTATCAAGAAACACTTACGGAAAATGTAGTTCTTCCCAGGTGGAAGGAGGCCTGAAGGATCATGGTAGGCAGTTGGTGTATGGGATAGGGAGGAGTCTTCAGTTCTTCCTTCCCTTTGGGGAAATCTACATTTCCTATAAAGCCCCTTCTTATGAGGGGATTATAGAAAGACAAAAAAAACCAAGAAGAACAAAATATATACAGGGTGTCTATACATGTACACACACAAACACACACATACATACACATATATGTGTGAATATATGCAATGGTGTATAAATATATACACACATATAACATATGTTTACATATGGTACATATACATATAAGCTCCTCGTGAGTAAGAACTTTATTTTGTACGGAGTCTATAGTAGGTGCTTAATAAATGTTTATTGACTGAAAGTCCTCTGAAGGCCATCATAATAAGGTTCATTTTTAGAAGTATTCAAGTATTTTGTTATGCAGTTGTTTCAGATTCTTTGTGACCCCATTTGTAGTTTCCTTGACAAAGATGCTGGAGGAGTTTGCTATTTCCTTCCCAAACTCATTTTGCAGATGGAGAAACAGAAGCAAACAGGGTTGACTTGACCAGGGTCACACAGCTAGTATGCATCTGAGACTGGATTTTAACTGAGGTTTTCCTGACTCCAGGGCCAGTACTCTATCCATTGGGCCACCTAGCTGCTCAGCCTTCTACCCACTTTGCAACACTCCCTCTTACATATGAGTGTATATATATATATATATGTATATATATATATATATATATTTATATATATATATATATATATTATATATATATATAAAATTTACAAAACAAGTACATAAATGCTAGAAAATCTGGGGGAGGGGAGATGAAAGGAGTCCTGAGCCTCAAGCCCAAAACTTCTATCTTACAAATGTGGAAACTAAAGCAAAAAGAAATCAACTGACTTACCTAGCAAAGCAGAAAATGTCAGGAAGGATTGAAAGCTAGCTCCTCCTGAGTCTAATTCCCTTTCTCTGTCCACTACACTATGGCACTATGGTAAGTCTCACATGAGAATATATGTGATCAATTTTTACAAATATATACATTAAAAATTTTTTTTGTCAGAGGTATGTCAGGGTGTCACACTGACCCATGTAATGCTCTAAAGTTTACAGGTTAGTTGTAGGCAAATTGCCAATAAGAATCAATGGAATATGTTTTCACACTGAAAATTCCCAGAATTGTGGAATCAGCCTGAACAGATCCTTACCCCACTTCCCCTACCCCTACAAAATTCTAAGTAAGCATTACTTCAATCATGACTAAGTGATAAAGGATTCTCTACAATATAAAAAGCTATGCATCATGTTGACAAGTCCTAGGCTTTGCTTCTTCTCTTTATCATGACTATATTCTATTTTTCTGCAGAACATGGACTGCCAATCATGCTGAGCAAAATAGTAGTTTTTTGATATAACCAACAGAGGGAATAGAATGACTCCATTAATGGCATTTTAGATTGGAAGTCAAATCTCTCTTGTGTCTCACAGTCCCCTCTCATGGTTTCTTACATTACTAATACTAAAGGGTGAGGACCTGTGGTATCAGGGATCCCTGTGTTAGTATCTCAGCCAAAATGATGGTGTTGAAATGTTGGCCTGAGGCGATTCAAAGAATTGAATGGGATAGGATATATAAGTTCATTTTATTTAGTTGAATCTTTTTGAAGGAAATACAAATTCACAAATATACAGTCAGGGGAAATGGTGATTGAAGTCACTTGTAGTTATGCCTCTGCCAAATCCTTTGTCCCATTTTGTCCCACAGAACTGGTTTTTGGATTCTTTTCAAAACTTGGGAGATTGAAACTGATTAAGTTAGAGTTCTGCATCATCTTGCAAAGCTCTGAGTGCAGTTTGACCACATGTGCATATTATGCCCTGTCAAGATTGCTCCCCATTCAGTTTATCTCAGTTCTATTTTTCCTAATTTATTTTTATAATAAAATTTTAGGGAGGACATCATGACATTCAAATGTTTCATTAGGGATTAGCACAAGTTAAGACCACTTGTCACAGTACATCTACTAAAAATACATTTTTTAAAAAAAATTGGGTAAGCTTTTTGAGCAGTACTGAAATTTATCTCTATTGTCACTGTGTACATCTATCAGAATCTCCATTTGTTTCACTTTATCTTTGTCTGATCAAATCCATTTGAACTGAAAATTCTCTAATTCCAAAGGCTCAAGTGATGGTAGGAAACAGCTGGTGTATTCCCAAGATGTTTTGTGCTCTTTCTTGCAATTAGAGGCAGGTTCATAAGAATATCCAAAGGGATTACTTACAATTATAGCTGATTATTATATAGTAGCTATTTCTTTTTTAACTTTTTCTTTCTTTTTCTCTCTCCTCCTTCCTTCCTTTTTTCCTTCCTCCCTCCCTCCCTCTTTCTTCCTTTTTCTTTTTTTCTTTCTTGTCTTCCTCTTCCTTTCTTTTTCATTCTCTTTGCCTTCTTCTCTATTTCTCCCTACCAATTTGTCTTCCTTCCTTGTCTCCTTATTTCCTTCCTTCCCTCCCTCATTCCTTCTTTGCTATCTCTAGGTTAGATACTCAACTTAAAAATTCTCTAGATGTAAAGGCATTGGCATCATCTGTACTTCTACAACTCAGTTAAAGACCAAAGGTTATGAACATCTGTAGATGTTTGCTATAATCAAGAATATATTTAGTCTGATACTCTCTTCACCTTTAGAAATGAGTTCCCTAAAATAGATTGCATATGAGATTAAATGAATCACTAGATACATAACACTTACATGTTGTGAAATTTGTAGCAGGTTGTAGTCTGAAGAAAAATGCCTTTCCAAGGAGGGCAGTGGTTGAAAAGTAAGTGGTACCCTGAGGTGAGTTGAAGACTAGGGTGAGAGAAGATTAGAGTGTGCTTTGGAAGGCATTTATTTGAACAGCAGTTAACATTTCTTGAATTTTGTGTATTAAAGAGTTATTGAAAGCAGGTAGAAAAAATGTCCCCAGGTTTAAATTTTTAAAGTAACAAATAAATAAAGGAACTAAGAACAAAGAAAATTTCCTTTTAATTACATTTTAAGTAATTAACTAGCAATTCCATTTAAACAAAGATTTATTATTAATTTAATCTTATATATCAATAAAACCAGTTAAATTTGCTTTGCAGATATTTACATTAAAAGAAATTAATCCTGGCATATAAGCTTCAAGGTAATAATTTTTTTTCAGTTACTCCATCTAAGTTCCCAAAAGAATTCTTTGTCTATTCATTCCCATTCATTTTCCCTTTTAGATGATAATAGTTTATGTATATACTCTGTCCTGGGGGCAGCTAGGTGGTGCAGTGAGTACAGCACTGGCTCTGGAGTCAGGAGGACCTGAGATCTGGCCTTAGACACTTGACACACTTACTAGCTGTGTGGCCTTGGGCAAGTCATTTAACCCTGATTGCCCTGCCTTCCCCCCCTTGCAGAAAAGAGAAAAACATATACTCTGTCCTGGTTCTGATTTGTTTTCTTGGAATTTTTTCAAGAAGATGCCTATTTCTTTGCATTCATCACAATTTTCTATTTTAACTGTATGACGGCATTCTATTACATTTATGTAACAGAATTTATTAGAGTTTTAGAGATGAAAATTAAGTTTCAGTCTGTTTTTCAACTATAAAGAATTCTGTTATCAAAATCTATAAGCAAGAAGCTTTATTTTTCTTTTTAAATAATATTCTTCTTCTAAAAATTCTCAGAAATTGAATAAAAGGGTGTGATTTTTTTTCTTACTTTTCCTACCAGATTGTTTTCCAAAATGATTCCTATTACTTTGCAACTCAATTAGTAAGAAATGAATTTGCCTATTTCTTCAGAACTCCACCAGAATTTAGTTTCATTACTTATAATTATTTTTTGTCATTTTGATGTACGTGAAGTGGTGAATCATAGTTGTTTGATTTGCTTTCTAATTATTATTGAGTTTAAACATTATTTTCAAGTAAGTATTAACAATTCATGTTTCTCCTTTAAAAATCATCTATTCATGTTCTTTTATTATCTTTTTGGGTCTAAGTTTAAAAAAATTCTTATGACAAAAGGTTTTTTTTATAAATCTATAGAAAATGAAATAAGGAAAAAAAACCAGGGAAAGTATCTGTTAGTTAACACAGTCTTTGGGAAAACAGACTAGGTGATCTGTAATTAGACCTACATTGTAGACTATGTACCAATTGAACAATAGACATGTTTTTAAATGAACTATAAACAGCTATAATAAAACTGAATAATATACTTATTTCAGATGAGATTTGTTTTTATTAAAATGAAAATGATAGAAAGCATTAGGAAAATAATAGATATACCTCATTTTATTAAAAAACTATCTGCAACAAAATATAATTAAAGGAAAAAGAAAAATTGAATGTTAGGAAAGTTATTTATGATGGATATGATGGAAAAAAAGCTTGAAATTCATGATTCAGGTGCAAGGCACAAGGATTTAGAGTCTGGGGATAGGAATCTAAATCCTCATCTGCTAATTAATTTTTATTTTATTTTATGTATGTATGTATTTTGCAGAGAGGAGGGACTTTAATTTTCCTTATTCATTATATGTATCTTTCAACCTACCTGTGGAGTCTTATTATAAATCACTTCAAATCACATTGTTATCTTCAGTCCAACCAAACTGACCTTTTTTTTTTTCTTTTGGCAGGGGAATTGGGGTTAAGTGACTTGCCCAAGGTCACACACCTAGTACACACTATGCACCTAGTATAGTATACACTACATGTGCCAAATGTCTGAGGCCAGATTTGAACTCAGGTCCTCCTGACTCCAGGGCCAGTGTTCTACTCACTGCGCCATCTAGCTGCCCCCTGTTGTTTTTTATATATGTCATTCTACCTCCCTCCTCATAGACTATCTCCTATGCCTGAAATGTGCTGCCCTCCTAACCTCACTTTCTCAAATCTCTAATATCCTTTAAAATTCAGCTTAAGGGCTACTTTTTACATGAATTCTTTTCTCATCCCTCTAGCTGCTATTGCCCCCCCCCCAAAAAAAAATACCCTCTTTTAAGTTTTTTTAATATATTTATAGTTGATTTATTGATGGTCCAATATCTGGAAAAACTGAAAATGATACACAGTAATAATAAAAATTACACTACACAAGTATGTAAATAGATGAAAAATATCTGAAAAAAATTATAATACCTATGATTTCATTTGTGTAGAGACTTCCTAGTGAGGAGCTTTCTCTGTTAATACACATTTGAATCTTCTCCACAACTTATAGTATAAGAGAATTACCTTGGGCACAGAGTGGTATGTCCAAGGTTATAGAATCTGTATGTGACAGAAGCAAGTCTTAAATCCATCTTTCTTACCCTTAGATGTTCTTTATCCACAATAGAACAGTGCTTTTTTGAAACACAAAACATTCATTTATTCCCAAATCTTAAAAAAAAACAGAAATGAAAAGACTTCCATGATACATTTAAAAGAATTTACCTAAAATGAAGAGCATATATCTGTTGTAATGGAGAATATTATTCTAGTTAGATCAGGAGGGGAACAAGTATGCCTATTATCACAATTCTTATCTGATGTAATGCTTGAAATGCTAGCTATAGCAAGATAAATAAATGAAATAAATAAATCAGTAGATAGAAAGATAGATAGATAGATAGATAGATAGATAGATAGTAGATAGATAGATAGATAACAAAGGAAGTATGGAGTCATGACTGGCAAAAAGGAGGCAGAACTATCTGTGAATAAGATAATTTACCTAGAAAACCTAGAGAATCAGCAATCAAAACACCAGCTTTAGTAAAGTATCAAGATACAATATAAAACTACAAAAATAGTGGACATTTCTTTATCCTGATTTAAAAAAAAAAGCAAGGGCAGCTTAAATTCCAAAATAAAAGGCAATATATGCTATGTTCTCCAAAAAGAAAGAAATGTCTTCTTCCCATTATTGACATTTTTAAGAACAGCAAAATATATTATATATCTGTCAGTTAACTAACCAGGACATGTTAAGCTTTTATTAATATAACTGTACATCATTTTTCACAGAAATGAAACCAGACTTAAATATTTGGAGAGACATTCAATATTTCTGGGTGAGCCATGCCTACAAACTGAAAAGGTCAATATTACCAAAATAATCTATATGTTTATGATGTTCAGACCAAATCACCAAGAAATACTTTCCATGTATTATGCTGTGTTGTTACACATTCAAAGCTCATATTTCACATGGGATTTTTTTATGAGTTCATAAAAAACAAATATATAATTAAAAAACATTACTGTTATTTGGCTTTAGAATTTTATCTTTGTGAGTTGGGAATATATGGCTCATATTACTATTTTATTCAACGTAAATGCTTATCTCCTCAGGCCATTTATTTCTTCAGCTTTATAATTCTGCAGTTTAATAGTTGCATGTTATCAAGAATCATACTTAAGATTTCTCCATGCTAAGGTAATGTGTATGCTCTGTACTTATTAGGTCCTCAGATACAATATGTAGCTTTTTTATTTTTCAGGTTTTCTAGGATCCTTTTTATTTACTATTTTTACTTCTCGCTTTGTTTTCCAAATTGGTTACAGTGTCGTGTAAATGGCTTTTAATTGTGTTTTACTTCATGTGTATATACATATCCACATGCATACACACATATATGATGAGTATATATATTACATGTGTGTATTTTATGTGTGTATGTATGTGCATATTGAAAACCAATTTAGACAATTAGATTGAATTGGTTTTTATCACTAGACATATGAAGCATATCAGGAGATGGCCAATTCCACACTCAGAACTGTGTTAATTCATTCAAATACAACCTCTCACTATGACAGTTGCCTAAAAAAGATGACAAAAAGTTTATTCTTTAAAATTGTCATAAAAACACTTTGAACTTCCTAGTCCTCTACAAAAGTCTTTTTTTGATGCCTCACTGTGAAATGTTGGTGGTTTGGAGTTTGTAAAACCTATGCAACAAGTTTAGAAGCTCCAACTAAGCTGGGAAAGTTCAAAGCAGAGGTCTAGGATCTATTTGCATGTTTGTCATCTAAGGACTAATAGAACTAAATTGAAAGGGATACATGACTAAAGGGCTGGGCACTATCTACACACATATGTGCATATTTGACATGTATTACATATATATAATATGTACATTTCATATGTATATAACTATACTTACATATCTATATCATCTACCTATATTTACAGTAATTCACAAAGGATATATTAGCACTTTACACAATCATTCAGTCAAAAGCCAGTAGCGTTCAGCTTTCCAGCCTTTTTAGTTTTTTCTTTCCTTTTCTCCTTTATGTGCGAGCATCTGTGTTGATGTTTAGGGACATCTCTTATCCCAATCAGCCATGACTAATAGTGCTTTGATTACAACAGGACAATAAATAAGCAGCATTTGACTGCTAATATTAAAGAAACTACTCTTTTGGTAATAGAGAATTTTTTTCCTATATGCTTCCTGTTAAGGAAATAAAGTAGGGCAGTATCATATACTCCATGAAAAATTATGAAGGACCTTGAGGAATTAAGGATTTTCTTGTAACTAATCCATTTACCTCAGTGACTAACTTCTTCTTGCTGAGTCCTTAATTCTTTTGAAAGTTGTATTTTAATACTTTAGAAAAAAATCTGCTTATCTTCTAGTCGAATATAATCTTATTCAAAGAGACTTAATCATACATTCTAGGAGCCATAGCTCCATTTATTTTCTATTCTGTATTCTTGACTATGTGTAGTAGTAGTAGTAGTAGTAAAAATAATAATATAATGGATAGAAAAAAGTAGTTGTTCTGCTCTATCAGTTGTACTTCTAGAGATTCCACTCATTCATTTGATTGCTCACTAACCCCATGTTATGATCAAAGTATTATGCTGGGTACTGCATTAAGAAAATCATAGATCTGTAGCTGGAAAAGGAATACAGAGAGCATCTAGTCCACCCTCTTTCTACCCTTCTTCCACCCCTCACCCACCTTATTTTAAAATAAAGAAAATTAGGTCCAAGGATTTTAAATGACTTGGCCAAAGTCCTCTGACTCCAGGATCAGTGTTCTTTATTATTATTATTATTCCACACTCAGTTATTTGCATATTGCTATAGTTATATTAAATAGCTAGACTAGGTTAAAGAAACACCCAGAATAATTTTGAATTGCATAAGATAAAGCCACAAGGCAGCACCAAAATGGATGTACCTACTCAGAGATGTATTCAGGTTCATCTGATATGTTCATAAATCTACCAATACAGATATGTATGTGGGTTTGTTTTGTTTATGATTGATAAACTCCTAAACAGTAAGGGATTGGCTCAGTGAAGATTATTATATTTGTATAAGGACATTTAAGTAGCTTGTTTGGGTGTAGGTTTAAAATAATATAAAGCCATAGTCTGTAGACTAGATCCATATGTAATCCTGAGGAAAGCCGATCTTGAATTCTATGCATGCCGTGGATCCCAGGTAACTAATATATTCATGTCTTAGGTTTTGCATGTGTCTTCAAAGGGTGGATCAAGGTAGTCCTTAATCAATTTTATGATTCAGCTAGATGAAGTTTTACAGTGTATACCTTTTTCTGAAGGCATCTCAGTGGTACCTCCCCATGACAGTATTGGCATATCCACTGAGTTTCTGCTTAGAAGATATAGATACTTCTGTGATGAACAGTACTTCCTAGATGTTTAGCTGACTGGGCCTCAAGTGAATGGTCTCTGCTTGGAGGAGCCTCCCTATATCTTAATCAGTAAAAAGGAGTGGTAAGACCAGTTCTGTCTCATGCATGTAGTGTTTTAAGCTTTGTGAAGATGGGCCCACTTGCAATAAAATAAGCCTGCATTCCTGGCATAAAAGTAAGGGTGATCTATGCCCTTGTATGGTGACATTTTGTGGCACAAGCATGTGACACACATTGATATGTTTATACATATCCTGGAAGTCTGACACCTTGGGAGTTTATTTTCCCAGCTCAAAAGATGATAGCTATCAGAGCATTGATAAATTTCTTTCTGAAGTATATGATAAAGGCATATATGTACTTGTCCTGCTGGACAATCAATTCACGGGTGGTGTTCATGATAGGACCAAATTCAACTAAGGTTCTCCCTTCCCTCTATAACACAGTCTAGGCTAGTCCCATCCCACCCCCAAGAACAACAAAGCTTCTTTAGGAATTCATCAGCCTTAGGTCCAAGACCAAACTGTGCCTCCTGGTTGTATTGACTTAATTTTTTGTTGACATAAGGACAAAAAAAAATAACACCATGTGGAGTCCAAAATCTTCATATTTAATGGATGTCTTGAGATCTGTGAATCACCATGCTTTGTCCTACTGACCAGACACCTTTCCTATTCAAGGTAAGAAGGGGGAAAGGGTACGGACATCTTCACTATCCATGCTGAATATCCTTTCTGTGCTATGGCTAAGTAGAATCTATTTCACTAACTGTTGAATTACTGTATTTCATCCCAATTTTAAACTTGCATTAACAGGGCATTGGCCAGAATCAGACTTGACCCTCACAACATTCATGAATTCCAACTCCTGTGTGGAGAAAGATTTTTAATTTCCTAGGCAGAATGATCCCAGGTACAACTTTCTAGCATGAAAAGGGAGGACTCCTTGATATCACTAGCTTTAGAGTTGCCTCATACATAACTTGTAGAAAGAGAAAGGATTTCCTGATACAGGAGAAGGAATACTGTCCACATCATTCCTACAAAGAATTTGAGTAAGAGAGAAAAATAATTGAGTCATTTGGGAAGTGAGGGCCTCTCAAAATTGCTTGTTGAGCAGTTTCCAAAGTGTATTTACCTTTTTGAGGGGGTGGTGGTGGTAATAAAATGACGTTATGAATCTTGGGTGAACTATACAGAAATTTTTGGAAAAGATGGATCCACTAGAATGTCAAAGGGGTTCCCTGATAGTAAACATAAGTTCAGTTCCCTTCTGAGGGAAGCGGTGGACTATTTGCATGCCATATGTGTTTCTCTGTATGGATTCAAGAATTCCTTTGAATCCTTTGCATTTTTGGAATTTTCTGTGGGGAGAAAAAAGGCAATCCTATATCCAATAGATCTTCAGTTCCTTGAAAACCAGTTAGGGATCTGAGGACCCTGTTAATCACATTTGGGCCCCCAAATCCAATACAGGTACTCCCTAACCATAAGCTATATACCATGAGCAATGAGCATTTTAAGAGATTTTCCTATAGCAACTCTAATTTTGGTCAATGAAAATCAAAGAGAATTAAGTAACCCTCTTAAAGTCTGGTTCCAGTATAAAATCCAGATTGTGTGAGCCCAGAGTCACCCCTTGGAATCAGGGGTTACATATGCTTGACTTAATGTTTCTATAGTGGTTTATTTCATTATTAATGCATCATAGTAGGGTAAGTTATTGAGCATAAGAGTATTTTTTTTTCTTTACTATAATACCTACTTGAACCTGCTAACAGGCAAATTCCTATATAAAGTTAGAGTGTACTAAAAAGGTTCCTGTGCTCTATGAGTTTATAATACGATGATATTGACAAGACCCACATATTGGGCTATGAAACTGAACTATTAGAGTTTCTGGGGTGGCATGTGAATGTCATTCCTTGCTTTCCCTTCCTTTTCCAGAAAAATGCAGATAACTGATAGGCACTAGAAAAGTGTTTAATTATGCCTTGACAGGCTTGGTATGAATCACTTTATGGCATAACCTTCAACTTTTATAAGACCTTGAAACCGTATTGGAGCACTGCCCAATCTAGAGGCAACTCAAAGGGAAGGTTATTTACATGTTGATTGTTATTTTTTAAAAACATCTTTATGCCTGATCTCCTTCACTAAATTGGGAAGTTCTTGAAGACAGGCATCTATTATGGTTCTTTGTATTCCCAACAGTGCAGAATGCCTAGGAGGGCACCCAGTAAGTATTTGTGATTTTCTATTGCTTCTACTCCAAATCTTATTCTAAAGTGTCATGAGAATTTTAGTGGTTGGTGTTGTAAGCCAATAAGCATTAATTTTAATTAGCAATACAAATAAATTAGGGGGAGTGATTCACATTCCAAAGGATTCCTCATTTTAGGAAAGATTCACTGCATTGATTTCTTTAAATAGGGAGCTCCCTTAATGAATTTCAAGGAGAATTTTAGTTACAAACATTCAATATACTTCAGTTTTCAGGGACATGACTCATATGCAAAAAGAGGTATATCTGACCTAAAGAATGAATGACTTTTCACTTGGCTTTTACAGCTATAAGTCATTTTTGTTTGACCACAAGAATGAAATATGCTTCCTTGCTGTGGATAAGCTTTTATAGAATTTGTTGACTCTTTGTTAAAAATGAAACCATTTCCATCATTTTTATAAGAAAAGAAAAAAAAAGAAAATGTGAAAAATGGAGTGAATGATAATTAAATAAAGTCCCTGCCTATTCTTTGTTTCCTTGATATAAATACCTCCAGTCCTTTATATAGCCTACTCTAAATTCTTAGCGCATCCCAGTCACCTATTTGTGGATGGGATATGCTTTGGCTCATCAATGTTGTTGCTGATGCTGAGAACACACCACAATATTCTGAATGTAATCTGACCAGGAAAGATTTCAGGAGTACTATCACTTCTCTATATTGTACACACTGTACTATATGGTCAGCATTAGCTTTTTTAGGCCTTCATATCTTACTGTTGACCCTTACTGAGTTTCAAGACCACTAAGACCCCCAGATCTCTTTCACACGAATTGAATAAGGTTTTAGAAACAGTGACTGGATAACAAGCTTTACAACTAAAAGGGATCTAAGAGGCCATCTATTTTAACCTCCCCCCCCCCCCCATTTTGCAAGTGAGGCAACTGAGATCCAAAAAAGTGAAATGCCTTGCCCAGAGTGATAATTCAAACCCAGGTTTGCTGACTTCAAATGCTCCTTCCATGATAACACATTACCATTTTTTAAAAATTCTATTAATGAACTCAATAGGCTTTTTTGAATTTACTCTAGGGTATAAAAGTGCATGGAAGTACTACTTCCTGAAGTCAGAAATACCTAAGTTCAAATTTGATCTCAGACTCTTGGTAGCTATGTAACCCAGAAAGAGTCACTTAACACAATCTGCCTCAGTGTCCTCATCTGTAAAATGAGGATAATTATGGTATCTATCTCCCAGTTTTGTTATGAAAATCAAATGAGTTAATATTTATAAAGTGCTTTGCAAACCTTAATTTGTTGTTGTTCAATGATTTTTCAGTTGTGTCTAACTCTTTGTGATGCCATTTGGGGATTTTCTTGACAATGATACAGGAGTGCTTTGCTGTTTCCTTCTTCAGTTCATTTTATAGCTGGGGGGCAAAAGCAAACAGGATTAAATGACTTGACCAGGGTCACACATCTGGTTACAGTCTTGATTTGAACTCAGGAAAATGATTCTTCCTGACTCCTGGACTGTACCACCTAACAAACTTTAAAGCAAAGTATATCGGTGTCAGCTACTATTTCTTTTTTCCATCTAGTCAAATTAATATCATCCATTCTCCTGACTCATCCCACCAATTACAGGCAAAGGTCATTAAGTAGAGTAGAATAAAAGCTTCTTGAAGACAGAGACAGTCTTTTTTCTCGTTGTTGTCATTTGTTTTGCTTTGTTTTTAGACTCTTGGGTACATGTTTAAAATAAGATCAAAACAGTCAAGATGGGCATGATGGGGGAGAGAGGGCAGAAGGGGCAAAGGGGACTGGCTACTTTGGTCTCATAACCAGTCTTTATAGTTTGCAACCTGGCAAGGGTTGTTTCAGTTTCTCTTCCCTGATTCCAGGGTGGCAAGTAATGTTTTCAAGCTCTCCCTGGGTTTACAGCAAGGGTTTACCTTTAGAGACAGGCCTCTGCCTTCCCAACCTCCCCCTCTAGTCCTCCCTCCCCCCCAGGCATCATCACTGTGCTTAACTAGTCAGCAGGGGCCTCTTTAGCCTCTCCTTTCTCCCAGGTGCCTTAGGCGTAACTCAGAACCAGGATATAAACAGATGTAGATGGGAGGGGAGAGGGAGCACAGGGCCCTCATTGGCTGTGGGGAGCCCTGGACCCTGGAGGAGGTGGTAGAGCAGGCCGACTCCCAGCTGGAGAGAAGGCACCAAGATAGAGGGAAATTCTTCCCTGGGGCCTGCTTCTCTGCCGCCCACTGAGGGAAGAGGGTATGAAATCAAACTGGAGGGCCCAAGAGAAAATGAGGTGCCCCCTGGGACAAAGTGGGATAGCACTGAACCCCCACCCCCTCCACAGGCAAAAGACAGCAAGTTAGTCCCCATCATCTGTGGACCAGACTGAGCAGCTCCAAACATGTCCTTCCTCCCACCCCCAATTCAATGTTTCACAAGCTCCTTCCTACCCCACCCCAAAGACCCTTGGGATCTGGGGTAGGAAGAGGGCATCTGTAGGGACTCAGGCTGTTTTGGTACCATTGGACACCTCCTTGTGGGCCCAGAAAGCCTTCATCACAGTTGTCTTTACTCTTAAGCAGCTGCTGGAAGTGGGGTTTGCAGTAAAACTCTCCAGGAAGCACTGCATTACCCAGACTAAGCTTGGTGTGGCAGTGCTTGCAGCAGAAGCAGGACTTAGGGAAGATGAGCTTGTCAGCCATCAGACGTTCCATGGGGTAGACTGGTTTTGGACAAGCTGCACAAGTGCCCAAAGGCTGGATGACTTGGAGCGCTGCATGGTGTTGCCGGTAGGGCTGCCCTTGGCTTCCTACGTGAGAGGTGGTGGCCTGGGCTGCTCCAGCCTCTTGAAACATGGTGAAGGCAGTGATGGGGAGCACAGGGGATGGGGGAGCCCTCAGCACTCCAGGCCCAGGCTGGGCTGCTACTGGGGCCAGGTAGAGTGGGTCTGCTTGTTGGGGACTGGAGGTGGCCACAGCAGCCAACGCCTCTGGAGCCTGAGCCGCCTCGGCCCAACAGGCTTGTTTTTTTTCATTGTATCCCCAGTATTTGGGGCAGCTAGGTGGTACACTAGATAGAACACTGGACCTGGAGTTAGGAAGATGTGAGTTCAAAGCCAGCCTCAGACACTTACTAGCTAGTTCCTCTTCTGTAAAATAGGGACATATTGGAGAAGGAAATGGCAAATCATTCCAACAACCTTGCCAAGAAAACCCCATGGATAAGTCTATGGGGTCATGAAGAGTCAGAAACAATTGAACGATTGAACGACTATATCCCCAGTGTTTAGCACAATGCCTGGGCCATTTTAGGCACTTAATAAATGCTTGCTAAACTGAACTAAGAGTTTATATGAGGTTTGGACAGGAAAGTAGATGGCTGGCAGAATTTGATAGTGTCACTATCATAGTTAGAATAAAATATATACATATATAGGTATATATTCCATCCTAAAGTCAAGGAAAGAAAACAAACTCTACACTACAGGCTTTGGGTGACTGCAGTTTTTCCCCAACAGCTTTTATAGAACAGAAGTCCTCCACCGGGACTTCACTATGACAAATGAGGCAGCAAAAATCAGTGGAAAGAATGCTGGATCCAAATCCAGGCAAGGGATCTGAAAACAAATCCTGGCTCTTCCACTTACTTCCTTTGTAATTGTGACCCTAGGCAAGTCATTATTAACCACTCTGGTCCATAGTATCATCATATTAAAAAAAAAGTGGAGGGTGGACTACAATTGGACTTCACACTCACTTTTAACTCTTAATGTATATTCCTTACAAATTTAGAAATATCATGGAACTATTTCATATTTTTCCCCTGATTTCCTTTTTTTAAATTAATTTATCTATTTTTAGTTTTCAACATTCACTTCCATAAGTTTTAAATTTCCCCCCTCCCTCCTCTCCCCCATCCCCAAGATGGCATGCAATCTGATATAGGCTCTACATATACATTCCTATTAAACATTTTTTCACATTAGTCATGTTGTATAGAAGAATTAGAATGAATAGGAGGAACCATGAGAAAGAAAAAAAAACAAAACAAAAAAAGAAAATAGTCTGCTTTGCTCTGCATTCTGACTCCATAGTTCTTTCTCTGGATGTGGGTGGCATTTTCTATCATGAGTTCTTTGGAATTGTTTTAGGTCCTTGCATTGCTAAGAAGAGCTAAGTCTATCAAAATCAGTTGTCTCACACTGTGGCTGTTACTGTACACAATGTCCTCCTGTTTCTCCTCACTTCATTCAGCATCAGTTCATATATCTTTCCAGGTTTTTCTAAAGTCTGCCTCTTCATCATTTCTTATAGCATACTAGTATTCCATTACATTCATATAGCCTAAGTTGTTCAGCCATTCCCCAATTGATGGGCATGCCATCAATTTCCAGTTCTTGGACACTAGAAAGAGAGCTACTATAAATATTGTTGTACATGTGGGTCCTTTTTCCCATTTTTGTGATCTCTTTGAGATGCAGCCCTAGAAGCAGTATTTCTGGGTCAAAAGGCATGCACATTTTATAGCCCTCTGGAGATAGTTCCAAATTGCTCTCCAGAATGATTGGATGCTAGTTAATATTTTTGAAATATCATATTCGTGTCTATGGAGTGAGGTGCAAATATTGATGCAAGGCAACAGCATTATACAAGAGGCCTTTTTTCAAGCTTACTAGCCCAGGGCCCCTCCTATTTCTCAGAGCTCCTGGGAGTTGGTTCTTCTTGCACAGGTACATCTCAGTTTCCACTGATTGGAAGATTTATGGATTTATCACTCAGAGCTGTCTTCACTCACAGCAGGAATGGAATAGACCTCCCACAGAAAGGAAACATCTAAAGCACAGAGACAAAAGTAATAGCAAAACCAAAGGGAAAATAGAAAACACCTAGGAGAGTGGCAAGTCTCTGGAAGTTGAATTCAAGGGGCTTCAGTTTTCCTAACTGGGGTAGTCTTAATGGGATCCAGTTGACAATGAGATAAAGATTATGTGAGATTCTAACCGAAGGCACTCTCCAGAGACTTAGCCTTCACCAATTTACCAAAAGGGAACATCTATGTGGAGCAAGAGGGTAACATGGAGTAGTAATAAATACCTTGAACTTCTTTAAACCTGTCCTATCTAGTCAGAAACTCAATCTTTCCCCATGTAAAGAGAATCAGTGACTCTCATGACCATGGTATAAGGTGGAGAAACTATTTACTACTTCCAGACAATATATGTTCATATTAAAAATTTTAACCAATGAATCAGGCATATCCATGGCATTTGGCAGTCAACCTCCTCACCAAATTATTCTTGCCTTACCTACTGAGTCATATGAAACTAAGTCTTGTTATGCACAGTACCTGTACTATATCTTGAACGTGGTATAAACTTTATAACAACATATGAAGTTCTTAAAGACCAGAATGATTTTGTACTTTTTATTTGTAATTTTGGACATTTAATTTGAAAGACATTAATGTAGCAGCATAGATTCAGACCTATAAAGTTCATGGTTCCATATACAGAAAGCTGAAAGGGGTCTTAGACATCGTCTAACTCAACTTATTCATTTTATGGGTAAGGAAACTTAGGCTAAGAGAAATCAGCTTGCAGGGTCATTATTCAAACCTAGGTTCCTTGACTATTCCAAATCTAGCACATAATATTATACCATGTTGTAGCTAATATCCCTACATATAAAGATAAGCATGTAAAAATATATACACATATACATATACATACATACACAGATATATTTCTAATTATGATGTTTTAAATATTTGGCAAACTATTATTTTTTTCATGACATGTTTGTTTTCTTAAACTTTTTTCTCTTTTTCTTTTATATTTTGTATATCTGATCGAAGAGCTGAGTTCTTTGAAGGTGACAGTAGTTCCATATCTAGAAACACACCATGAGGTATGGAGATAAGACACAAATTTTTTGTGATTACAAATCAAGTCTAAGGTGTCCTCTTGGAAACTCAGATTCTTGTAAACATAAAGAACTTTGGCTTCTTCCATTTCTTCTTAATCCCTTACTTTCATCTTTTTATTGTCTAACATGTTGACCCTATTTAAATTTCATGTGACGTTGGAGGTATTGTAGGCTTGGTTGCTATATATATTGGTTTTGCAGAATGCATGTATTCTTTCAACCTGGTTTCCTACTGAATTTCCTTCCTTTTTTGACTGCTATTAATCTGACCTTGTCTATCACCCTTGTCCTGAGTCACAAAGTTTGTCACTTTTTTTTCTTCAGAGAGCAGCAGAATGCATACAAGCTGAGGCTTATTTTTTTCTTCTTACATTACAATTGTTCAGAGAGAGCTGGATCACGTTTGTGTGGCACATGTCGTCTGTATCTGTTCTTTTGTATTCCACTGAGATTACCCCACAGACAACAGGCTGCTTCGAATTTTGCTGTGTTTGCTGCAGAAAAGGCTAGGCCCAATCAACACTAACACAATAGCAACAGCAATCACACACTGATTTTTCCTGATTCTCAACTATTCCGTAAAGCATTTCATAAGCTTGATGATAGATTGCAATATTCTCCTCTGGACCTTTGCTACTTTAAATGTGTCTGAGTTACTGATCCCAATGTATTTTAGTTCCAGATGAAATTCTAACAATTCTGCTCCTGGATGCTCCAAAATAATTCTTATTCCATTTGGAGTCAGTGATTATATATGCCTAGAGAATGGAATCACCTCCAGACATTTATTTGACAGGCTGAGTACTGTGTTCTTTAGTAGCTGTCTTGATTTAAGTCCTCTCTGTTTAATCAGGCATTTAAGTACTGTCTGCTATTGGGTTTGGGGTGTATTTATTATACTGGGAGGCTTATAGTAAAGAGTTTCAGTAGGTAAGGCTTAAACTGTTGTTATTGCTCAGAATAAATATTGTTAAAGGATAACATGCTCACTCTTTGTGACATCAGGCATTGAACAATGCTCCGGAGACCTTTTGAGGTAATACTGACATTGCCAAATTTTCTACCTTTGCCACTAAAAGAGGTTTGAGTCACTCATCAGTGAAGAATGCAATCTTAGGATAAATCCATAGTTTGATCCTGCAATTTAGATAACAAAAACTTTGTCTCTTTGATATTTTTATTTCGGCAAAAATTTTTATAGACCTCCTCAACTAAATGAAAAAAGAAAATATTTTCTTGTTGTTCCTGGTGTCTGACTCTTCATCATCCCGTTTGGGGTTTTCTTGACAAAGATATCAGAGTAATTTGCCATTTCCTTCTTTAATTCATTTGCAGATGAGGAATTGAAGCAAACAGGGCTGGGTGGATTTCACAGGGTCACAGCTAGTGAGAGTCAGGCTAGATTTGAACTCAGCAAAATGAGTTTTCTTGACTTTAAGCTTAGTACTTTATCCACTGTGCCACCTAATTGCCTTTCCCCCAAGAGCTTATTAAATGCTTACTGAGTACAAAGCACTGTGATAAGTTGTGGAGGTACAAACTGAAAAGCTCGGTAGACTGAGTTCTCAAAAATCTTGCATTCCAATGTGACAGATGGCATAAATAAGAGGTTTTAGCTACAAAATCAAATGGAAAGGCTCACTTTGTGATTCTTAGGGTTCAATGGCAAAGAGGTGGTAATGAATCTTCTTTAATGTCATTTGAATTAATAAAAAAAATGTTAGTCTCAGATGATGAGCCATTTGACACTCAGGTGTTTGGTACTGAGAACTTTCTTTTTCTGGGTATTAAAAAGCTGCGATTGATTGGGGGGTTGGGGGGGGGGCGGCTACAACACATGAATTTGCCAGGTCACATCTCCAATATTATATATGTCTTGCTCTGTATAACATAGTGGAAGAAAATTTAGAGCTCATCTAGTCCAGTGGAGTCAAACCAAAATAGAAACAGATCCCAGAGGTATCTACTTAGAAAACCACAAATCAACATTATCTATGCTCTTTGTATTTTATTTTGTTAAATATTTCCTAATTACATTTTAATCTAGTTTGGAATGCATTAAGAGTTTTGCAAGCTGTGAGTTTGAGGCACTAGATGTATAAATCAGGAATGAAACAATCTGGGGCAGCTAGGTGACACAGTGAGTAGAGCACCAGCCCTGGAGTCAGGAGGGTCTGAGTTCAAATCAGATCTCAGACACTTGACACACTAGCTGTGTGACCTTGGGCAAGTCACTTAACCCCTGCTGCCCTGCTTTCCCCCCTCAAAAAAAAAAGAACGAAACAATTCCCTATTCTCGTTCAGTGGGTGAAGAAACTAAAGTCCCCAGGTTAAAGTACTAGTCCAAGGTTATAAATTTTGGCCTAAAGCCAAGTTAGGACTAGAATCCAGGTAGCTTGATTCCTAGTTCATTTTTCTTACCTTCCTAGTTCACTTTTCTTATGACACCATACCACATTGCTTTAACCATTAATAGCAGAACTCATGCTTTTAGTACTTTCTAATAGTGACAGTAGACATATACCCTCTCAGACTTGTATTCCTTTGTGACCCATAGCACACGTTTAAATGATTGAATGGAATCAGCATTATAGTCATTTGCTCACAAATAAAATATATAAACTCTGAAATTCTGTGATTCTCCCTCCATGATGGATCTTGATCCTTATTAAAACAAACAACAAACAAACAAACAAACTCCTGGGTGGCTTCATTTAAAAATATTTTCTCCAAATAATGGAGTTGTGATACATGATTGTGATGGAATACTACTGTTCTATAAGACGTGATAAACCTAATGATTTTAGAAAAAAAAAACATGGAAAGGCTTTGCATGAAATAATGAGTGAAATGAACAGAACCAAGAGAATATTGTAGACAGTAGCAAAATATTGTTTTAATAATGACTTTGAGAAAATATCTTATTTTGTCTATTACAAATGTAAAGAAAGACACTATACATATCCAAAGAAAGAACTGATAAATGGAAGTATGTATAGAATAATTTTATTATTCTATTTATTATTTTATTATTTATTGTTTATATCTAAATATTACCAATTTATTATTATAAATAACAATTTCATTATTATTATAGTACCATTATGTCTAATGGTAGCCATCTCTAGGATGGGGAGGGGACAGAAAAAAGAAAAAAAAACCAGAAATTTACATGATGATTTCATTGTATATTTGAAAGTAATAGCAAGTTGTACACAGTAGATTTGCAGATTCATGTACAATCATCTTTTTAAAAAATGTACTATGTTATGGAGATGCTTGTTTTATTCCACAAATTATAGAAAATAAAAATACATAAGTAGAAGAAAAATTTTGGCTGATTTTTTCCAACAAAAAAGAAGATTTTGATCCTTTTAAAAAGTAATCCATAAGTTACTACTTCCACTATTAAATTTTACCTGCTTCTGAAGTAGAATATAACACTTATCCACCAGTTGAAGATACAGAATGTTAGATTAGAAATGCATATTTACATCTAGATGCAACCTTAGACATCTAATCCAACCCCTTCATTTTATTGATGAAGAAATAGAGAGGCTTCTCCTAAGGAATACAAATATAGCACTGGTTTTATTCTATCTATCCCTCCCAGTCCAGCTACATGGAGAATAATAACAGTGATGATGATGATTATTATTAAAAACTAGTATTTACATGGCACCTACTATGTGCCAGGTACTGTCCTGAACACTGTACAAATACCTCATTTGACACTCACCGTTAGGGTCTTGACCAGCAAGTTGCCCTATCTCAGTACGCAATGATGAGGCGGGAGCAACGATAGTTATAACTCCGATTTATTGGCAGACATTATCCAGTTTTATAGGGTTTTGCACTACATAAGCAGAAGCAGGTGTTCAAGGCGTAAGTGGATGAGAACGTGGGAAGATCTATATCTGGTGGGAAGAATCTGGATTATTGTAAACTATATTGCCTACAAGCGTATGGGAAAACTAGGGCTGTGGTAAGGTGGTTTCCATAGGAGTATGGGAACAGAATGGGGTGCTGTCCTACAGTATCTATGGAGGCATGGGAAGGCTCAGGCAGGATACAAACTGGTATCAATACCGTATGAGCTATGTGAGGCACGGGGCAGGATGCCCTTGTAAAGTATCCAACAAGATCCCATTAATTAAAGCATGTTTGTGTTAGGCACTGGTTCAAGAGCATTAGGTAGTGGCCAGCTGTGTTCCTCCTTCTGGGCCTGTGAGTCCTTGGTGAATGGACCCTGCCTGCATGAGAAAGGATGGCTATCAGAGCAGGAGGGGGGTGCTGTTAGGGGGGCTGCTAGGGATGGAAGTCTTTCCTCCGGGCGCCTACCGTTCCAACTCCTACTAAGCCTGTCTGGTATTACCCAGGAAACAGGCCAAGCGCTAGGGTCCAAGCAGCCCCGGGGTTGGCACTAACTCCCTACAACTCACAATAACCTTGAGAGGTAGGTACTTATATTATCCCCATTTCACAATGAGGAAACTGAGGCATACAGAGGTTAGTGACTTGCTACTCACACAATAAGAGTCTGAGGTCACATTTGAACTCGGGTCTTTATGACTCTGCACCCAATTCTCTAGAAGTGAAGTTTAAACTGGAGAGTGGCTCTAGAATGTGACGAGGTAAAATTTTGAGAGATAGGTGTTGACCTGAGGGTCAAAGAAAGAAAAAAAAATGAATGTCAGGGCAATGGCAACATTGCTTCTTCCCAGGGATGACTGATAAATCCACTCATCCTACGCTAACCAAGGCTGGAAACCATTAGAGATGCCAGCTACTTGTTAGACAGCCAAGACCAGGGAAAGTGCTAATATTTCTGAGTTCCAGTTCACACCAAATTCCAAGTTCCAAGATTTATTTCTGTATGTCTCATGTACAGGGTTTTAGTCTCGGCACCTGACGAGCAGTCCTACTAAAAGTATGAGTTAAACGTGCTGTGTGACCCATACTGTTTCATACTCCCTTTCTTTTACAAAGGGAACTCAGCATTTCATAGAACTCATGGGTTTAGATTTTTCTTATACCCAGGAATTCTCTGAAGTTTAGGAGAACAATAGGCTCACAGCTGTTTGGCAGATGTTTTGTATGTTTAGATGTGGCAGGAGTCAGCCTAGAGACAATCACCCGACTCAACTTAGAGTAACTGGCAAGATATTTTACCTTTATGTTAGCATGCATTGTAATCAAATCATAAAGAAATAGATATGAATAAGACCTGGATGCCAACCTATTTCAACTAGATTTAATAAGAAGCTTGTTTGGATTAATTGTCAGATTTGGTCATGTTCTGTGAGTCTTCTAAAAAATTGTCGACAATTTCAGAACCCAAAGTTTTGCACTTCTGACAGTAGAAAAAAGAAAAAACATATCCCTGAGAGTGAACAGTTTTCAGAGGAGAGGCGTGCCTTGATCTTGGCCATAATCTCTTCCCCCTGACCAGAGGAAAGCAAGCAGTGAACTTCAGAGGGCTAGATGATTTAGACTTTTCATTAGCATCCTAGCAGAATGTAACAACAATGTTACATGCAGATATTTTGGCTGTGTAAGACCAATAACACCAGCACACTTGAGGGCTGCTAGCACAGGTACTTTTATAGGCTTTTCTAAAGGAAAGCAACTTTAAAGGGGTCAACAATCTTACTTTAATCAAACATATATATGTGAATATATATACATATATACATGCATACACATATACATATACACACACACATATATGTCACATTCACTTAGTTCAGGAGAAAAGTCAGCACCCTGAACTTCAGCGAAAATACAAACAGAAATTACAAGCAGAAATTACATAAACAGAGCAAATACAAACAGCAAAGACCAACAGACAGGACTTCTGTCTGTCCATAGCAATAAATACATAGTTACCAGAAAGAGAAGCACCAACATCGGGGTTTTCAAAGCTGAGGGGCTCCTTAATGGCTACCCAGAGTCTCATCTGGCTATGTCACATGAACACTTTTCCAATGAGTGAGCCTCAAAGCAAAATGCTAACCTGGGAGTATACACACACACACACATACACACACACACACACACACATATATGTGTGTGTGTGTATATATAACTGTCAGGGTCAGAGGGCATCACAACCCTTGTGACCCAGGCTCATGTGACTCAAACTCATGTGACTTAGGCTTCCTGTGGCTTAAGCAAGTCACATAGGCCTATTGATGGATGGGAAAGATCTTCCTATTAAGCAAAAATACATTAACAATACACAGAATCACCTGAGACAGCAGTGACTATTGGCAGGACTGGAAACAAAAACAAATTGCCTGGATATGGTGAGGTAATACAAATTTAAGGCTCTACAATGACTGCAGGAGAAAACTACACCATACTTAAAGGCAACATATTGAAGACTCCAGTGAAAAGGCATTTTAAAAACTGCAGGTTTCCCTGTTGTCATATATGCTTTCAAAGACTGAGCCCACTTTCCCCTGAGCTAAGTACCTATTTGTGGGACAGTATGTCACAGATCATGGGGGAGGATGGTAGATGTTTTGAACACCACAGCATAAAAATTAATTTCCATTTTTCATTATCAAAAGCTAGCTAAATTTGGTTGACTAAGTTCACCCTTAAGGTCTTAGGACACTTTGTGTTAGAATGATCACTCCAGACTCTTGTTACTACCTCTTGAACCTTGAGAAGAGACAAAGAAATTGAGATCTGAAGACTCAAGATGTCAGTGTGTTAGGTTGAGGAAAGTAGCTCCAGAGTGTATGCTATATTTATTATGTAACTAAGGGGTCAAGTAGGCAGAGTGCTGGACTTGGTATCAGGTGTTGGACCTGAGTTTTTTTTCATCATTTCTTTTTTTTTATTTTTAAATTTATTTTTAGTTTTCAACATTCATTTCCACAAGATTTTGAGTTACAAATTTTGTCCCCATCTCTACCCTCCCTCCCACCCCAAGATGGCATGTTTTCTGATTGCCCCTTTCCCCAGTTTGCCCTCCCTTCTATCATCCCATTCCCTGCCCCCCATCCCTTTTCCCCTTATTTTCTTGTAGGGAGAGACAGATTTCTATACCCCATTTCTATATCCCCATGCCCCTATAACCATAGTTGCATGTAAAAACAATTTTTTAACACTTGATTTTAGAACTTTGAGTTCCAAATTCTCTCCCTTCTTCCCTCCCCATCCACCCTCCTTGAGAAGGTGATCAATTCAATATAGGTTATACATGTATCATTAGGCAAAAAACTTCCATAATAGTCATGTTGTGAAAGACTATATTTCCCTCCATCCTATCCTGTCCCCCTTTATTCAATTTTCTCCCTTGACCCTGTCTTTTTTCAAAAATGTTTGCTTTTGACCACCTCCTTCCCCGATCTGCCCTCCCTTCTATCACCACCCCCATCCCCTTCCTCCTTCCTTTCCTGTAGGGTAAGATACTCAATTGAGTGTGTATGTTATTCCCTCCTTAAGCCAAATCCTATGAGAGTAAGGTTCACTCATTCCCTTTCACCTATCTCCTCTTCCCTTCCATTATAACAGCTTTTTCTTGCCACATTTTTGTGAGATAATTTACCCCATTCTGTCTCTCCCTTTCTCCTTCTCCCGCTATATTCTTCTCTCAACCCTTAATTTTATTTTTTTTTGATATCATCCTTTCATATTCAACTCACCATACTTTTTTAGCTGAGTCCCAGACCTCTTTCAATCATTTCCTTTTATTCTAATGGGCCCCACACCAAGTATCTGCTCACAGGTAAATCAGTCCCTGTCTTTTAGCCAATGGTTACTTTTCTGGGCTTTAAGATGCCCAGATTTTCCCATCTCTTTACCCAAGTCAAGAATGAAAAAGCTACTTCCTATTAACTAAGAACCATCATAGGACCTGAAGGGAATATATATATATATATATATATATATATATATATATATATATATATATATATATATTCCCTTCAAGTACCCTAATACTGAGAAAGGTCGGACAAGATACAAATACCATCTTTTCAGGTAGGAATGCAAACAGTTCAGCATTAGTAAGTCCATTATGATTTCTCTTTCCTGTTTACTGTTTCATGCTTCTCTTGATTCTTGTATTTGAAAGTCAAATTTTCTATTCAGCTCTGGTCCTTTCATCAAGAATGCTTGAAAGTCCTCTATTTCATTGAAAATCCATATTTTGCCCTGAAGTATTATACTCAGTTTTGCTGGGTAGGTTATTCTTGGTTTTAATTCTAGCTCCTTTGATCTTCATAATATCATATTCCACGTCCTTCAATTCCTTAATGTAGAAACTGCTAGATCTTGTATTTTCCTGATTGTGTTTCCGCAACACTTGAATTTGTTTCTTTCTGAGTACTTGCAATATTTTCTCCTTGATTGGGAACTATGGAGTTTGGCTACAATATTCCAATTTTCTTTTTGGGATCTTTTTCAAGAGGCAATTGGTGGACTCTTTCAATTTCTATTTTCCTCCCTGGTTCTAGAATTTCAGGGCAGTTTTGCTTGATAATTTCTTGAAAGATGATGCCTAGGCTCTTTTTTTGATCATGGCTTTCAGGTAGTCCAATAAATTTTTAAATTATCTCTCCTGGATCTATTCCCCAGGTTAGTGGTTTTTCCAGTGAGATATTTCACATTGTCTTCCAATTTTAAATTCTTTTTTATAATTTCTTGATTTCTCATAAAGTCACTAGCTTCCACTTGTTCCATTCTAATTTTTAAGGCATTATTTTCTTCAGTGATCTTTTCTACCTCCTTTTCCATTTGGCTAATTCTGCCTTTTAAGGCATTCTTCTCCTCATTGGCTTTATGGATCTCTTTTGCCATTTGTGTTAGTCTATTTTTAAGGTGTTATTTTCTTCTGTATTTTGGGGGTCTCCTTTAGCAAGCTGTTGATTGGTTTTTCATGATCTTCTTGCATCACTCTCATTTTTCTTCCCAATTTTTCCTCTCCTCTTACTTGCTTTTCCAAATCCTTTTTGAGCTCTTCCATAGCCTGAGAGCAATTCCTATTTTTCTTGGAGGCTTTTGATGTAAGATTTTTTACTTTGATTACTTCTTCTGGGTGTATGTTTTGATTTTCTTTGTCACCAAAGTATGATTCTATACTCTGAGTCCTTTTATGCTGTCTGCTCATTTTCCCAGCCAATTACTTGACTTTTTAGATCTTTGTCAGGGTATGACTGCTTCCAGAGTGGAGAGTGCTCTGTCCCAAGTTTCAGGGGTTTTGCACTGTTGTTTCCAGAGCTACTTCTATTCTGAGGTGGTATGATATTCCTCTCCTGGTCTGTGCTCTGGTCTGTGAGTACAAGCATCCATTCTGCTGTGTAACTACCAGGAGGATTCCCTCTCCACAAACACCATAAGCTCTGCCCACACCAGCACTCCTCCTCCCCTAAGGACCACCAACCAGGACTATGACCCAAATCCAAGCAGGGCAAAGCAAGAGAATCCTGCCTCAGCACCAGGAAAGAGATCCCTGCACTCCCTCTTTGATCAGCCACTTGATTCCCCCCACTGCCTGTGGACCTGGGACTCCAGAAACAGCTACCACTGCTTCTGCTGCCACTGCCACTGCAGCCACTTCCACCACTCCAGGGCTGGGGCCCAATTGCGCCCTTCTCTCACCCAGTTCCAACAGTTTTTCCCCTGACTTGCTATATTGTCTTTGACATTTGTGGGCTGAGAAGTCTGGAAACTGCCACAGCTCAGTGATTCAGTGCTCTGAGACCTATAGTACCTGATCTGCTCAGGCCTGGTCTGTCCTGGTGCAGTCCAAGCTGGGCTGTGCTCCACTCCCAGCATAGTGTGATAGACCCTTCCCAGAAACCATCCAGGCTGTCTTAGGCTGAAGAATTCTTTCACTCTGTCATTTCGTGTTTAAAGTCATTTTAACAGGTATTTGGAGGTATTTGGGGGAGAGCTCAAGTGAGTCCCTGTTTTCACACTGCCATCTTGGCTCTGCCCCATGGACCTGAATTTGAATCGTGCCTCAGACACTTATCAGCTATGTGGCCCTTGGCCAGTTACTTAAACTAAGTCTTGGTTTTCTCATGTGTGAAATGAGAATGATGATAGCAACTGTCTCATAGGGCTGTTGTGAGGTTCAAATGAGATAACATATGTAAAACACTTTGGGAACCTTGAAGCACCTATTATTAATTATTAATTTATATATATATATAATTATATATATAATATATATAATTATATATTATAATTATATATAATTAATTATTAATTATAAATTATTAATTTGCTATTCTCAATTATGAAGCATTTTATTCTGTATACTATTCATTTTACATACATACATATTTTGTTCTATATAGAATACATATCTGTTCTACAACTAATTGGGTTTCTCTCTTACGTAGTATTAGGAAAACTTAATTGGAAGTAGAATTCAAATATGTCTATTTACTTCCATGAAAAATCAGCTCCATGATGCCTAGAACAAATGACAATCACTCACTAAAATGCAGTAATTAGAAAAGAAGTTGGAGTTACATCACATGGTGAGGCTCGAAGCCTCACTGCTAAATGATTCACTGCCATCCCAAAGTCAAAGTTGAATTACAGAAAGACTCTATGGTAACCATATAGAACAAAACACTGGGCATTTACTCTTACTGCTAGCAATAATTAGCTGCAGTCTTGAGCAAGTCACTCAATTCAACAAGTACCTATTTTATGCCTACTATCTTCAAAGAATGTGTTAGGGCTTAGAACACAAAGATAGAAGGAAAATTAGCCACTTCCTTCAAAGTTTAGGGTCTACCAGTTCCTGGTTCTCTTCACCTGTAAAATGGGCATCATAATCATAGCTGCAACATTACCTCAGAGAAATGTTGGGGAGAACAAGAGAGGTAATTCACAAAAAGTGTGTTGAAACCCTTAAAACACTCTATAAGTGTCAGCTGCTAACTTGTTACTAACTTAGGGCAACTAATTTAAGTTTCTCTAGGCTTCTGTTCCTACCTGTAAAAGTGAGGAGGTTGGATTTAACAACAAGTACCACTACAATAACAGTGATGATGAAGACGAAGAGGATGATGATGATAGCACATTAATATAGAACTTTAAGGTTTGGAAAATGCTTCATAAATGTTATCTCAATCTATCTTCACAACAATTCTGGGAGATAGATGCCATTATCCCCACTTTGTGAATGAAAAAAATAGATTATATGTAAGACTGCCTTGCTCCACACCACAAGTTCTATTTTCTGACACAGCTTTCTCAACAGGTCAGGGACTCATCACCGTCTAAGGAAACATGCATCTAAACTCTATTTTCCACAATCATTCACAGAAGCTGTAGTTCACCCTTTGCTCTTGAAGAGGACCAATGACCTCATGATGGAAAGACTTATAGGAGCAATTATGTCCTAAACTATCCTAGGTATGTTTTTCGAGGTGGGCTTGTATTTGAATACTGATCTGATATAACCTTGTAAATTCTGACAGTACCAGGAGAGATAACTGTACATATCTGCTGAAGCTCTAACTTGCCTGCTGTTCCTTCAAGGCAGCTGTCAGGACTGATAAAAACTGTCATGTTTCCCTTGGCTGTGCATCTATTAAATAGCAAACGCGTATCACAAGAGGAAACATAGTCGAGGCATAACTCAACGGTGGTGTATTATTTTGAATCTTCCCAGTTACACCATTTGGAAGTACTGATGTGCCCTTATGGTTTGTCCATGTATCACCATATGTATTTCCTTGGTGTCTACTTTCTAAGGCCAAGTGTCTGCTGACCATCGTGCTTGAAGACCATCGTACAAATAGATAAGTGGAAAAGCCAAGAGGTCAGGGATGGGATTTAAGGCTGTGTGCTGAGGTCAGATAAGTAGAAGATATTTAAAAATGAATAAATGTTTCTAAATTCCCAGACTTGTCAGTAGGGAAAGGCTTTATTTCCTTTCAAACTTCTAAAATAATTGTAATTGGAAAAGTAGATTGAGTGACAGTGCCTGTAGCTAGTTTGACTCAGATAGATTTGAATACTAGATGCAGTGAAATAATGAAATGTATATTTCCAATTATCTCTTATTCTGAGATGAGTCAGCTTCAATTTAATATTGGTAAACCTATTATTAATAATAGAATTCTGAAATTCAGAAACTGCCTTTTGATTTAAGGCAGTCTGAATCTAAGACATGTAATAAGGAATTTTTAGAGCAAGATTGAAGGGTTACTAGTTTAATAGAAAAGCTAAATTCAGGTTATAGCCAATACTCTCAAGGACACTAAACAACTAAACCACAGTAAACTAAACAGTTCTGTGGCATAGTATATCTTGTTGCCAAAAAAGCTGCATTTTACTCCTGTGAAAATAATACACCGTATGTATTTTCTTTCTTTTTCTTAATTTGCCTCTTTCTCTCTTCCTCATTAAAAACACATTTTAAAATCTTCTTAAATTAGGTAGATGATACTTGGAAAACTTTAGTATTAGAAGCAAGGCATAGAGGTAACTATAAGAGATAAACTAAAGAATTTATTTTACATAAAATTATTAAAGCACAGAAAGAAACCATATGTAAGACAAAAAAACCATAGCAACAAACAAAAATCTGGAAACAATACAGGGGGTCATCGTTTGGGGAATGGATAAAGAAATTGTGGTATATTGATGTAATAGAATATAACTACATAGAAAGAAGTGGCAAATTCAAGAAATTCAGGAAAAAACGCATGAAGTGGTACATGGCAAGGAAGCAAAATCAAGTGAACAAAATAGTAAATGACAATAATAATTTAAAAGAATTCAAAATTGAAAGAGAAATTAATTTAGATTAATTACAATTAATAACCTTGATTCCACAGAAATAAAGTGTGAACTATGCATTCCTTCTCTTAGTAAAGAGATGATGAGGAAGAGGACGGTGTGGGGGAGCCGTCAAGATAGACTACTGCATACTCTGTTAGCCTTAGGGACTTTATTACTTGTATTTGTTGTTTTGTTTTGTTACAACAAAGGCCTCGTTGGTAGGGTTTGTTGTTTGTCCTTTGTTCTTAAAGAGGACGATGACATCAGGAAGGGAGGAAGGGAGGTAGGCAGGGGAGCTGCATTTCCCAACTGGAACTGGCCAGTTGGGTCCCTAGTGGGGTACCTACTACTACTCACGTATCCTTACCTTTACCTGCTGGTACTCTGCCCAAAGGAAAATCAGTGATGGGGGTATATATTAGGAAACCACTGATATAAACAATGCAACAAAAGACATCTATTTTTAAAAAACAGTATAATTTCCCTTAATCTTACCTCTTAACTATCTGACTTCTAAGCCTTCTCAAGGACTTCTTGGGGCAGGTAGGAAATTTGTATGGAAATATGATCTCAGAATAAATGAAGCAGGGATGTAGTTTTATAAATTCTATGGTTCAAACTCATAAAAAAAATCATCTAGTGATAGAATATGTGCCTAAACCTCAGGTTCACCTAAAGAAGAGCCAGACAGATACAACTCACTACCCTCCTAACCCCTTTTTTAAGAGAACTAGATTAAAAAACAGTGAATCTAACAATATCGGATTTGTATACATATATGTATACATACATATGTCTGTATGTATATACATATGGATAAATACATAAAAGCATTAAAGTCAAACTATTCAATATTTCAAAAGAATAGTTTAGGTGCTAAAGGAATATATTGCAATTTAACAACAGTGGCATTTTAAAAGTACAATTTAAGTGCCTAGTAAAAACATCCACTGAATGCTTTGTTTAAATCAAAAGTAGTTTATAAAATTAAGTCTTATTTCCCCAAGTTAATTTCTCTAAATAAACATTTTAATAGTTTTTTACTTTATTGTCCTGTGGTATAATATGTGTATGAGAGAGGAAGAATATGGAATAAACGATCTTCCCTTAAATATCACAGTAATAATAAGCAAAGCTAATATTTATCTAGTAATTCAGGATCTACAAAGCACATTCAAATCTATTTTCTCATTTGATCCTGAAAACAATTTTATGTGATAGGTATGACTCTAAGAAGAAAATCTGTCCCTTCCTTGATCTTCACTTTCTTTGAATCATATAGTGCTCAGAGATAAGAGTGTTTATTTATTTTTTCCATTTCTTAATAAGATTCAGGGGAAGAAAATGAAATTCTGAAACTCTTAAAATTAGGGAGAATACAAAGGGGCATATGATTTCCACTTATTTTCTCCATTCCGTTCATACTTTTGCATAAAAACAAAACAATCTCTTTTAAATGTCTGGTCATATTGGAAGCTATGTGACTTAAGATAAATACTACTTGGGACAATAAAGGACTCTCCCCTTAGGTAGCTGACTCATTTCCACAATTCACTGGTTAAATATCATATTGGTTAATTGTGAAAAGAGGTTACTTTGCAATATTTCTATGTAAGAATTTACTTTCACTAGGACTAGGAAAAAGTGTCTATTGCCAACCCAGGAAACTTTAGTGGTCACTATTGCATGGTAGAAAGACAACTCATTTATCAGGTTTTTTAAGTTACAAATGGGAAAGCTAGCATATGAGAGAATCACATAAATATTTTTTGTCTTAGTGTTACCAAATCGAAGTTTAAATGGCAAGTTCCAGTGCTTGCTTCCTATTTGTACCAATAAGCGTATTTCATTCAAAATTTGCTGTTCTGTCTTCTAGAAAATCTCATTTTCTATGGTGGTAAAGAGATGCCAATATTTTGTATTTCCTTAACTCAATTACATCTAAAACTGTCGAATTTGAGTCTTTAAAATCTGGAAAGAAGTGCTTAGAAATCAGCTAGTCTAATATGAAAGCAAGATATAAAATGATCTCATTATTTTGATGTTTCATTTTCAATGTTAATGAGGCATTTATGGTAATTTTTAACAAAAAAATTGGAGACTATGGCCATTTTAAATTAGAATTTTATTGATATCTTTCATTTCTATATCACCTTCTTCTCTAAATATCTTCTTTCCCCAGTGAAGTATCCCTTGAAATTAAAAGGGAAAAAGAAGATATGTTCCTTAATATTAACCAATCCATCACTTAAGTCTGACAATGCGTGCAATGTTTTGCACTCACTTCTCCAGTGAAGAAGTGAGGTTCATTTTCTTTATTTTCCCTCTTCATCTTTTCTTTAGAAACAATCTGGAGACTTTTTTTAAAGAACTGATGGATTAGGTGAAAATTAAAATGAAGAGTATAAAATAGCAGTAGAAATAGGCAGCAGCTAGTTAAATCAGTGGACAGAGGACTGGACTTGGTTCAGGAAGCCCTAGTCTCAGGCACTTATTTGCTGTGTGACCACGGTCAATTCACATAACCATTGTCTGCCTCAATTTCCTCATCTGTAATAATAATAGTACCTACTTCCCATGTTTGTTGGAGGATGAAATGAGATAATATTTATAAAATAGTGGCAGTAGTAGTAGTAGTAGTAGTAGTAGTAGTAGTAGTAGTGGTAGCAGTAGTAGTAGTAATAGTGGTAGTGGTAGTGGTAGTAGTGGTGATGGTAGTAGTAGTGGTAGTGGTAGTAAGAGTAGTAGGAATAGTAGTGGTAGTAGTAGTAGTAATAATAGTAATAGTGGTAGTAGTAGTAGTGGTGGTGGTGGTAGTAGTAGTGGTAGTGGTAGTAGTAGTAATAGTAGTAGTGGTAGTAGTAGAGGTAGTGGTAGTAGTGGTGATGGTAGTAGTAGTAGTAGTAGTAGTGGTAGTGGTAGTAGGAGTAGTAGGAATAGTGGTAGTAGGAGTAGTAGTGATAGTAGTAGTGGTAGTAGTAGTAGTGGTGGTGGTGGTAGTGGTAGTGGTAGTAGTAGTAGTGGTGATGGTAGTAGTAGTAGTAGTAGTAGTAGTGGTAGTGGTAGTAGGAGTAGTAGGAATAGTGGTAGTAGGAGTAGTAGTGATAGTAGTAGTGGTAGTAGTAGTAGTGGTGGTGGTGGTAGTGGTAGTGGTAGTAGTAGTAGTGGTGGTGGTGGTAGTGGTGATGGTAGTAGCAGTGGTAGTAGTAGTGGTAGTAGTGGTGATGGTGGTAGTAGTGGTAGTGGAGTAGGAGTGGTAGGAATAGTAGTGGTAGTAGTAGTAGTAGTAATAGTAGTAGCAGTAGTAGTAGTAGTAGTGGTGGTGGTGGTAGTAGTGATAGTAGTAGTGGTAGTGGTAGTGGTAGTGGTAGTAGTGGTGATGGTAGTAGTGGAGTGGAGTAGGAGTGGAGTAGGAGTGGTAGGAATAGTAGTGGTAGTATTAGTAGTAGTAATAGTAGTAGCAGCAGCAGTAGTAGTAATGGTAGTAGTAATAGTGGTCGTGGTGGTAGTAGTAGGGGCAATGGTGGTAGTACTAGTAGTAATAGTAGTAGTAGTAGTAGTAGTAGTGGTGGTGGTGGTGGTAGTAGTAATAATAGTAGTGGTGGTAGTAGTAGTGATGGTGGTGGTAGTAGTAATAGTAGTGGTGGTAGTAGTAGTGGTGGTGGTGGTAGTAGTAGTGGTAGCAGTAGGAATAGTAGTAGTAGAAATTCAGGCATTGAAGCATTTAGGTTTATATATAGAACCAGGCATAACCATAATTAAGCTAAAACTGCCTAGCTTCAGTATTCACCTACAATGAGGGTGAGCTGTTGGGCTGCTTATCGATAGACGTGGGGAGAGGTGAGGAGAAGAAGCATGGTAGTCCTCTTTAACTATTTAGCTGTCTTATAGAGGGACTGGATCGTCTCTGCTTAGGCCCAGAGGACAATACCTATAAGCAACATGTGGAAGTTACTTAGAGGCAGATTTTGACTCTCCATCAGAACATGCTTCTCAGAATTAGTTCTGTCCAATAGAGGAATAAGCTATTTCAGCAGGTAATGGATTCCTCTTCACTAAATTTAGGGCTTCAAGGAAAGATGGGATGACCCCTTGATAGTATATTATAAAGGAGAGTCTTTCTTCAGGTATGGGTTAGACTAGATGGCCTCTGAGTTCCCTTCCAACTCTGGACTTCTATGGCTCTTGCGACCTTTATCAACAGCTCCATATTCAGCTTCAGTTTCAGGTTATGCCATGCTTTTACTCACTTGACACACTTTGCCTTCATTGGCCCATAATCATGAAATTCTAAAGGAAGCAAATGCATGTAATTGTTTTGTTACTTATAGAAGCTATACATTTTAGGATCCTTTGAAATCACCTAGTCTAACCCTCACATTTTATTGATAGGGAAACCAAGACCTAAATAAACAGGAAATAAGTCATCCAAGGTCTCCAAGTAGCAAAATTAAAAAAAAAAAAACACCACCCTAAGTATCCTCTCCCATAGTCTGCTGCTTTTTCCAAGATTTGATGCTGTCTCTGGTGGGAAGTTAGCTCTTTGTATAAGTATACCTTCCCTTCCCAACTTGTCTATAAGCGTATTTAAACTGACCCCCTTCAAATACATCACGGGTTGTTGTCGCTGTTGTTAATCTTTCATAAAGCTTAACGTAACATGAATGACATAGTTGCTGAATGAGGATACAGGAATAATAGCTGCATATCTATCATTTACTCTGTGCCAGGTACTAAGATTTAAAATTACCATCTCATCCTCACAACAACCACGGGAAGAAGGTGCTGTTATATCCCCATTTTACAGATGAGGAAACTGAAGCGAATGGAGGTTCAGTGACTTGCCCAAACTGCTCGTAGGTGTCTGAGGTCAGATTTGGAGCCAGGCCTTCTTGACTTCAGGCCTGGCACTCTGTGCATTGCACCACTTAGGTGCCAGTAGGTGTGTGATGGCATGTGCCTGCTGAAGTCGCTTATTCCACTATCGGATAGCACTAATTCCTAGAAGTACGTTCTGATTGAGAGTCAAAATCTACCTTTACGTAACTGCCACCCATTGCATCACATAAATGGTAGTAACTGGTTGATGATTTATTATTGATAACCATAAAATCTGGTACTCATATAAAATGTTACATCTCATAGAATATTTTCCTACTTGAGAACATTGACAGACAGAGGGCCAACTGCTAGGAAACTTACCTTAACTCTCTGGGCTTCAATTTTCCCCTCTATAAAATGAAGAGGTTGTATTAAATGATCTTTACCATCCCTGAAATTTCTGGATTAAAAAAAACAACTAACAAAATAGAAGTACATATAATATACAACATTAGACAGTGTATCGTTCTAAGCTAGCAGATACCTTCTACCGGGTCAAACACGAAGTGAGCTTTTCTCTCTCCCTCTCTATATTGTACTTCTTGTTCTGTGATTTGCATGAAACATAGTGCCCCACTGGTGAAGCAGATTCTATTTTGCTGAATGACAATCATAGGTTAGCTCTAGGCTATGGTTTCATCAACCAGACACAACTTTCTTCACTATGCTCATGTGACTTTAGTTTGTAGAAGGTGTAGTACAAAAAACTAGAGATGGTCAAGAATTCTAGTTTCTTTGGGTCTTAGTTCCTTCATCTGCAAAATAAAAGGGGTTATCCTAGTCAAACTCAGGGGCTCCTTCCAGCTCTGACATCATGTGATTCCATAATTCTGTGAAGCAAAGGAGGGCTAGTTCTGGACATGTATAGACTTTCTCTTCCTGATTTCAATCAAACCATGTGGAAACTTTGGGTAGTTATTGTATAGCCAAGAGTGAGTCAGGGATTGATAATGTGTGGCAATGAAATGTCTTCAAATTAGGTTTTGAGCTGGAAGAACTAATAGCAGAGCACCTACTTAGCTAGAACTGCGTATGCCTATCTCTCAATCTCTTTTACATGACAGCTTGGAGTGAGGAAGACTGCTTTGAGCTGCCGTGTGGAGGAGTAGCAGGCCTCATTTTCTGATAGGTCAATTATGAGTCCATAAGCACATGGTGACTCTATTCCTTTTGTGTTTATTCATTTCTGATCTTTGTTAAATGAATACATTAAGGTAGATATGTTTTCAAGTATCAACTTTGTGAATCCATAAGACCCAGAGGTCTGATGACCAATGCTCTGATGACCAATGCCAGAAAAGTGAATATTTTGTATATTACTATACCTTTACTTTCTTAATAACAACTTTTTTTTCTGAAAGCTAAAATAGTGAATTGGTTGATTATCGATGGTGACCATAAATATGGGTCAGGAGGTAGAGAGGTAAAAGCCAGAGCTCCTTGGGATTATTTCTCCTTGAGTGAGAAGCAGTCCACTAACCTCAACCCCAGGAGGATGAATGAAGGATGGGGAGTAGTCCCAGAATGGATACAACTTCTTTGACCTCTGAGGGACTTTTTTTCAAGTCAAGGAGTTACAAAAACAGTCACTTACTTCCCCAACTTCTTCCTCTCTTGTCTCTTCATTTTGAAAAGAATCTTTGCCTTTTACACAGAAGAAAATATTTATTGATTGAATGAATGAATGACTCATGGAGTTTTTTCATTTGAGATGGACAGGAGTCTTGATTCCAGAAAAATTGAGAGAGGAGGAAAAAATAGAGCTTTTTCTCTTCCCTGAGAGAAAATTCTTTGCTGTATCCCCACTACCACCCCAATCCATATACTTTTCCATAAGCCTAAAAGGGAGCTTTGGACTAAATGTTTTCTTCTGCATTGCAAATCATTATGATATTATTGCGTGTATGTGTGTTCCTTTTAAAACATCCATCTTAATTTCTACAGCATTTGTCTTATTCTCCCCTCAGAATAAAAATAAAATTCTCCAAAAAGCTTTTGTAATAGCAATTCTGAATGTTGGGTAGGATTTAATCATGCTTCCTTCTTGCTTTTGCAGTTTTTTTCCACATATTCAGCTTTATTTTCCTTATCTCTCTCTCAGAATTGCACATTTAGCTCACTGAATGAAGACATTAGCTCTATGAATAGAGTACTTTGTATGCTGCAGACTGGTGAATGGAATCAATCGGATTCATACATATGAAATGCCAGGATTTTGATTTAGGAAGTCAAATCTATAAGTGTTATTGCATTGCATAAAATTCTACTAGGCGTTGTCATCCTTGCCCTCATCAACAGCCATCTCAATGAGCTGTGGCCAGACATTATAGCTCAGTCTGCAAATGCTTGCTATTCTACCTTGGTATTAGTGAGAGCTTATAGCTTTCTCTAGGTGGCCAGGCAATTTGTAGAATGCAGGTGGTTGCAACGGATCATCATTTTGTTCACTATGGCTTTAAAACATTCATATTACCTAAATTGTAAGCTTTGTGAGCCATTTACTAACTCTTACATTTTGTTGTATCCCCTTTAAGATTAATCAGAGAATCTCAAAAACAGCAGATATCAATTAGAGGGTTGATTAAAACCCAAGTCTTTAATGGGGAGGCAGTAAAGTGGAATTAAAAGAGCCTTAGACAAGACAGTAGAAGGCTTGGGATCTAATCCCAACTTTGCCACTTATTAGCTGTGTGGCTGTGGGCATTTCACTTAAATGGGACTGCCTGGGTCTCATTCTTTTCATCTCTAAACTGGAAATAAAAATAGTTGACCTGTCTGCTTCATAGGATTCTTGAAATGATGAAAGGGTAAGGTAAGTAAAAGTTCTCTGTAAATTTTGTTGTGATAAAAATCTGTGATGAAGAGAAACTGAGGCACAAAAGTTTCGAGCATAATCTATTTATTGCCAAGACTAGCAGTAGTAGAGGCCAATGGCCCCTCAGTGAACAGAGCTGCATTAGAGCAGACAGAGCTGTCTTTTATATAGTTGGTAAAGGTGTGAGATGGGTTTACTGTTAGACTGATTTATAAGAGGGGATTTCCTAGACTCATGACAACAGAGTTAATTAATGAGGAAAGTTTTATGTTAAGTAACCCATGATCAGGCAGACAGAATATCTGACGACTGAATGTCTGAGGACCCCAGGGGTTCACCCCCCACTTTCCTATCCCAGGAAAGAGCCCAAACTGAAGCACAGAAAAATAGGGAAGTTACACTTTTATTAAAGAGTCAGACCTTCTAATATTAAGTAGTCAAAGTATCCTTTAAATTAACTCATAAGTACTGTTTCTACTGACTAAGACTAAACTATACCTTGTAATTATTAATTAATAATTAATTAATAATAATAATAAATAATATAGCATTTCACAATTGAAAAATATTTTACTTGTAGTTATTACGAAAGCAAAACTGAATCTGTCATCCAGTTTTGTTGTCATTCTGTCATTTTCAGTCATAGATGACTCTTTGTAAGCCCCATTTGAGGTTTTCTTAGCAAAGATACTGGAGTATCATCTTCTGCTCCAGTTCATTTTAAAGGGGAGGAAACTGAGGCAAACAGGGTTACCTGACTTACCCAGGGTCACACAGCTAGTAAGTGTCTGAGATCAGATTTGAACTCAGGAAGATGAGTCTTCCTGACTCAAGGCCTAGAACTCTTTCCACTGAGCCACTTACTTGTCTGAAATACTACAATAGCCTTTTAATTGATCCTCTGACTCATTATCTCTCTCCATTCCAATCCTTTCTTCATAATATTACTTTTCTAAATTTTGGGTCTCTTTATGTGTCCCTTTTCCCCATTGAGTTCCAGTGGCCCCCTATTATTTCCAGGATCAAAAATAGAGTTCTTTATTTGGCACTGAATCCTTCATATCTTTCTAGCTTTCAGATACCTTACCCCTTTCCATAGGCTATATACTGGCCTACTTGCAGTTCTTCAAACGTAACTCTCCAGCTCTCATCTATACGCCTTAGCACTGGCTATTTTCCATACATGGATATCTCTGCCCTTTCACCTCCACCTTCTCGTTTTTCTTGCTTTCTTCCAAGTCCCTGTAGCTACTGATGCCCCCCTCTTTCAGATCATCTACTTCTATTCTGTGTATATCTGTTATCTACCTAGTCATTTTTACGTGCTGTCTTTTGCCATTAGAATGTACATTCTTTGAGGGAAGCAACTGTTTTTACCTTTCTTTTAGCAAAGCATCTGACATATAATTAGTGCTTGAATAAATGTTTGTTGACTGACTAACACGGAAGTTAGCGTGACCTAGAAAACAGATGTCAAACTACAGAGTCTGGAAGAACTGGGTTCAAGTCCTGCTTCTGACCCATACTAACTCTATGACTGTATACAAGTGAATTAACCTTTCAGTGCCCCATAGGCCACCAGTTATGATCTAGTTGTAGATCTAACCAGGTGGAGTCAATTCCCATACTGGGTATTCACTACAACCATGAGATCAGAGGTCTAGAATGACCCCTCTCTCAAAGACACATAGACAATCATCAAATACTCATTTGCATGTCCATTAATGATAACTGTACAGAGATCTTAGAAAATGATTACCAGGTAATACTGTACTTTGGTAGGGACAGAATATTTGCTAACATAAATTATTCAATTCTTCAGCTCCAGGGAGTTTGTAAGGAAATGTCCCCAGGGAGTAAGCTAATCTCTCTCCTTTCGATTAAAAAAACAAACAAAAACCAAAAAAGCATACACACACCTATTTTAAATAGCTAGAGAATGTGTTATTTGTCAATGTTTAATGAATACCTATGACTTATGGGAGGACAGTCTCCCCAGTGGAATGCTCACTGACATTGTCACCTAAGCTCCTTAAGGAAGTTATATGTAGACATTACTGGAACATTGTTTATTCCATCTGAGCAAAGCAAGAAGAGAAGGGCATTTAAAATAAAGTGCTTAATTGCCACCCCCTTAGGGAAGATATGAGCCAGATATAGTTGTCAAACTTAGGAAGATAGTACTGCTTGAGCTGGTGTTTTGCATAAATTTGAAAGGTTATACTGTTAATTTCCAGCATGCAATAGGTTAAGAACTAAGGTTGGAAGCTAGGTTACTTTTAATGCATTGCCTGAGTAAGGTCTTCTCGGTGGAACTTCATTTTTTGTTGGATCTGTGAATTTCCAGGTCATCAAATATGTCTAAACTATATATTCCAAAGTCAAATGCAAATGATTTTGAGATTATTTACTATTTCAGTTATTTCATTGCTTTCCATTGGGACCAGGCTCAGCACCTGTCACAGGCCTGTATACAGCTGTGTGCTTTATGACTTTTAATAAGCTTTGCTGGTTTTTAAAGTAGGAAGCTGGGGCATGGAAGAATGAAGAAGGTATGTGACTGGGGCTGGAGGTGAGTGAGGAGAAGGCCCTGTTGAATTGTCATGCAAACAACCCAAGATTAGTAGACAACTAGATGCACAGTGTTTAGAGCATTTTCCAGCCTTACTAACTCATTACAGGAGAAATAAAGAGGGAGATGGTGGCCAAGTCTATAGAATCAGGAATGACTGGTCTGCATCCTTCCTCAAAATAGAGGATCTGGGAAGAACTTCAAATAGGAAAAGGGCCATCAGAGATGGAGGGAGGAGGCAGATGAATCATAATGGTAAAATTAAAAGAAAGCCAACAATGAGGAGATCATGACTTGGAATATAGGTAACAGAAAAGAAATGTAAAGTTTCCTTTCTTTGACTATTCTTTTCTTATAAACATAATTATTTTAATATTCTTAAGTTAAAAACATTAATTTTCTATCTTAAAAAAACAAAAACCTTCAATCATACATTTATTTCAGTGTGAAGGTGCTAGCAAAGCATTCTACTTTAAAAAAAAATAATATCCTAGTTCCTTAAATTAAAGCAACGTAGAAAGGATAGCTTTGTTGGGAGGTTGGTCAGATTAGTATTTTCTTTGACTAACAAAGTAGTGGTTTCATCTTAACTTTGTTTCCCGGATATTCCTTTACGTGTCTCCACAAAGTTTCTGTAAACTTAAACGAATTTGACAAATGGATTTAGTGGCTGAACAGATGCATTTAAAGTATAACAGATGGGCCTCCATTTTCATAGGTGAGGTTATACATATCCATTTAATCAAGTTATAGCAACACTGGAATAGAAGACAAAAGAAGTTACATTAACAATTAATGTATATCTATAACATTGTGCCATGGGTTCTGGGCAGCCAGGTGATACAGTGTTTAGCACTCCAGGCCTAGAGTCAGGAAGAGTCATCTTCCTTATTTCAAATCTGGCCTCAGACACTTACTAGCTGTGTGACCTGGGCAAGTCATGTAACCCCTTTTACTTCAGTTTCCTCATCTGACAAATGAGCTGGAGAAAGAAATGGCAGACCACTCCAGCACCTTTACCAAGAAGACCCTAAATTGGGTCATGAAGAGTCAGACATCACTGAAAATTGACTGAACCGAAGCCATGAAGTCAATGGGCCTTAACATTTGATTCAATTTTATATATCATTGTCAGAGTTCATCGAGAGCAAAAAGAAGGCAGTGTGGTCCAGTAGAAAGAACACTGGGACTTTTGATCTCAAAGGATTAGATTCAAATGTTGCCTCAGATGCTAAGTATCTGCATGACCTCAGGCAATTCACCTAGCCTCTCCCAGCCTTAGTTTCCTCATCAGTAAAATGCAACTTGAACTAGATAACCTTTGTGCCCTTTGGAGTTCTAAGTCTGTAATCCTAAGACTTTTGTTGTGCTTACATCACCCAGCTTTATTCTTTGTTTGAAATAATATTCAGAGGATAATTAGAGAAAATTAACTCCATGGTAGCATTTATCATGGTATCTTGTATGTACAGAGTATGTACATATACGTGTACATACATATTCATACATACATGCACACATATGTATATGTGTGTATATTGATTGTTGTTGCTGTCGTTCATTCATTCAGTTGTGTTTGACTCTTCATGACCCCATGGATCACAGCATGCCCAAGTCTTTCTATCCTCCACTATCTCTGAAGTCCGTTCCAAGCTCTTGTTCATTGTTTCCATAAAACTATCTATCCATCTCATCCGACATCCCCTTTTCCTTTTGCCATCAACCTTTCCCAAAATCAAGGTCTTTTTCAATGAGTCTCATCTTCTTATTATGTGGCTAATGTATTTAGGTTTCAACTTCAATATTTGACCTACTAGTGAATAATCTGAATTAATTTCTTTAGGTGTTGACTGATTTGAGCTCCTTGCTGCTCAAGACATTCTCAAAAGTCTTCTCTAGCACTACAATTCAAAAGCATTGATTCTGAAGTGCTCCCCTTTCTTACACACCCACCCCCCAAATATATAAGCACATACACATATGTGTCTATCTACTCCTGTGAAGAAATTAAAAGTCAAAATATTTTAAAACAATAGACAGCTTCTTGAATTGGAAATTTAACTGTTAAAAGACAAAAATGTGCCTCTGACATTGAGATATTAAATATATCATTCACTAATCACAAGGCGATAAAAATGATCAAAAAGTGTTTTATAAAAAAATATAATACTAAAGAATGTATTGGTCAAGAACAAGGTATAGAAATAATACTTTTAAAAATATTTTGGAAAATAAGATAATATTATAAAACTTGAGGAATTTCACCAAATCAGTGCCTAGAAGAGCTATGCTTCTAAACATGCCCACCAAAAAAGAACAAAAAGAAGATATGTGTGAATTGAGAATAAACTTCAAAAAAATTATAAGTACAACATATCAAAAATCCTCAAATAAATACAAAATTATATTTTTGAGAAAGTAGAAAAACAACCGAAAGCAAAAAACCCCCACATTTAATTAATAAATAAAAGTAGGAATTAGTTGTTTTACTTGAAAATACTAATAAAGGAAAAATTCAGTTAATTCAATTTTATAATAGAAGAAAACCATAGTACTTACAGGGGAGAGAGAGAGAGAGAGAGAGAGAGAGAGAGAGAGAGAGAGAGAGAGACTGAGAGAGAGAGAGGAGCATCAGATCACCAGACTGAGAAAAAGAAAATATTTAGAAGTTATTTTTCAAATAATAAAAGAAATATAGAAATATTTACAGAAAATACAAGATTAAAAAAAGATGGAGACTTTATAAAAATACAATTGCAGAACAATAAACTGAACAATTAAAACAATAACTTAAGTAAAGTAATAGGATATAAAATAAATGCATAAAACCATTATATTTGCCATATATTACTTACAAGACACAGCAGGAAGAAATGAAAAACAGTATCTCATTCAATGTAACTACTTAAAATATAGTGTACCAGAAGTTCATCAGCCAAGAAACTCATAGTACTTATATGAACATGAGTGCAAAATACTTTTTATAAAATAAAATTAGACTCAGATAATTGGAAAGGCATTAATTGTTTAGTGGAGCAGTGCAAGGTCAATAAAAATGTAGATGTTACCAGCATTAATTTAAAGAGTTGGTATTTTGGCAATCAAAAAATACAGAAGTCATTATAACTCTATACAAAATAATAACAAAATTTATCTGGAGGTCAAAAATTACAAGGGACTTTTTTTTTTCTAAAGAATGAAGGGAACTTATCATTTCCCAAATTATGCTAAAAATCAGTAATCAAAATGATTTGACACTAGTTAAAAAAAAAGAAAAGCTGATCAATGGAATATATTAAGTGAACAAGAACAAGAAGCAATTGAACTTAGTAGTACAGTGTTCAGTAAACCGAGGGGCGCTGTCTAGTACAGTGATGACTATTTGATAAAGATTTCTAGGAAAACTGGAAAGCAGTCAGAAAGAAGTTAAGGTTAGACCACATTCCTTTACCATATACCATAACAACCGCACTAATGGATTCATAGCCTAAATATAAAAACATTCATATTATTAATAAATTGGAGGACAAAGGGGAAAAAAGATGTCTTTGCAAGCAATGAGAAAGGGAGGAATACTTACTTTAACAAGAGACAGAGGTCATAAAATGATAGCTTTACAGTTATCCCTTCCACATCCTTTAATGAGTCCGGCCTTTGAATGGGCTAGGTAAAGTGGGATCTTTTTGGCCTTGAAGTGTCTCTCAGCACTAACACAATCCCCAGTCATTGATTGGAAACAATGTATACAGTGGTACTAGTGATTACCATATTTCCCCATGCATAAGACACACTTTAATTTTGGTGCCCAAAATTTGAAAAAAAAAAATCTATTACATAAATTTATTGAACTTAAGTTTTATTCATCTGCTCATCACTTTCAAGCATCTTTTGAGCAAGTCTGGTGCATGTACGCATGCTTAGTCCGTTCTGTTTCATGAACCTGAAGCACCCATTGTGTCCTCCTTCGAAATCAGTAACTTTGTTTTCATCAGCAAGTCTTCTTGCCTCATGCTGAACCATCTTTGTGGACACAGGAATTCCAATTGTCCTTTGTTTTTCAATCCATATCTTCAATTCCTTCTCTAAATCAGGCCATTTTGCTGACGTGCCTCTCATGGTCTTCTTCTGCCATGGTGTTTTCAGTAGGGTTTCTTCTTCCTGTAGCCAGTCCTGGATTGTTTTCTCTGTTGGAGGAGGACCAAACTTAGGTTCAGCAGCACTATTCCTATTCACTTTTGCAAACCGGATCACTTTGATCGAGTTGAAAACTTGAATTCAGCACTGTATGAAAATCTTTTCTGAGCCATTTCTGGGTAACCTAATATACCAGTAACAAATGCAAAATGATGAGTGCAAAGACAAGTGCAAAAAAGTGGGAAATGCAAGTAAAAAATCTACAACCACTGTATAAGACACACCCAGTTTTTAGACCCCAAATTTTTCAAAAAAGGGTGTGTCTTATACATGGGGAAATACAGTAACTTTCCCATACCCTAAATGGTGAGCTTCAAGCCCTCAAGGTCCTGAACAGAGTCTATGCATTGGAAGGTTAGCATTTCACTTTTGGGGGTACACTCATTGAAGAGTGACAAGACACTGAGCAGGACTTTGAAACTCCTCTCCCCCCCACCTCTGTTTGATAAACCCAGATAGATGTTGGTGCTTCCCTGGTAACGATGTATGGCTCTACATAGACTGGTTTGTGTTATTTGATCTGTTTATAACATATGCTTGTAATTTCTGTTTGTATTTGCCCTGAAGTTCAGGGGGCTGATCTTTCCTCCCTGAACTAAGTGAATCATATATGTATGTTTAATTAAACTGATATTATTAACCCCTTAAAGTTGCTTTCCTTAGAAAAGCAGATCAAAGAATCTGTGTTGAAAGCCCTTCTGTGTGCTCTTGTGTTTGGTCTTACACAGCCACAGTAGCTGCTTGCCACATGGTTGTTACAACATCATGGGGGTGTAATGTCCCTAACCCCCACGATCTGGAAAATCCATGTAAAATTTTTTGGTCCTCTCTTTGTACCAGAGATGAAGTCTGAATTTTTTTCTATTTCTTTTATGGGGTCGTCTGCTGGCCATCATGTGTTGACTATGGCTTCAACAAAACTCCCCCAAAATTCTCATTTAATTTCTTATACCAACCAGAAATATATCAAAAACATGTTGGGGAAAGTCATGATGTGGAAAAAATGCTCTAAATCTCTACTGAGTAGAGAAATGCAAATTAAAACAACTCTGAGATACCACTTCACACCTATCAGATTGGCTAACATGACAGAAAAGGAAAATGATAAATGCTGGAATGAATGTAAAAAAAAAGTTACACTAATGCATTGTTGGTGGAGTTGTGAGCTAGTCAGGCCAATCTGGAGAACAATTCAGAGCTTTGCCCAAAGGGCTATAAAACTGTGCATCCCTTTCTCTTTCCCCTTCTCCTCCCTTTCCCTCCCTTTTCCTCTCCCCTTTCCCTTCTCCGTCCCCTCTCTTTCCCTCCCCTTTCTTCCCCTTCCTTTCCTTTCCCTTCCCAGACATTATTATTTCAAAATCACACATTATGTCATTTATCTTCACAATGAACAGGCAAGGTAATTATTGAAAGCATTAGTGCCTGTTTTTTATAGATTGAGAAACTGAGATTCAAAGAGACCAAATGACTACATTATGGTCACACAGCTAAGAAGGGATAGAGTTGGAACTCAAACACGGTGTTCAAGCATTTTTTTTCCCCCACTTAGCCATGCTAGTTCTTAATCAATTCATGAAAAACAAACAAATGGCCAGCTACATGTTCAATTAGGAACTAAAAGGTGATTTGGTGGGAATGTTAAAGAAGGGATTAGTTTACACTTCAGGTACAGATTGCTCTAGGTGACCTCTGAGGAGCCTTCCAATTATAAGATTCAATGACTATGCTTCCAGGAAGACAAGAAGTTAATCTGTTTTTTCTAAGTAAAGCCAGAGACAAAGCAGATTCTTTCTGGGTTTCTAAAATGGAGAGATCTTAGACAAAAAAGTAAGGTTTTCAATTCTGGCTAGTGATGTTAACTGGGATCATCTGCAATTAGGATGGTTTCTTTAAAAATCCATTGTTAAATTCTGAGGCCCATTATGTGCCCTAATGAGCTAGTTCTGCACTTCTGGTAATTCAATTATTAAATAACTGAGTGCCTTAACAATCCTTTTCCATCATTCACATATGCAGGATCTTTACATAATCTGAAACCCAGATAAATCCAAGCCAAAGTGCTATTAAGGGGGAAAAAGAGTATATGTCAAAAGTCTTTGTAAATGAAGAATATTTACTAATCTCAGATTTTTGAGTCATTGGATTTATTACTTATTGGAGTTTCAATTGACATTTCAAAGTCCTAAAATAGCCAAACTTATATTAAGCACTTTTGCCAGCAGTTCAGAAAAGTTAAGAGGTATTCAGCTTAACTGGTTGATAACTGGTATTAAATTATAACTAAACCTGAAAAAGAAAGTTTTGCCTATAAATCAGTCAGTAATTTAGTTATTAATTTTTATTCTAAGGGTATCTGCTGTCTTTACTTATATAATACCCCTTGCACCAATAAAGTACAAAGATGTACCACGCAGAAATATTTCACCTGTTTGCAAAAACCCCACTATAATCATTATATCTATCTTAGAATGGAACATATGTTCCCAGTCAGAGCTTGGTTTTCTCCATTAAAAGCTAACACGCTGCACTTTAGGGCTTATAAATCACTTTGATGTATTTTCTTATTTGACTCTCACAACAACCCCTTCATCCAATGCTTTAAAGATTACTTTCCACACAGTAAACCTGCCAAGTGGGTAATGCAAACATTGTCATCCCATTTTGTAGATAAAGAAACTGATACTTAACAAATATAAGTGACTTCATCAGCTCTTAAAGTTGAAGACCTCATGGATCCTCAGATGTAACCTATATCTGACCAGGAAAGCCCTCCACCATATACTTGACAATAGCCATCCAGCTTTTGCTTGATGATCTCCAGTGATGACAAATACCTCCTGAGGAAGACCATGCCATAGTTCTAAGCTTAAGGATTTTTTTTTTATTACTTGAACTGAAGTCCTTCTTATTGAAATTTCTATTCCTATCTTCTACACCTGCTTATATCTTCTTAATCCAAGCAGGATAATCTAAGAACTTTTCCATGCAATGGCCTTTCAAATGTTTGAGGAGAATTACTGTGGTTCCTCCTAAGTCTTCTCTTCTCCAGGCTTAACATCCCTAGTTCTTTCAACCAGTCCTCATAAGCCATGGTTTATCCCAGGGATGACCTCACTGACTCCATGTGGCCCACAGCGCTCTCCAGCACAAAACATGTTAAAATATAGTTCCTATCTGATTTTAATGTGTTGATGTATTTAAAAAAATAATGTAGAAAAATGTGTAGTTTTCTAAATCAATATGCAGTCTGCGGGGATCTTCACTCTTAGGTTTAGTGGTTCCTGTTTCTATTTGAGTGTAACACCACTGGTCTTTCAGGTCCTGCCACTACTCATAACTTCCTCTATAGTTTGTCAATGTCCTTAAAATGTAACACTCAGAACTGAATATAATCTTCAAAATGAGGCCTGACCAGAGTAGAGTACAAGGACACTCATCTACCATGTTCTTGGTACTAATACCTTCCTTAATGTAGTCTAAAACGCTATTTGAACTTTTTATTTGTCTTAATTAAAAATAAAAATAAATATTCTTGCATATAAGCTTGACTTTCCTTGGCATTTCCCTTCCTTGACAGTGTCTAACATGCTGCCATTAAGATTTCAGGTAAGATATCTTCCTTACTCCTGGCATGTAGTAGATACTTAATAAATGCTTAATGATTACTTGATGGATTGATTAGTCTTTTGTTAAATGCAAATAAATATCTCTGAGAAAAGCAATGAATTAGGCCATTATTAACCATTTATATACCCAAGCATCCACTTGATTGTCAGATTATCCCTTAGAGTCCTAACCATATGAGTCATAGCAGAAAAGATTGGGAAGGGGTGAGTCCTGAACCTAGCCAAGGGGGAAAATTTTTCTCTAGGGAAAAGGGGAGGTGGGAGATGGGAAACCCAGGACAATATGGTTCTTGAGAATCTTTGGAGGCTCCATGAGCACCCTGAGTGATTCTAGAGCAAGGGTTCTTACCAGTTTTTTTTCTGTCATAGAGCTCTCTGGCAAATCCTGTGGACCCCCTTTCAGAATAATGTTTAAAGAAAATAAAAGAAAACTAAAAAATCCCATAATTAAAGGAAATGCTAATATTTAATCAGAAGTTAGTGAAAATAAAAAGGTTTTTTTTTCTTTTTCTATCCAAGTGCACAGACCCCTTGAAACCTATCCATAGAATCCTGAGGGGTTCATGGACTACAAGTTTATAATTCCTAGTTTAGGGAAAGGCAAAGGAAGCTCCTATACATGTTCCTGCTTAAACGGTACTGTGTAGGAACTTGAGTTGTTTTGAGTGTCATATAAATCAATTAATTCCCCTCCCTTCTCAAAGGAAAATGTCTGAGATAGAGAAAAGAACACTAACTTCAGAATCAAGGGTCATAAATTATAGCCCTCGCTATCATGAGACTTTGGGCCATCAGTTGAAGTCAATAAACATTTATTTTTAAATAAATCACTTAGCCTGACCCAAATGCAGTGTCTTTATTTTGTAAAATGGATGACATTAGATCAGATGATCTCCAGAACTTTTTTTTTGTAATTCTATAATTCTATGTGTCCATGACTCAGTTTCTTCATTTGAAAAATAAGTAGCCTGTATTAGATGGTTTCTAACATCACTCCCAGGGCTAACATCATCGACCAGACAAAAATAAGAGTTAAATATCAAAAATGGCATACAATGTTCAGAGCTAACCATCCAGGCTCTCTGGGTCTGTGGGTGCTGACCTGTAATGTCAGGCTGGGGTAATGAGAAGTCGTGTTTTTTAAGGCATCTGCATCCAGAGAAAGAACAAATAAGCAGAAGTATATGTAGAATGATTTTATACACACACACACACACACACACACACACACACATTTGTGTCTTTGTGTCTAATGGTAGCCCTTTCTGAGGTAGGGGAGGGAAGAAAAAAAAAAAGGAAACAAAAAGATTTTCCTATTCCTTGAATCTGTCTGTTCTTGATCTCAGCCCACTAACATCAGGCTAAATTCTCTGTTCTGCACTCACCCAGCAGACAAAAAAAAAGATCAAAACTTCCCCTTCTCAACAGTAACTAAACTCTTTTTTTTTTCTATTTTCTTCTCTTTTTTAAGGAAGAATACTCTACTTGGGCTGATGATGTAAGCTAGCTATTCCTCCCTTCAACCTCTTCCAATCTATTAAACATAGTCAGGTGTTATATATTGAATATTTTGAGTCCCTACTTTAAGAAAAAATACCATATCATTTTTGAATAATATTTCTAGCCAGCCTGAGTTATTTTTAATCTATTAACCAAGGTTCAAGGAATTGGTTTCCTTTTTTTGGGGTACTGGTTCCTCTAGTAAAGAAATGTTAACAAAATCACAAACCAAACCCTTTAGGTGAGGTAGATCTAAAAGAAATAAAAATTCCTAGTATAAATGAAAACAACAATTTTTAAAAATTTCTAGAAGGATATTTAGATTCAATGAATTGTCGGTTCCATTAGAATCCTGCTGAAGAATTTTTCACTGTCTTCTGGGTGTCTCTGTGTTTTAGACCAACATATTAAAGACAAATCATAAGAAAAAGGAAAAAAAAACATTCAATAGTTTGAATTTTATACAATGTCAAAAGCCTATCCCCACCTCACACCTATCCCTAGCTCCCTATCATCCCTAGTCATAGTTGACACAAAAGATGCATTCGAAGATGCCTAGTCTTTTAAAATACCGCATCAGGTTCACCACAGGGAAAGTTGGCTCTCCCTTGCCTGCTTCCCCCACCCCATATTATCTGAGCAACAATAATAATGATATGGAACTTTCATCCAAATTGTTTATATTCCCTCATCTTTGAACTAACTTACCAACTTGATGTCAATTTTTCTCAGATGGAAAGATTCCATGCATTTCTACCAGACTGACATCTCTCATCACTTACACATCAAACAGAACCCCCTTTTGTCCACATTATATACTCCTTATGGAAGCTACAGAAGTCATCTCAGTGAAATGTGAGGGGGGGTACACTTTGCCTAACAGATGCTCCCTTAAGTGTGTGGCAGAAACTGCTTCAAGGTGCATCCATAGTTTGACTTTCACCATCTGTGGATAAAGCAATTGGGCCATAACATGGTCCATGGTAAGTCACTCTATCTAGCCACATATGTCTAATGAAATATCTAGCAATCCAGATGCAGGGTAACACAACTGAAGTCAATAATTTGGGAGAACTGCTTCCTGGCTGCATAAAGCATGCTTTAAGATGTTGTGTTTATAGAATAAGATCATATATTTGGAGCTTGAAGTGTCCTTCATTAGAGGCCATTTACTCCAATCCGCTCATTTTACAGATGAGATGAACCTGAGGCTCAGAAAAGCTTTCATATGCCAAGGGTCACACATGTAGTAAGTGGCAGAGGTGAGTTTTGAACCCAGGTCTTCCTGGCTCCAAGCCTATCTACCATGCCATGCTGCTTCTCACGTGCAATACAACATGTAGATTCAAGGGTGGAGCCAACCTGTTTTCTTTTGAAAAGTTTCCAATATTGTGAATTGTAGGTATAAGTCAAACAGATGTAACAAATCCAAATTGTTTAGGTTTGGACATATTCAATTTTCATTTTGCTTTTGCCAGCTACTAGCAAAGCTCTAGCCTTGCTGCAACAAATTATGTGCATCTCTCCCCAACCTGTCACATACATGTATATACAAACACACACACACACACACACACACCCCAGTTAGCTGAGAATGGAGTAAATGGTTCAATTGCTGGCAAAAATAAAGTTACCTAAATAGAATTACAGAATTTTTAAAGTAGAAATGTCCCTTCCACCCATTAGCAATTTAATATCCTTAGCACAGCCTTCTCAGTAAGGGAGGTGGGAAGGGACAGTGAGAATATGGAACTCAAAAATTTTAAAATGAATGTGGAAAATTGTTTTGACAGGTAATTGGGAAAAATAAGATGTTAAATTTAAAAAATTAAAAAGCATACCATACATACCATTAAAAAGTACACATACGCACACATATATGCACACTATATGTGTATGTATATATATACATGGTCTACACACACATACACACACATGCATATATAGATACATACACAGACACACACACACACATATATATGGAAACTATATATTGGTTGCTATAGCTGAATTTTTTTAATCTTTGAAACAAGGGATATCTCACAAGGTATGGGGGAGAAGAAGGGTATACATGTTAATATGCAAAATGAAAAGGTATAAATAAAACAAGATAGAATTAAAAAAAAAATAAAATTCCCTTAGCAAAAAGACTAGTCTTTCTTTTTGCCTTTATATCTCCAGTGAATATATAACATGATGTCTTTCTTTCTCATTAATCTTTTTCTATCTATTCCTCAACTATTTCTTTCTATATTAGAGTATACAATGAAATACGCAAATGTAAATTTTTTTTTTAGCTCAGAGTGAAATAAGATCTCAACTCAAACCAGGAGAGAAAGAATGATCTGCCCAGGGTAGGTTCTTTCTGAGCATTCTCTAGAATCATAAACCTTGGAAGTCAGGAATTGATGGCACCAGCTACCAAACAATTCCACAGTTCACAGGCTCTAGTACTCTATTAAAAAAATCTTCCTCTCCGCCATCTCCATATGCTTTCCCCACAAGTATCTCTGAGAAGAGGATCAAGAACCAAGTCAAAAAGCCCCTTTCACAAGTATGTAACTTTGTGTTCACCATGCCCATGTCCATGCCATAAATACCAAAATGTCTGTGGCAGCACTTTTTGTGGTAACAAAAAACAAGAGAGAGAGAGAGAGAGAGAGAGAGAGAGAGAGAGAGAGAGAGAGAGAGAGGAGAGAGGAGAGAGAGAAAGACAGAGAAGGAGGGAGGAAAGGAGGGAGGGAGGGAGAGAGAGAAACAAGGAAGGAGGGAGGAAGGGAGTGAGGGGGAGAGAGCGAGAGAGAGAGAGGGAGAGAGAGAGAGAGAGAGAGAGAGAGAGAGAGGGAGAGAGAGAGAGAGAGATATGCAGCAAAACAGTTCTATTGGGGGAAAAGAACTATCATTAATGGGTTACTGGAGGTGGAGAGGGCAGGAGAGTAAGCATATAGCTACATGGAGTGATGATGGAAGAAAGACAGGAAGGAGAGGTTTGGGTTGGACTAAGATGAGTTAAAAGCTCATCTATTTTATCCTGGCTACCTTTGGGCAGAATCTAAGTTTCTAGCGGAAGGGAGATGAAGGTGATGGCAAAGATCCAGGTAGCATGGTGTGGAAATGGTCAAGAAATAGATGTCTACCAATTAGTGAATGGCTAAACAACTTGTGGTTCAAAGTATGATGGAATAATATTAGAAATAAATAAAAGAAATATAAAAAACCATAAGAAATACAGAAAAAACCATAGAATCATGACAACTGAGGTAAGATGAAATAAAGAGGACCAGGAAAGGAATATATATGGTGACTGCAACAATGTAACGGGAAGAATGGCACAATCGTCAGAGCTGTGTGATACAGACCACCCTGGTCCTCACTGCCTGCAAGGCCAGGTAGATTACGTCTCACTTCTCCCCCAGACATCTCTAGTAGCCTTAAGGGAATTTGGAGGTGTCTAGGATCTCTGCAAATGACTCAGCCCCAACTGACTGTGTTTCCTTGATTATAGGAGCTAGGCTTCTGCATTCGATTTCCATTTAGCCAGTGACAGTCAGATTAGCTTTTATAAAAGAATATTTGCTTCAAAAGGTATGGTCATGAATAAACAAACTCACTCCCCAACATGTGAAAGGCATAATCCTCCTCTCCCTTTTTACCACCTCAGTCTCTGGGGAAGATAAGGAGATTAGTTTCATAGTTTAGTTCATATCTAATATATCATAGTCCCAGCTCCCAGTCCAAAAAGCACCTTGGACTCATATGCCAGGTACTCTGATTTCTCCAGATGTCCCTTCTAGACTGGCTGGCTGCAACATCCCACCTGCAGTCCCTGTTCCAGGGTTACCATGGCTTGAACTCTGGATCTGTTAAGGATCATTGGAGAATCTGAACCCGAGGACCAAAGAAACAGAAGAGTGATCACAGGCCCCTTTCTTGGAGCTGGGGTAAAAAATAGTAGGGAAGAGGTGTTCCCCATCCCAGGTACAATTCATGGAATCTCTGCTGTGGATAAACTGTGTACTTCAATCTCTGGACATAACAAGAAAGAATTCAGTATAAATTAAAACACACACAAGTCAGAAACAGACTTTCTTAGTCTGGTCAGTTTTAAAGATAAGCATTTTCTAGTTAGTCTGCTGGTCAGAGGAGGCTGTCCTCACCTTTGTCATGGGGGATGCAGAAGGACATCATTTCAAACAATCTGGCGTGTTCCAAAGACCCCTCAGAGTACTTCCATGTAAGAATTCTTGAAGTCTATGCATCTGTATTGCAAACTCTGTGACTTTCTAATGTCTGGAAAAGCGTCAAGTACTGGTGCAGTAATTACACTGTCATTGAAAAAGCATATCATTTCAAAAACCATTTATTAAGTGCCTACTATGTGAAAAACAGCCTAGCTAAGTTTGAAAAGGCTCAGTCCTAGAAAATTGCCCATTAGATGATAAATACTCAGGACACAGCAACTCATAAATAAGAAACTTAATGTTTTAGGGCCCTATAATCAATGGAGAAAATTTCAACACTGATAGTCTCAGATCTTGGAAACTATTGAAACAAAACACATACACACCTTCACTTCAGAGGAAATAAAATTTGGAGTGAAAAATTAATCAGATAATTGTCATATTTAACTGCTTAGACACAAGTTAGAACCTACACTTCTGATACAATTTGGTTTGCTTAAATGAAGAAATAAAAGTCAGCTGGGAGTGGCACATACTTGCAATCTGGGCTTCTATAGAAGTCAAGATGAGTGAATCATTTGAGTTGTGATGTTCTGAGTTGCAGTAGGGCTAAAGCTGATCAGATCTCTACACTAAGTCTTGTGGGAATTGGGGAGGGCTTGCCAGACTACTTAAGGAAGGTCAAAGTTGTCCTAATCAGAAATGGAGCAGCTCAAACCTTCTGAGCCAATTAGTGGCAAAAGTGAAGGAAGGAAGGAAGGAAGGAAGGAAGGAAGGAAGGTAGGAAAGAAGGGAGGAAGGAAGGAAGGGAGGGAGGGAGGGAAGGGAGAAAGACAGAAAGAGAGAGAGAGAAAGAAAGAAAGAGAAAGAAAGGAAGAAAGAAAGAAAGAAAGAAAGAAAGAAACAGAAAGAAGAAAATGAATGGCAAGGTAATGTAAGTAGGTAAGTGACTCACCGGTAGAGAATTATGTTTTTGTGAGGTCTACCAATTGTTTATTTACTTGAGTGATATAAAACTGAAGAAAAAAAGAAAAATTAGTATGAAATTTAAAGTAGAAATAATTCATGATTTTATTAAAATTCACCAAAGTCACTGATCATCTTTCTCCTCTGTAAGACATGAGGGAATAAGCACTGAGTGGAAGAACTGAAATTTCAAAGACTTGTTCACTAAATTGTTCATCAGTGTCAGCATATGCAACTGACAAAGAAGTTGGATGAAAGATTGGGCAATTATTTTTCAATGTTAATCGTCCTTTATTTGTGGTTTTTATGCCTATGTTTGTTAACAGTAATTGCCTTTCCCTTGACTGTTTATTTTTAATGAGTCCCTTAAAAATGTAGTATTAACTGCCATAACATCACAGCAGGATTTATCCTCATCCAGTTTGCCAGGAATAAAACACCAGACAAATGAGGAAATGAGGCCCTTGCCCATTAAATGGTAAACCTCAAAAACCTTTATAAAATATTTTTTAAATGAATTTGTCCCTAAACAACTCTATATATGATCATGAGAATGGGAAATCAGTGCAATTCTCTGAGAGGGTCTCCTCTAATTGGTGCAGGAGGCAACATGCTTCCTTCCAAAAAATGTTATTTACTCTGTCATTCCTATAATCATGGTTTTAGGACACTAGAAGAAAATGGCACATGGACTCCCTGTAATGCTAAGGAGATCACACCTTTCTTAGCTTTCTTAATGGGCAGCCAGCAGTCTTGCATGCCCAAAGTAGCAATGCAAAGTACCCAGCACCAAGATAAATAAAGACAAATTACACATATGCCCCATGGGGAAAAAGGAGAGTTGTGGGGAGGGCTACAAACAGCTTTCTATTCCCAAACTAACTGATTCCCAAAGGAAAACGTGCAAGGGAAATTGTACAATGTTTTTATAGCACTTAGTAAAGGGCAGTGTATTAAAAATTTTTAGACTATAGAATTTAATCAAGTATAATTCTTTTCATGTTATAATATCCTCCCACATTTAAAGATCATTTCCTTTCTCATGTTAAAATAATTTTAAGAAAGTTGCTATTTTCTTTAAAAATATTAAATGTATACATGCTCCATATTGTCTATAATATCACTTCATGGTACAGTAGTCAGGTCAGAATTTTCTAAAATCACAAATTGAACAGTGGATTTTCCCCCTCCAATTAGTTTAGAGATATCCCAGCTCTGCTGAATAAAGAAAGCATAGTATAGTGGGAAAGGGTACTTAATTTGGAGACAAGAGAGACTTGTGTTTAAATATGACATGCATATAATAAGTCACTATACTTCTCTGAGCCTCAGTTTCCTCATCTAGACAATAGATAAAAATATTTTAGCTAGTTATCTCTAGCTTAAAAGTTAGAATAGCCTGGCAAAATGAAAAGAGGTTCAGACTTAGAATCTGCATGCCCTGAATTCAAGTCCTCACACAGATTAGTCTATGATCATGGGCAAGTCATTTAATTTATGACAACATCGGATAATAACATAAGGCTGTCAATTACAGATGAGTTGGGGACCTGAGTAAGGGGAGAAAGTTTCTATACCGAGGAGTTCTCCACGTCTATGATGCTATCATGTGAATATCAGGTGAAGGCTGATCCGTCTCCTCAATCTATTTTGAAGGTTATTGTGAGCAAAACACTGTGCAAATTTTAAAGAATTATAAAAATAAGATTTTTATCATAAATGATCTTATCCTTTTTCAGTTTCTAAAGTTATAATACTAAGAAAGTTTGTATTACAAATCTCAAAAAATTGCAGGTACAAAGTCTTAGCTGCTTCTTCATTTAACTTTTCAATTGACATTCTGTGTAATCTTTAGCTTCTTATCCATACTCTGTGACACAGATTATAGCTTCTTGAGTAGGAAACAAATCTGTTCATTGATTTCATCTGTTCAGTGATGGATTTGCAATGGGTTGCTTAGAGAGATACTTTTAGCTGCCCTCTGTCAAACTCTAAAGTTTTCTGATACTTGCTAAGATTCAGAAAGCATAATTCTCTATTCAAATTAAGCTTGCCATTTTCGTAAATTGCTGATTTTTACTCCCATATTCTAATTGCCATAGCAAATTCACTGGCCCAGGAGGTAGGAACACATTCTTCCACTAAAGAGCTCCAGGTCTGGTTTCATGTGGACTAGGGGAAACCTGAACTCTAGAAGAGGGAATTCCAGTTCTTTCCATACTCTCTGGCTTATTAGTACCCCATCCCTACTCTTAAACAAAGCTCAAATTTGACTTATATCTAGGTTTCCTCAAAGGATTAGTAGTCTCCATTCTTTAATCAGATATCCACGAGAAATCACATGCAGGTGAATTTATTTCTGCCACTGTAAAAATAAGCTCAACATGAAATAATCTCATAAGCATAATGTAGCTAATATTGAAAACATGAAATAATACCTCATAATCCCTATTGTGCTCTCTCAAAAGGTTGACACTTAAGAAATTAAAACATGATATACTTTGTGAGATTGCCAAATAAGGACTTCAAAATCACCTCAACTCTGTATTGTCAAAGGAGTTCCTCTGGGTTTCATATATCATGGCAAGCCAAGGCACATCTTTGTCACATATTCTGGGTAGTGGTAATCTCCAAGAAGTTGTTTTGGAGGTTTCTACCTGCTGGCCAACCAGCACCCTTACAAAGAAACTCCTGAGATAGATGCCGGTTTAGGAAAAAATAAAAATCCTCTCAGGACTCCTACTCAGTCACCTCTGCTCTGGAAAGTAATACAAAAGAAAAGAATCTTGAAATTTAGAATCATCTAGATGAGCACATGTACTCATCATGGTATGCTGATATTAGCCATAGCTTCCCTGGTCTCGGGGAGGTAATGAGGTAATGTCCTCTCCTCTTGGTAGAAATTGGAGAGGGGGGCGCAGAGCAGAGAGGAAGAGAAGGAGAGATAGACAGACAGACAGACAGACAGACACAGACAGAGAGAGAGAGACACACATGTACAGGGAGAAAGAGAATATGTCACTCTTTTTAAAGTCTATTGAATGGGATGCTCTTCATGATTCAGCAGCCATTCTTCTTTGACATGGTTTCCTTCACCACATTTCCTTACGATACGATGAGCAAAAAGAGGTGAGGTAGCTGTGTCATCCTTTCAGCACTAAGCAAGAGCATGGATCACTGGAAGAAGTTAGGGCATACTCAACTTCATGACATAAATATTCACTGGGGTTTGTTGTTGTTAAAACAGAGTATGGTGGTAGTGGTAAGAAGTAGACTTCTGCAATTTCTCCAATTACACTTGTCTAAAGATAGTATTGTAGAATCTAGTTCCTTTCTCATATTCTAACTCCCAATTATAGTCTCATATTCCCTCTTTATTTGTTGCGTTTGTTTCCATATGTGGTCAAGCAATGAGAGCAAATAGACCCATACCACTTCTTACCTGCACTGCTACGATCGGCCCCTATTGATCTCGATATCTCAAGTCTCTCTTCTTTCTTAATCATTCTTTATGTAGACAGAATGGTTTTGCTTAAATAAAGATCTAACCATATTCTCCCCTACTAAGTAAAATCAAATGGCTCCATATTGCCTCTAGTATAAAATATAAACTCTTCTGTTTGGTTTTTAAACCCCTTCACAGTCTGACTCCAAACCACCTTTGCAGTCTTATACATTAATCTCTTTCCCCACAATGTATGGCTCAGTCAAATCATTCTTCTTGAAGTTCCTCACACTCAAAACTTTACCTTGACTCCATGCTTTTGCTCTAGTTGTCCTCTATTTTACTAGAATGTGCTCCCATCTCACCTCTACCTCTTAGAATCCCGCACTTCCTTCAAGACTCATACCAAGCACCATCTTTTACATGAAGCTTGTCCTGATTCTCCCAGCTTCTAATACCTGTCCTTCCTAAACTTATCTTGTATGAAATTATAATATTCTGTGTGTATATGCGCAGGTCTGTATGTATACATGCTTCAATCTGTGCATGTCTATCTACAAAGTTAGATAGATAGATAGATAGACAGACAGACAGACTATAAGATCATTGAGATCAGGATCTGTTATACATTTGTTTTAGAATCTCCAGTAGCCAGCTTGGTGGCTGATATCCAGCAGGCACTTAATACACATATGTATTGTGATGGTAATCAAGGCAGGACTTTTCTGTTCTTCTCTTTTGGGATGCTAAGGCTATCAAGTGCCTTTAATGAGTCTGGCCTTTGTTTGAATGGGGCAGGTAAAGTAGGATTTTTTTTTTTGTCTTAGAGTGTTCTCTGTACTAAGACAATCAGGAGTCATTGATTTGTATATGGTGTGCTGCCAGAGATTGAGGAGCTTTCTCACACCGTGGATGGTGAGCCTTGAGCCCCCAGGTCCCTGAACAGTAGCATATATACTGTAAGGTTAGTGTTTGACTTTTGGGGGTCCACTCATTGAAAAAGTGATGAGACTCTGGGCAAGCTATTGAAGCAGACCCCCTCCTTACCCACACCCCCACCCCTGCTTTGATAATCCAGTTGTTGGTGTTTCTCTGGTAATTATGTATTGCTGTGGATAGACTGGTTTGTGTTATTTGCTCTGTTTATAATGTATGCTTGTAATCTTTGTTTGTATTTGCCATGAAGTTCAAGGGGCTGATCTTTTCCCCCTGAACTAAGTGAATGATATGTGTATGTTTAATTAAAGTGAGATTGTTAACCCCTGAAAGTGGCTTACCTTAGAAAGGCAGATCAAAGAACCTGTGCTGGCAGCCCTTCTCTGTGTTCTTGTTGCTGGTCTTAGCCTCAGTAGCGGCTAGTAACATTGTTGTCACACATATATACATTTGCAATATGCAGGTGTATATACATAAGTACACATACACACATCTTTTGACTGATCAATTGATAAAAAGTTGACTATAAATATAAAGGTTCTATGTTAGAGTAAATGCCTACATTATGAGAATTCCATCATCAGATTAACTTCAGTTATTGTTTGTTTAGTTGTTTCAGTTGTGTCCAGCTCTTCATGATTTCATTTTGGGTTTTCTTGGTAAAGATACTGAAGTGCTTTGACATTTCCTTCTCCAACTCACTTTACGAATGAGGAAACTGAGGCAAAGAGAGTTAAATGACTTGCTCAGGGTCATACGGCTTGTGTCTGAGTGCACAGGTTAGCCTCAGAGAGAGCAACCTTTTGGTCATAACAACTCATGCTGACTTTCTATTCATTCCTAGAGAGAGTTCAGGTTGAATTAGTAGAGAGGATGGATAGCAATGTTCTCATAAGTCCTTGAAATATTAAATTATTGAGCTTAAGGGACACCCAAAAGTGAGAAAGGATGGACTTGAACAACTTAAACATACAAGTCTCAGAGTTAGCATTTTTAAGAATTCATAAGAGATGGGTAAGGAGCAGTGGAAATGGAAAGGCTCAAAAAACTGATTTTAAAGAAGACAACTTTTTTAGAAGTCATTTTAACTTCTGAACCTGGGGAGATGCCAAACATAATCAATAAATCAATACATAGAAGTTAAAGTATTTACTGAGCTTCTTAGGGAGTCAGAATGAAGGCTATTAGGCACCATGGAGTGGTATAAATTGAAAAGCAGCTATCATTTTGAGTCGGGACAGCCCACCAGTAGATGAGAGAGGTAAGTTAACTTTATCAAGAATGCTTAGTTTCACTGCACTCTGCCCTCAGCCATGTGCATTAATACAGTGAGGAGGAGGAGCTGGTGAAAGGGGTGCTCATGGCCGGTCTTTACCCCAACCTCATGCAGGTGAGGCAGGGCAAGGTGACCCGGCAGGGGAACTTCAAGCCCAATAGTGTCACCTACCCGACCGAAGCCGGCAATATCCTGCTGCATAAGTCAGCCATTAGCAGGGAGGGCACTCGGCTACCTACCCGTTGGCTTACGTTTCATGGCTATTAAGTTCTATGGCAGTGTCTTTATGTGAGACTCCTCCCAGGCCCACCCTGCAGCTGTGCTGCGGCTGACTCATGGAGACATCCATATCAGAATTGATGGGCACGTTGCCACCATCTCCCGGAGTGACAGCGATTTCCTGTCTCTAGACGTAACTCATACAGTGTTCGGCTGCTACGGGAGCTTCGCCTGGCCCTAGGTCGAACGGGAGAGCAGAGCCTCTGCTCTGAGTTGCTCCTGGAGCTGCTGCGTGGGCCTTGTGGTAGCTTAGATATTTGTAAAACCGCAAATGACTGAGCCCCCTCCCCATTCCCCGTCCCTGGGGCTATATACAGAGTGCAAATGTTTATTTAAATAAAGTTCTATTTATCCCTTGTGAGGAAAAAAAAAAGAGAAGAAAGAATGCTTAGTTCCCTTCTTGAGATTATCTCTCCAGGTTTATGGCTTCTTTTCTCCTGATACCTGGGACTCTTTTCCTATCAGACTCCCCAGCTGACAAAATGCAGCCGAATTCAAACAGTATTCATTGAGCATTTTCGGTCAACTGGTGTTATCATCATATTTCTTTCCTAAACATATTTCCTTTTATCTTGACTACTAATTGTGGAATAAAGACCTTGTGTCCACCAAGAAAAAGATAAAATAAAATCAGGAACCAGCTTACAAATGAAATAAGGGTTTTTTTTGAAGTGAGATAAAAGGGGCATCATTTTCTAAACCTCTCAAATTGCTTCATGGAGGAGATAGATTTCTTTTAATATTGCCTTTGATGTGTCCTTGAGTTGCTTAAAATCTAATGAGGTCAATAGAGCTCAAAGATTTGGAAAAGAAAGAGAAACAAAATTCACAATCACAGACAAGTATGAATATACACGCAAATACGTGTATATACATATACATGCATATATATGCATGTGTAAATATAGCTGTACACACAATACATAAACACATGTATGTATACCTATTCACATATGTATATAAATGTAACATATATGTGTGTATGTATCTGTGTGGAGAGAGTCTTGATGAAGACTGGTTGCACAAGAACTAGATGGACAGTAAGTCCCTTTGGTCCCCATAGCTTTCTTAAGACTAGCCTGCCCTATTTTATTAAGTCGATATATTCCTGAAGACTTACATGCAAATTGAGTTATTGTAAAGCAAATCGGATTTTAAGTGCATTAGGGAAACTCTATTTGAAACCAACCTCTAGTTAATCCTTTCAAAATGTGCATAATTGCCCCATAAAATAGATTTTATAAATTAGAATTATGAAATCATAGAGTTGGAAGCAGTCTTAGAGGTCATACATCCCAACCTCTCTTAAGTAAGAAATTCTCTTTAGCAACATCAAACCAAGTGATGATAAGGCTTGATTAAGCACTTACCATGTACCAGACAAAGTGATAAGCTAAAAATTCATTCAACATTCAAGGAAAAAGAAAGATGGTCCCTGACCTCAAGGATCTTACATTCTAATGGAAAAACACAACGAATAAAAGGAAGGTGAAAGGGAATCAGAGTGAGAGAACATACCCACATTGGGGTACGGTGGAGAAAGAGCTCATTAGAGTCAATTGTGGAAGCTAGAGAGGAAAGAAAGAGGGAAGCTGGCAGGCCAGGGCACTTTTCTAAAAAAAAAAATTGTGTTCTGGGAGGAGCCAACTAATCAGAGAAAGGGGTTCAGGGGTCAAATGATATTCTAGGATGAGAAGGCTTAAGGGTATAAGTACAGTTATAGCATTAGGAGGCTGGTGAGTCATAGTGAAACAAAAAGATGTCGGGAGTAGAATTGGGAGAGCAATGAAGTAGTGAACATGCCAAGCTCTGTGGAGGAAGGATATTAAGAATAAATCTGTGCCCTCAGAGAGAGAATGCTCATGATGGCATCATAAGACACATGTGAAAAATGAAATATTGATAGAGGTTAAATTTATAGTTTAATGCAATAATAAAAGGAATGTGACAAAGTTCATCGTGATTAATTGCTAAACAGAAAGAATAGACAATGAATACTACTTAGAGTCCAGAAGGAGAGATGAGAGTAGGTTCAAGTGGTCTAGGAAAGCTTCATGGGGAAGAAGAGATTGGTAGTAGGTCTAGAAAATAAATAAAATTTAAGGGGAAGGGCATTTCATTAAAGTGAAATGGCATGAGCAAACCCTTGATTTTGGTGCTAGGTCTAGAAAATATATAAAATTGAGGGAGGAAGGCCATTCCATGAAAGTGAAATGAGATAAGCAAACCCTTGGAGCCAGAAAAGCACAAAAATATGTGTATGAGACGTTGAGTAGAATGGAAAAAAATGAAACCAATATTTACTGTATTCCTACCATTTGCAGAGCACTGTGCTAAGAGTTGAGAGGACTGCCAAATTTAGCTGACAGGATCCTTGAGATAAACCAACTTGTCAGGAGAAAGGGTTTAGGGAAGGTAAAGGATCCCTTCCCTAAACCTGTTTGGCTGGAATAGAGACTTGAGAAAGATGACAGCCAATTGGTTTTGAGTCAATGCATTCATTGCACTAAAATGAGAACTAGATTTAAGAGTAGGAAGTCTTAATTTCAATGCTGGCTCTTTTAATTACCCATCAAGTTCTAGGGAAATGAAGGGACATGCAATATGACACAAAATGACCTCTGAGGTCTCTTCGAACTCTCTATGTTCCTAAGTTGTTTAGGGCCAAATGATAGAAGGCTTTGATTGTCAGGTTAAAGAATATGAAGGTTTTTTTGGGAGATGGAATAAATTTGATAAATAAATTTTGGCTTCACATTGGAGACATTTTGCTCAGGGCTAAGTCATTATCAAAGCAGTATATTAGGAAGATTATACTGGAAGCAGTGTAGAGAATGGGTTAGAGTGGGAATGAAAGGGAGAAAAAGCCAACTGTTAGGAAGGGATTACAATAGTTCAGGTTTGAGGTACAAAGTGCCTAAATCAGTGGGAGCAAAAATTAATAATAATAATGATAACAATAATAAATAGCATTTGTATAATGCTTTCAGGTTTGAAAATCACTTAGCATGTGTTATTTGGTACTCATAAGAAGACCATGAAGTAAGTGCTATTTATTATACATGTTTTACAGATAAGAGAACTAAGGAGGTTAAATGATTTGCTTAGGCTCACATATTTAGCGAATGTCTGAGGCAGGATTTGAATTCACGTCTTCCTAACACTTAGAACTCTATCTACTATTCCACCTAGCTGAATAAAATGTGCTGACCTGGCTTACTCTACCCTAACACTCCAAAGAGATCTTTAATACATTTACAAGCTATCTTTTTTCTTTTGTCTGATGAGAGTGGTCAACTTAAAAGTGACATTTGTTTTCTTTTTAAAATTTCTAGAAAAAAAAAAACAACTCCCCTTTATCCTTTCTTTTTTTTGTCTTAATTTTTCCCCTCTTAGGGCTTGATGGAGAAAATTCTAAACTGCTTTTGCTAACAGTAAAATAGTTCCAATCAGAATTTCTCTATGGAAATTCTGAATTTCTGTGTATTACAGATATGTAATTTGGTGGTATGCTGAAGTCCACATGGTGTGGACAGAAGGCTGGGATGTTGTCCTGAAACTAGGGCAATGTATTGGCAGAACTCCCTACTTCAGCAAGTAGCCAGCTTTGGGATTTTCTTTTCTCAACACTATTTAGATGTGTAAAGCCCCCGAACAAACCATATGTAATGCAATACAGTTCTTCCAACCTGTGTTTTCCTAGCCTCCACATATTCAGGTGATATAGTCACAGGCTAAGCACAGCTGGCCTACTGGTATACTTCAAAGGAACAGGCCCAAGGTAATTTTTTCTTTTCCTACAGTGTGCAAATAGTTATTTTCACACTTGCAAATGGAGCCTGAAGAGAGAATAGTGTCTTATTTTAAAAAAAATGTTTATAGCACCTTGAAATCTCTATACTCGAGTCAAATATTTAAGGCAAGGAACAGGAAAGGTACCTTAGGTGAACTCTGCGCAGACAGCTCAAAATGTAGATAGGTAATCCCATAGAAAGTGATGAGGGTAGGACAAAAATATCATTCTTTAGTTCCAGATAGATTATTTATACATTGCTTAGTCAGTGGGTCTATTGTTCCTGTGCATTAACCCAGGGGATACTCTCTGGTTTAGATGAAAGGAGGCAAAATACCCTTCAGGCAGCTTAATACTCTGACTGTTTCATGAGTTCAGAAATTGAAGTAGTGCTATTGCTTGCTTGCCACAAAGCGACATCATACAATGGCCTGTAATATGAAGAAATTGGCTTCACTGGGAAATTTTCACAAGTAGGAACAAAACAGATGTATTTTCTGTAGTTATGAATGCTGACAATTAGACCTAGCTGTTTTTAAAGGCAGCTTGTGTGATTTATCTTTTGGAAGGGGAAGATCTCCACTGTATGGACAGAGCAGAGAAATTTTATGTTTTTTGCTTAGATTTCTTGTTTTCCTTGTCCTTTCTACTTTGCCTTTTACATTTCAGCCTTACCTACCCTTCATTCATTCCCTCTATCTCTGTCTCTGTGTCTCTCTCTATTGCCCTTCCCTGACCCTGCCCCATTCTTCTCACCTTCAGTTTCCATTTACTACTTCTATGATTATGTATAAATGCCTTCAATTTTCTAAATCTTAATTTCCTCACTTCAGTGAAGATAGTACTGGTGCTTCATACAGCAGGAGGAAACTGTAGCCCAGAGCATGATACAATTGTAAAAAATTACTATTATGACATGTCAATAGAATGTAAATGCCCAGAGGGCAGAGTGCTAGAGAGACAGAGAGACAGAGATACACAGAGAGAGACAGAGAGACCCACATAGAGAGACAGAGACAGAGACAGAGAGAGAGACAGAGAGAGAGACAGAGAGAGAGAGAGAGTTGTTTTCTGGAAGCATGGTACAACTCATTTAATCTGTCTCCAGATAAGTTGTCTTATCTGGAAAATGGACATCATAATTCTATTTCTACCATTTCCACATGGTTGGTGATGGAAGTGTTTTGTGAACCTTAAAAGCTAATGAGTTGTTAAGATTGTGTTCCAATCATTTTGTAAAGGACTTAATCCTGCAATTTATAATAAGTACTTGATATTTTGAGGATGTTCACAATTTGGAGGGTTTTGTATTTAAATCGGTCTGCTTTAATAAGATTATCTGAGACAACATATTAAAAAAATAACAGAGGAGAAAATCGGGGGTGGGGAGAACAATGCTTGAAATTTGGTTAAAAAAATATTATTCAGGGAGCAGCTAGGTGCTGCAGTGAGTAGAGCACTGGCCCTGGAGTCAGGAGGACCTGAGTTCAAATCCAGCCTCAGACACTTGACACACGTACTAGCTGTGTGACCTTGGGCAAGTCACTTAACCCCAACTACCCTGCCTTCCCTCCCCCCCCAAAAATTTCCTAGATTGTTGATCTGGGTAATAGACTAGTTGCTAAAATTCTTAAGAGCATAGAGTAGAGCTGGAAAGAAACTTAAAGATCTTTTAGTCCATTTTGCCAATGAGGAATCAAAGAGAAGGGAAGTCATTTGCCTAGGGTCACAGAGTGATAAGTAGCAAAGTCATATTTAGACCTAGGTCTTCTGACTGTTCTCTTATATTTAGGTTTCCAAAAGTCATTTGATAAAATATTTCATTGTACTCAACCCAAGTCCTAAAGCACATTGGTATGGGATTTTCTCCTCACTGGTGGTTATCAATGACTATGCTTGCATGAGGAGAAGGGTAGAGTTTGCAAGAGATGGAAAGAGGTGAGGTTCAGCATCTTCAAGTAATGGGGTCTTTTCTGGAGTCTTCTTTTTTCAATCCTCTCTAGTCGTCTCTTCAAGGTTCTGCAGTTGATTCAGGTTCTTCTGACTTCCAGCTTCAAGAAAGAAGATGGAAGAAGCCAAACCCACTTCAGTCTGTTGAATGAAAAGACTGTGGGAAGAGTCTCCAACATGGCCCTATCTAGGTAGCTTGCTATAGAAAAGACTTTGTGGAACTTCACCCTTCTTCTGGGACTATCTCTTTCTCTCTGTTGAATAGAGTCACTTCTCTTCCATTGAGAGATCTCTTTCACTTTGTATTGTATTGTTTGTTTGATATATATTCTTCTATACATTCTTTCTCTGATACACACACACACACACACACACACACACACACACACACACACACACGCACGCACCCTACTGACTTGGATAAGTGAGTTTCCTTGCTATTTATTATGTGTATTTGTTGTAGAACTGGTATTTGGTGGTAAGGGAGTTAAGCCTTAGATATGAAGCCTGAGGTACTACTTCCCCCAATAATGACCAGTGATAAGTCAGATTGCACATGAAAACTGTATCCCCTAGACTAATAATATTTAAGGGAGAAGGTAGATTTAATTCTAGCCCAGTACCCTTTCTCACTGATGGGAAGCAAAGTGGCCAAGCTTTTGGCATCAACCTCTTGCTTCCATTCCTAGCAGAAATTAAAGTATCCTTTGGAGCAGGATAGTGAAGGAGGGGGAGGCCAGACAAGTCTATTTTGTCTCTTTTCAAGCCCTACAATGACATCCCCTCCCTACATGTCTGGGAAAGCACTTGCTACATACCATTGTGGACAATATTAAAAAAATATGGGCATGATGATCGTATAGTTAAGTGAATTCAGAACTGGTTGAATGACTAGTGATTAATGGAATGATAGTCCATAGAGAGGTCCCTACAGGAGTGCCCCCAGGGTACTTGACACCACAGTGTTCAACATTTTAATCAGTGCCCTGGGTGAAAGGATAGATAGCAAGGTTACCAAATTGATGGATGATACAAAGAAAGCTAGGACAGGTTACTAACACATTGGAAGAAATAGTACCCATGGAGATTTTTGACAGGCTAGACTACTGGTTTAAATTTAATAAGGTGAAATGTAATAAAGATGAATGTCTTGCATTTGGGTTCCAACAATCAACTTTAAAAGTGAAGGAATGGGGAGTTATGGCTAGCTGGCTGTTCACGAGAAAGAAACCTGGGGATTTTAGAGGACTGCAAGTTCGATATGTCAGTCATGTGATCCAATGGCCTACAAAGCTATGCATGTGTGAGTGTGTGTATGTATGTGTGTGAAATGCAATTTTAGGCTTCATTAATAGATATAGCACCCAGAGCAAGGGAGGTGATAGTTCTACTCTGTTTTTACTAAGTTAGATCACATATGGAGTTTTATATTCAATTATGGGTACCAGAATTTTAAAAAAAATTAGCATATTTGGGGGACCTGAAACCATGCTATAGCACACTATGTGTATGATTGATAGAACTGGGAATAGTTAGAAAAGAGAAAAATAAGTAAGGCTTTGGTTGCTATTTTTATGTGTTCAAAGGTCTGCCTAGAAAAGGAGGGATTCAAATTGTTCTGCTTTTCTCCAAAGGGGAGATCTAGGAACATTGGACAGGAACTGTAGAGAACAAGCAAATTTCAGTGCCATGTTAAGCTAATCATCCTAAGAATTAGAGCTGTTCAAAAGTAGAATAGAATGCCTTGCAAAGTATGGAAGCCGGAAAACACCTTGTCCATGATGTTACAAAAGGAATATCTGTTTTGTTACAAGTTGGGCAGGATAAAATTCCTTCTAACTCAGATTCTATACTTCTTTGATTTAAACAACTAATAATCTCTATCATGCACTAAAGTCCAAATTTCATAGCTCAGCATTCAAAGCTCTCTATTATTTGGGTTCAACCCATGTTTTCAGCCTTTTTTCCCCCACTTGTTTGCTCTCATGTACTCTTTTGAATACCTGTTCTTATTTATCTTATTTTCACATCTCCCCACACATAGCATAGTCTTTGTACATAACAGGAACTTAATATATGATGATAATTACTAACTGCACAAAATATTTTAAAGGTATGTTCATGAAGGCAACTCAAGACATAAAAGTATAATTACAAAGAAGCAGTTATTTTATTTTTAAAATTTTTATTTATTTTATTCTGAATTTAATAAATAAAACAAGCATTTCTATAACCTAGTAGAGTAGAAAAAAGGTAATTGTATATGAAATTGTAAATCTATTATGTACAACTTGCTTTTCATTTCAAATATATGATGAAGTTATCAGGTCACTTTCTTTTTTTCCCCCTTTTTTTCTTCCCTTCCTCCTTGCCCACTGCCGTAGAGATGGCTACTATTAGACAGAAGTATTGTGTATGTATCTCTATATGTATATGTGTAAAATCATTCTATACATCTATTTATAGTTCTTTATCTCAATGCAGATAGTGTCTTTCTTAATAAATCCTTTGTAATTAATTTGAGTATTTCTAACAGTCAAAATGACTTAGTCACTCAAAGTTGTTCTTAAAACAATATTTCGATTATTGTAGACAATGTTCTCTTTGTTCAGATCATTTCGTTCTTCATTATTTCATGCAAGACTATCAATATTTTCTAAGATCATTGAGCTCACAATAATATACCATCATGATCACATACCACAACTTGTTCAGTTATTCCCTAATTGATAGGCATTCCAACAATTTCTAGTTCTTTGCCACAAAAAGAGAGCTGCTACAAATATTTTAGAATATATAGGTTGTTTTCCTTTTTCCCTAATCATCTTTGGAAACATATCTAGTAACAGCATTTCTGGGTCAAAGGGTATGGGCAGTTTAATAAGTCTTTGGGTATATAATTAAAAAAAAACTAGAAAAAGAATAAACTAAAAATTCCCACTTAATAAATTGGAAATCTGAAAAATTAAAGGTGACATTAATAAAATTGAGTTTAAAAAGCTCCATTGAATTAATAAATAAAACTAGAAGTTGGGTTTAGGGAAAACCAATAAAATAGATAAATCATTGGTTAATATGATTAAAACAAGGAGAGAGAAAGCCAAGTCACTATTATTGAAAATGCAAAGGGTGAATATGCCACTAATAAAAATGAAATGAAAACAATTATAGTTATTTTCCCTAATTATACGCCAATAAATTTCACAATTTAAGTGAAACAAAAGAATTGTTAAAAATACAAACTACTGGAGTAGTAGAAGAGGAAATAGAATATCTGAATAGACCTATTTAAGAAAAATAAATTCACCAGGCCATAAATGAGCTGCCTGAGGTGGGAAGGAGAGCACCAGCATCAAATGGATTTACAAGTGAATTCAATCAAGCATTTAAAAACCAACTGATTCCAATAATGTAATGGGGATAAACTAGAAGTCTTCCCAGTAAGATCAAATGTGAAACGAGGATGTCCACTCTCATCAATAGTATTTAATATTGTGGAAATCCTAGCAATAGCAGTAAAAGAAGAAAAATAAATAGAAGAAATCAGAAAAGGAAATGAAATAATAAAACTGTTTTTTGCAAACAATATAATGATATGCTTGGAAAATCCCAAAGACTCAACAAATAAGTTAGTTGAAATGATAATTTTCATAAAGTATCAGAATACAAAGTGAATCTACATAATCCATCAGCATTCCTAGATATCACTAACAAAATCCTGTAAAAAGAGATACTAAGATATACCCCTTTTAAAATAACTAGACAGTATAAAATACCTGGGAGCACACATGCCAAAACAAACTCAGGAATTTTATGAACAAAATTATTTACAAAACCTTTTTATACAAATAAATAAAATCAGATTTAAATAATTGGAGAAATATTAATTGTTCATGGGTAGGCAGGGCCAATATAATAAAAATGACAATTTTACCTAAACTAGTTTATATATTCAATGCCCTCCCAATTAAATTACTCACCCAAAAATTACTGAATTAGAAAAATATAATAACAAAATACATTTAGAAGAACAAAAGGTAAAAAATATCAAAGAAACTAATGGAAAAAAAGGTAAAGGAAAGAATTTTAGTGTTACCAGATCTCATTGTCTATTATAAGGCAGTAATTATTAAAACTATCTGTTACTGACTAAGAAATAGAAAGGTGGATCAGTGGAACAGAGTGGACTTGTAATTTGTAGTAGCAAATGACTATAGTAACCTTGTATTTGATAAGCACAAAGATTTAAATTTTTGGAAAAGAAATTCATTATTTGGTAAAAAAAAAATTGTTGAGAAAGCTGGAAAAAAAATCTAGCAGAAATTGGGCATAGAGCAGTATCTTATACCATTTGTCAAGATACAGTCAAAATGGATACATGACCTAGATATAAAAGAGATACATTATAGGAAAATCTGAAGAACATGGAATGCATTACCTATCAGATTTATGGATAGGCAAACAACTTATGAATAAGCAAGAGATAGAGAGCAGTGTGAAATATAAAGTATATAATTTTGATGACATTAAATTAAAAGGTGTTGTGCAAATTAAACAAATATAGCCAAGATAAGAAGGGAAGCAAAATATCAGGGAGAAGTTATAGACAATGTCCTCAGATAAAGGTCTCATATCTCAAATATGTAAAGAACGTTGTCAAATCTGTAAGTATGTGAGTCATTCCCCAATTGATAAATGGTCAAAGGATATGAATAGGCAGTTCTAATGAAGAAATCAAAACAATTTATAGTCATATGAAAAAATGCTCTAAATCATTATTGATTAGGGAAATGCGAAATAAAACAACCTTGAAATATTACTTTACAAAGCACATTTTAAAATATATGTTTGAAAATTTAAGTTGTTGGAGGTATATTCATTGCTATTGTTTGGGAAGTGCCAATGCATGACTCACTGCCATACTACCTAAATGAATTTACAGATTTATTACTATTTCAACCAAACATCTATCAAGAAGGATACAATATAGAACTAGACAAAACAGTAATTCTTTGTCTTCTGTATTTGTTCCTTGTGTATCATGTATGTCAAATCTTTGTCAAAGATATTTGATGCAAAGGTTTTGCTTTTTCTCCCCCTAGCAAAGCCTTCCTTTCTTATGATTTTGACAGAGCAAAATTTTTTATGTTTCATGTAATTGCAAAGATTTATTTTGTCTCTTTCCATTGCTAAAATTAATTTAAAGGAATAAAAGGCTAGGATATCTCAGATAAGAAAATTATTCACAACACAAAAGACTTCCAGATCACTAATAATAAGAGAAATGCAAATTAAAATAAGGATGTGTTTGCTTATACCTACTAAATTAACAAAGATCACAAAAGAACTCAATACTCAATGTCGAAGGGGCTATGGAAAGAAAAAATAAACAGCTTCACCAACAGTACATGAGTGTTTTTGTCTTTCCATGTCTTCCCGACATTAAATGTGCCATAAGAAGCAATGAATATGAAGAGTTAAGAAAAGCATAGAAAGGTATATATTGATACAGAATGAAGTAAACAGAAGCAGGTAAAGACTATAAAAGATGACAATGAAGTAGATTAAAAAAATAACAGTGAAAGAAGCTGAGCTTTAGGCAATTATAATCAAGTTTGTCCCCAAAGAAAGAATCAATTGATATAGCCCTCTTTTCTCTGCAGAATTGGTGGACTATGGTAGTAGAAAACAGTAAATATCATTAGACTGTCTTGATTTGTTGGTTAATTTTGTTTGACTAATTGTTTTTTCTCTTTCCTTTCTTTCTTATTCTTTTTTTTTAAACAAGAGATAACACTGGGAAGGGGAAAGGATAGTGACAAATTTTGGGAAGAAGATGATACAAAAATCAAAGACATCAATATATATTTTAATTATCTTGTTGAATATATCCTATTTATTTTTTAACATTGGAATTAAACACTTTCAAATTTTCCTTTAAACCCTGCTCCATCCTGTTTTCCATTCCTCTGAGTGATTTCTGCCTCTCTGGCTTAGTTTCTAAACCTTTATTTTTTTAATGCTTTCATTTTGTATTATCTTCCTCTGTACATATGGCTCATCTCCTCAACTAGATTATAAGTACCACAATGAGAAGTGACCATTAAAATAAAACAAAACAAAACAAAATGTTGTATTGTTCCCAGCACAAGACTTTGTACACAAATAAGCAAACAAGCAAGTGAACTTTCTTTACGTTCTGAGACTTTGCCAGTAACTATTAGGTTCTGGCAATAAAAAGACAAAAAAAAACCCCAAAAAACAAAAACAAAAAATACACACAAGCACACACACACACACACACACACACACACACACACATACACACACACACACACACACACAAACCCTAAAACCAACAACACTAAAACAGAAACAGTTCCTCTCTTCAAGAGGCTCACAGTCTATTAAGGTAAACAATATCGACACATATGTAGCAAGTGCTTAATAAACATTCATTGAAATCCATTGAACTTTTGCTTCCTTATTCCTGTTTTAGAGATAGTAACTAAAATGACTTGTCTCTATCACTATCAGACACTATAACTCTGAAGTCCCTGATTTATTGGGCTGTAAGACGAAATTTGGCCTTTTCTGGATTCTTTAATCCATATTCATAGGCTGCATATCTCCAATATGTTAAGGAATGAAGGAAAATGTCATACGATTATAATCATACATTTTGTGTTCTCCCAGATGATACAATATCCGACACAAATATCAGAAAAGAAAAGCAATAGGTCTTGATGTTATTCTTCAGTCTCACATGGGGAGTTTTATTTTTAAGGGGAAGGTAGTTTTCAATCTTTTTGCCACAAATGTGCCACTACATCTGCCAAGAAATTAGGAACATCAATCCTCAGTTGTCAAGCTTCACCTCCAAATGTGCAGGCAAAAATACTGCTAATTTCATTTTCTTTCTGTTTAGCTCTATTTTTGCCTGCTAGGAACTTGGGGCAAAGACATTTATTAAAAACCTCCTGTTGCATATGGCCCAGACGCTTATGGAAGGGGCAAAGCAGCTTGAACAAAATGTGAAACAAAATAAACCCTTGCTGCTCCATTTTGGAAAAAGCTCCAAAATGTATGGGAGGTCCTGAATATTGGTGCTTTTGTGTGCACATTTCTCCAATTCCTGTTTGGAACCAGGGATGGAATCATCCCAAATAGTCTAAGAAAGGTGGCATTGTTCTCTTGATCAAAGGATCAAAGAAAACCTGTAAGTCCTGGAAAATTCCTGGTCTTATGAGATTTGCAGCCTCATTTCCAGACCAAAAATGTTCAGAAAAAGATCAGACCTGCTGGGTGTTCCTCACTTTAGGACAAACTTGACAAGTGCTTTAGACATTTTATTATTATTTTTTTAAATATAGACATTAAACATACTTCACAGGGCAGTATGTAAGTGGTAAAGCCTCAAAGACCAAATCTTTCCCTTCCCTGGCTAGGAAGCCTTGGAATTAGAATGGACTCATCCAGTGGGCTGTTTCCCTGCTTTTCTGCATTGGCCATTAAAATATCCTTTCCTCTTATGATAGTTCTTGCTGAATTTCCCATCCTCATCTCCTAGAGATTATCATTCTTAGATACTTCCGTGTACTCATTTTTGGGTGGAGTGGTAAGGACCAAATGGAATTAATTTGATAAAATAAATCAGTGGTTATCCATGGGTATTCTGCAGCCTGAGTCACAGGCAGCTTGGGAAAGATAGGGCTAGTCCCAGAGACTAGTCCAAAATGCAAGTATGGGGCATATTTGTATTTGGATGAGATATCCAGCCATCAGAGGGAAACATTGTGCAAATAGGAGTGTTGCTATAAATTCCTTGATGTGGCTTTTGAAAGCTAACAGAATTACCCTCTAGATGCCACTACCAACTTGAATGATATGCGATTAACAATCGAAAAATATTTATTAAGCATCTCCTACATTCACGTTATAGAGAGCATTCTTGTCATACTAAGTTCACTTAGAGGAAGATAAACATTGTGTGATTTTCAATTTGCAGATAGCATAAAGCTGGAAGATATAGCTAATGTGTGGAATAACAGAATCTAAAAAAGACCTTAACAGAGTATGAATGAATGAAAGCATCCTTACTGAGCACTTATTAGGTCCCAAGAAATGCACTAAGTATCAGGGATAAAAATCCCAAAGACAAAACAATTGATGACTTTAAGAAGCTTACATTTTACTAATGGAGACAAAAAGTGACACTTGTTCAAGAAAGTTACAGGAATCTTGAGTGAGGCCATAGAGGAATAGATGGACATACTCAGGACAATGGCATATTTGATTTGATCATAGTTCATGTTTCCAGAAATGGAGAGTGAATTAAGGGAAGGTGGAGAAAAGGTGGTTGGGAGGGGCATAGGAAAGGTGTCTAGAGAGGAACGATTGAAATGAATCATGGCTGGGACTTAGCTGTGACAGTCATTTGGAAAAGGCAGCCACTAATCAGGAAAGCTCCAGATTGAAAGTTCCTCCAGGGCATGGTCTCTGGTGTGAGTGACAAACTAGTTGGTGAGGTTGTAAGGGGCATGCACAGAGATAAGGGAGAATAGATAGATGGAGGAGAGAGTAAAACAATAGGTCAAATCTAAGATTAAATCTGAAATGGATGAATGTAAAATACTATGTTTGGGTTGAAACAATCAACTTTACAAATGTCAGATGTTCATGTAAAAAAATTGGAATGTTTTGGTAGAATGAAGCTCGAAATGATTCAAAAGTGAGTGATATAGTAGCTTTTTTTCTAAAACTATCCTAGGCTCTGTTAAGCAAGGTATAGTATCCAGAATGAAATAGATAGTGCTGCCAAAGTAATATGTGCCCCAGTCAGAATATATCTAGAATATTATGTTCATTTCTGGGTGCCAGATGTTAGGAATGACATTAGCAAGCTGGAGCATGTATATAAAAGGAGGGTATATAGGATGGGAAGGGATTAGAGACCATGAAAAATCAAAGGAAAGAAATGGTAATGTTTCACCTACAAAAGAGAGGGTTGGGGGGGATGCACTGAACAGCTGTCAAATTGAAGAGGAACTGGACTATTTCTTCTTGACCCCAAAGGGAAAAATCAGGCACAGCCAATGGAAGTTGCAGAGGATTAATTTCTAATGTACATAAGGAAAAATTTTCTAACAAGAGTCATCCAAAAGTGGAAAAAGTAACTTCAAAAGGTTTTGTGCTCCTCAACATTGGATGATTATCAAGAAAAGACTGAAAAACTAATTGTTAGTGACCTGACTGAGAAGATAAGTCAGGTAAGGGTTGGACCGACTGGTCAATAAAATTACTTTCAACTCTGAGATTTTATGATGATTGTTAAACTGAAAGAATCTGGGAAGGTATCAAGCTAAGTGCTGTGGGAGTATATGAAAATATATGAAACATGAAAGCAGTCTTAATAGCTTATAATATTGTTAGGGAGATGACATTCACCCTCACATGAAATATCAAGTGGTAATTCAAGATAATTATTACTTGCCCCAAACAATTTGAGACCATGTTAAATCTTAGTAACGTTCTCAGGTAGGAGATAGATCACAATAGGCTGATACAGTGCAGAGACACTTGATGGAATTCAAACTGGTCCCTGAATTATAAGTAGGATTTGACTAGGTAGAGAGGAAGAAGGGAGGAAGAATTCCACAAGCAAAAGCATGGAGGCAGAAAAGTACAAAACCTGTTTGGAAACCATTTGGATTAGAACAATAGGTACACTTAGAGGAATAGTGGAGTATATGATGGGCCAATACATTTGGGCCTTGTTGTAGAGTCAACACAAATGCCAGGCAAAGAGATTTGGAAAAGAGATGGTAGCTTCTGTTCACTATCACTTAGTTTTGATCGTAAGCAAAAGGATATGAAACGTAGAGAACCTTTAAGGAAGGATGACTCCATCACCTAAAGATCTGAATTATGATGTAATAGATAAAGTGTAAGAATGAAGTCAAAAAACTGGGGTTTGAATTTTGCTTCAGTCATTTACTAGCTGTGTAATCCCAAGTATGTGATTTAACCTTGTTGGACCTTATTTCCTTATCTGTAAAATGATTGTGTTGGATTTAATGACCTCAGAGATCTCTTCAGGCTCTAAAGCTAGGATCCTATGACATGCTAGATGCTTGAGCCGTGTCCTTTATATCTGCCTCCCATCCCAATACCCCACTATGTCCTCTCCTACTCTCCTTTAGAGTATCATGAGAAAAGAATCATCCAAAGAAAATTGGGTGAGAGGGTCAATTTTTGTGTGTGAAGCAGCTTGAGTAGAAAACGTGGTCTGAGGTGGAGTTTTGTGACTTTAATTTTCTTCCTTGTCCTACCCACAAAGTGATCCATATATAGCTCTAAAGTGAGAACCAAGGGTATAGACAATGAGGTCTTACAGCTGATCTTCACAGGACTTTCTGCATTTCAGAGAAATCCTCAATTTGGTTGTTAATATATCTACAAGGCCTTCTTTTACTATACACAAGCATACATATGAATGTGCATGTGTATTGATATAGATATAGATATTTATTTAGAATCCGTATATCTATGTGTATGTATATATATAGAGAGAATAATTATTTAGAAGCTATATATCTATATCAATGTATACACATATACATTCATATATGTGTTTATACATAGAGATGTGCATGTATATTTATGTATATTTATATGTATGTGTATGTATCTGTCTGTCTATCCATCCATCCATCCATCCATCTATATCAATAGTGTAAGGGTAGGATAGAATAAGGGATAAAGGATATAAATTGCAGAAGGGAAGATTTGGAGTCAAAATAAGGAGAAAAAAATCTTCCCAGCAATTAGAGCTGTCCAAAAGTTGAATAAATTACCTCATAAGGTAATAAGATCCACCAGTTCTGGGTAGAACTACCTTTAGTACCTTTATCTATTCTCTCTCTCTCTCTCTGTCTCTTTCTCCACATACATATACATATATGCATACTTGCACTATATGTTAGTGCAAGTATGTATGCACACATACATACATGTATATTTATAGATGCATATATATCTATATACACACATACATATATGTATATATACACATGTATGTCTATATATAATAGATATAAAAGATAAATATATATTTATATATCAGTTCAACTGAAAAAAGCTACTCTTTCTGGAATCTCATCCATGCTTTTCTACTTCTGTACCTTTACTCATTCCGATCTCCAATTCCTCCTGTCATACATTTCCCAGCTTTCCTTTCCTCCCCTTCTTGACTCTCCACTCCAGCCCTGCTTTTAATCTCTTCCTATTGAAATCCTCTTCAAGTTTCAAGGGCCAGTTCAGATTCTGTTTTCTTTATAGCCTTTCCTGATCCTTCCTAACCTTTAAAGAATCCCTTTATCACTGCTGCTCCCATCCCATACCACTTTTTGTCTTATCTCGTGTACTTCTATATTAGCTGGGATTGTGTGTGTGTATGTGTGTGTGTGTGTGTTTGCATGGCTTGTTTCCCTTTTCAGATTTTTAGTTCTCTGAGGGCAGGACCTCAAACAACTTCAAACACAGTAGGACAAAAAGGTGCTTTAAAAAAAAACCTGCTGGGTTGAATTGTATTAACTCTGTATTGCAGTTGCTCTTGTGCAGGCCTTATCTCTCTTGCTAGATTGTTAGCATTGTGAGTGCCAGACCTTATTATACATAATAAGTTAAGTAGGTGCTTAAGAAAAGTCTGTTAAGTTGAGCTGAATTGTGTGACTTAGCCATAAACACCATGAGGAAGGAGCTCCGAAAAGCCTGCTCTAAATCTCCGGAAGTAGAACATCCAGCTGGGGTTAATGACCATAAGAATTTAGTGCACTGGCGCTGAATATCTTCCCCAGTGACCCTGCCTCAGCAATATCCATTTAGTGCAGTTAGGCTTTGTTTGGAGGGTTCTCCTTAGCTCCAGATACTGGCAGATTCCCTCCTACCTGAGCACGGTTTAAAACAGATTCATTTGGTAAATGCTAAGTACGTTTTATTTGTATTGCACATTCTCTAAAGCATTTTCAGTTGGAACCAATGATATATTGAGAGGGAGAAAAGTGTATTCCAGAAAGCCTGTGCTTCACCAGATGAAAAGCTGTCTTTTAGGTAGTCACACAAAATCATAATATGACATTTTAGCATTGTTCAATATACTGAGTAGGTTTAGATAACTTTTATGACAACATATTGTGTTTGATAATAAATTTTAAAGCCATGTGTATAGTATCAGACATGTAAAACTGTTACCTTTTGGCCAGCACTGATATTTTTCCTAATGACAAACTGCTTTCTAAGAGACATTAGAAGTATTTGATGAAGAATAAACTCATAAACTGTTGGAATTCAAAGGAACCTCAAAGAACATGTAGCCCAACAAGCATAAAGAGCTTGAAGGGATCTTAGAGGTCATTCAGTTCCACTGCCTTCATTTTAGATGAGAAAACTGAAGTCCAGAGAGGATAAGAGACTTTTTCAATGTCACACAGCTTATCACTGGTAGTCAAGGAAGGATTTAAACCCAGATCTTTGAACTCCCAACTTAACACCCTTTCCCTTTTGCCATGTTTACTTTTAACGATAACAAAATATTTATTATAGATGAAAAATGGCACATTTTATAGCACTGTATTTACAAATTACTTTCACAAACATCATTATTTGATCTCCTCTTTGTATTTTAGAATCTTCAAATTAGAAGGGATCTCTCACAACCTAGTTGAACCCTTGTATGAACAGAAATCCCCACTTCAGTATTCCTGACAAATGTTCACAACTTTTTTGTGGATCTTACTAGCTTAGGAGACAATTGATTCCAGTTTGGGACAGTTCTAATTGCTAGGAAGATTTTTTTCTTATATTTACCACAAATCTTCCCCTTTGCAATTTTTATCCATTGTCCCCTGTCCTACCTTCTGGGGCCAAAGCAGAACAAGTCTATTTCCTCTTCCACATGACAATCATGATTGTCAGTGATTCTAGTCACCAATCCTTTTTGCTCTCCTCTTAACAATCTCACATTTGTCAGTGGCCTTTGTAAAAAGTAGAGCTCATGTGAACACAATACTCCAGACCTGGCCCATAAGTAGTCTGTTGAGATCTATTTCAAAACCATTTCTCTCATACAATGTGTTAGGTATCCCTTCCAGATTTGTTTCATTCCTATCAAGTTTCATCCACAAATGTAATAAGTATGCAGTCTAGGACTTCATCCAAGTAACTGATAAAAAAAAAAAGAGTCAAATAGCACAGGACCAAGGACAGATCCCTGGGGCACTGGCTGAGACCATACACACACACACACACACACACACACACACACACACAGAGCATTATGCTACCATGATACTGATCGATACATTTTCCTCTTTATCTTTTGTAATATAAGGATTTTATACATACATTTATATATTCAGCAATTAGATCTAATGAATTATGTTCTTGGTATTACAGAAAAGCGTGAGATGGATTAATTTGGAAATATCAAAGTTATGTGAAATTGATCAGCAATTACCATATAAAGAAGGAAACCAACCATTGGTGCCATGTTACTTGTGTGAAAAATTATTTCTGATTTTTGAGTAATAGTGAAACTTCATGATTATTTTTTTAAAACTTTATTTTATTCTGAACTTAAAAAATAAAACAAGCATTTCCATAATATAGCAGAATAGATAAAAAGATGATTGCACAGGAAATTGCAAATCTATTATGTACAACTTGCTATTACTTTTAAATACATAATAAAGTTATCATGTAACTTTCTTTTTTCTTTTTCTTTCTTCCCTCCTCCCTGTCCTAGAGATGCATCTGTCTGTCTGTCTATCTATCTATCTGTCTATCTGTATGTATGTGTATGTATATATGTGTGTATGTTTATATATATGTACACACATAATATAAATATATATGCATAATTTTAGTCAAGTTACAATGATTGACTTTAGACAATTTTAAATCTACCAAAGAAGTAGTGAAATATATTTTATATGACTCAGTGGTTAGAGTATTGGATTTGGAATCCAGTCTGGGTTTAACCCCAATCCTGATAGATATTAGATATGTGACTATTCTCTCATCATTTAGAGTCTCAGACCCTCAATTTTTTCATATGTAAAATGGGAATCATAGCTATTGTACCAAACTAACAAGATTGTTAAGGAATTTAACGATATATTTAATTTTGCAAACCTTAAGGCCTTATTTTGATATCAGCTGTTATTACAATAGGATAAGTAAAGTATTCTTATTATTTGTATTAGTAATAATGCTACTAATGATAACACCTTGAATTTTGCATAATGGTCTCCACTATATTGTCACAAAGCATTTTCAGACTGATTGTGTTATTTGATTTTTATAGAAAGGTATTATTTTCCACATTTCACAGATAAGCAAACTGGCACAATGAAAGTAAATTATTTGTTCCATGTGTGCATTAATGACAGAACCAGGACTAGAACCCACGTTTCTTGATGCTTGGGCCATTATTGTTATTGGTATTTGCCCCCCGTCACCACCCACTAAACATCACAGTGGTTTGAATCTTGCCTCTTAGACTTGTTGCTGTTTAATTGTTTCAGTCATGTTTGACACTTTTTGACCTCATTTGGGGTTCTCTTGGCAGATATACTGGAGTGGTTTGTCATTTTCTTCCTCAGGTCATTTTACAGATGAGGAAACTGAGGCCAACAGGATTGAGTGACTTGTCAAGGGTCAAACAGCTAATAAGTGTCTGAGACTAGATTTGAACTCAGGAAAATGAGTCTTCCTGACTCTAGGCCTGGCATTCTATCCACTGTACCACCCAGCTGCCCCTGAGACTTTTTAGTTGTCTAAACATAGGGAAATTGCTTAGCTAGCAAGATGGGGGATGACAGGCAGCCTGATGGAGTTGTCCTTGAATGAAGGAAGACTTGGGTTCAAGTCATGCCTCTGACATATCCTAATTATATGATGACTCTGGGCAAGTTATTTAACTCTTGGTATCCTTTAAATAATTCTCTGAGACTTTAAGTTGAAGAGAGGTGCTGATATCCATAAATAAAAAGGATTTCTAAACATGGATTTCCCTATACTATGAAAATCTCACAACTAGACCAATTGAAGTCAGAGAAGGAATAGTGTACCATGATACCATACCAATGAAAATGAAGTAGTGCCTACTTCACAGGGTTATCATGAATATCAGATGAGGTGTTTGCAAAGCACTTTGTAAATATCAGTCATAGTATAGCCTATTTTAAAGGTTGTTGCTTGTAGTCATCTCATTTTTTTTTAAAATTAATAATAAGAATAATCTATAGCTTCAGTTAAACCAAATAATTTTATTGGCACAAAATATTTTTATATTGGCACATTTTTTGGATATTTCTGGTATAAGATGTGTTCATGGATGGAAAATCCATTTGTGTCATATGAACAAACTTGCAGAGGCAATAGGAATAGGAAGCACAAAAACTGAAAGGGACCTCAAGAATCTTTACTAAACAGGCTTCATCACATTCACAAGTTGGCAACCTTTCAAAAGCAGTCAGCCAAGATCCTAACCCCTAGTTATCTGGCAAGCCAGTGCTAGGCAGGGAGGGTGATAGTGATGACCATGCACAGATTCTAATGGGTGGGGCTACAGTTTGCCAACTCAAGAGTAGTGATGAGATATTTGAGAAAGTGCATCCTCTCAAGATGGAGAGAGAAGCTGGGAAGGGGGAGGGAGGAATAATAAATAATAACTCATATATTGGAAAGAAAAGTGGTAATTGTTGATCAAAAGACCACTAAATGATAAATCTGGGTACCATGTTTGATGGAATCACCTTAAAAATTACTGGCCACCCCTAATCTCAAACTAATCTGCTCCAAGGTGGGGTAATTCTTGTCTAATTTTTAAAGATCTTCAGTTCTATGGTCACATTTACGTGAAAGTTTTTAGTTCACACCCATTCTGACCATTACCAAGTTCTCCCTGATAATTGACCAAATTCTTTCTCCAGATGTTCCTAAAGCCATACATATCTCCTTTGTGGAAATGAAGAGCCAATGATCATTATCCATAAGTGAGAAATGGATTCTATTTGAGATGTAATTATTAATCTTATTGGAGATATCAAATTAACACTTAAAATTGCACCTATCTAGTGACTAATTGAAAGGGCTTTGGGCTATGAAATCCTTCTTTATTATTCTGGTCTGTGACTTTTTTGTATCTCATTTTACACCTCATCCAAATACTTAATCATCTTATTATATTTACCTACCATAAATCTTGGAGGTTCATCAATTAACATCTCTGTAGAACATTATTTTGACCTCTAGGTAAATTCTCTATGACAAAACAATGAGTCTGCTTTCCCATCCCCCCATGCCCATCTCCAGTTGAAATTTTACAAAGTATTCTGAACTCTGCTTTGAACCTTGCCACTAATTTTATTTTCTTCAAAGAGAATATTATTTCTCTTGCATATTGTCATTTCCTTGAAGAAATATAAATTAATGGATCCAAATGCAATGGGAAAAGACAAATGTCTACTTGATGTCAAAGTCGTTGGGTTTTTTTTTCACTTGACGCACAAGGTTCAAGAAAAATACAGATGAGTACTGTGAATGAGTTGTTGTCCTATGGCAACTTTGGGCTCCCTTACTGGGAGAGGGTAGGGGCAGTAACACCCAGAGGATTAAAAGGATTAGTAGGTGATTAGCAAGCAGCAGAGAGTCAATAAAAACAAGCCACAAAAATGTGGGTGGGTATGGTCCAAGCAGTGAGAGAAGTATAGAGATCAAAGCCAAGAATTGAGGTTAGAGATCTAGGAGACCAGGCAGAAAAACCTGCTTGCAGTTTGGGACCTTTAAAACTGAGAGTAGGGGCTACACAAAACTGAGAAAATAATTCCAAAGAAGCAGAATTCTTTGAATTATAACAATTGGCTTCATGGAAAAGATCAGTTCTGGGCAACATCATCTGATGGTAGCAGTAGCTAGTAGTACTGTACCTTCTCTGCCCTCCCCTCCCCTCAATTTCACTTAAAACAATAAAGTTATGGAGCCAAATGCTCTCTGGAGCTTTTGGATGTTTATCATTCCATGTCCATACAGCATATTCCTGTGGTTTCCTAATACAATTTATTCATGGTCAGACAGGTTCCCCCAGCAGCCTAGCTACTCCTCAGGATGGCCCACAAGGGCATCGTTTCCACAATAGTGCATTATACTAGTGGTCTAAAATAGTGGCTGCATGCTCCAAAGTGCTTGTATTACTGTCAAAGAGTAAATCACATTGGGAGAATCTGGGTCAACTCTTGCTCTTCTTTGTGATTTTTATGGCACAAAGTACAATAATGCTTCCTATTCATGGCCCACTTTTCCAAGGAGATTCAAGTGTCTTTCTTTTCTTTTTTTTTAATTTTCAGTCTTGCTGATGAACACACTTTCTTTTCCTTGCTGTAACAAATCCACAGTAGCATTGCTGGAGAAATGGAAATGAATTCAGCCACACTTCATATTTATACCAAACATATTCAACATTCCAGAGAGTCCATTTCCTGAAACAATGCATTAATATATGAATCAGAGATGAAATCTTGATCAGGGAAGCCAGTTGAGGCTATGCATGGTGTTAATTGCTCCTTAGAGCATTTTAAAGGCTGCTTAAAAACAAGCAGATAAGCATGGTGGGTGTCCTGCTGATGGTATCCATAAACATAAGCCCAAAGACCAGAGATAGCACAAAACATTTCCACAGCCCTTTCTGTTGGTTCCCTCCAGACATTTACAGGATATAACAGAGGAAGGCAAAGTGAAACTTTTTCTTTACCAGGAGAATGAGCACAGTAGGAATCTTGGCACATGTATAGTAAACCCTCCCTCCTCTAGGCCATCTACACCCAGCTATAGTGTAAAGAGGAAAGTAAATGAGCTAGTATTGACATGTGTTCTTTGCCTGTGGGGAAAATCACTTTCACTAGGTAACAAACTCAGTCAGAAGGGAGACTTTGGGATCACTTCATCAGCTGCTGAAGTTCTGCCACCTCTATTGTGGAACATGGCATCTGTTTAATAGATGCATGCAAACAAAATGTAATTACCACTGTTGGAATCTGTACTGACACATGGTTAACACTCCTATTCTTATGAATGGGGAAATAGGAATTTTTTTTTTGCTCTTGAAAAAAAGAATAATAGATTTATGTCTTACATGACCTAACACACACAGAATTCTCACATGACTTTTTCTCACATTCCATGATTTCTAAGATGATTCCCATTTAACTCAACTGTTACTGATGTGAATAGCTGCTGAGCTGTAGGGTTGAAAGTATTAAGAGTATTGAAATAGGAAATCTAATTCAGAGATAAAGAGCTAGGAATTATCCTTATGGGAACAACATTTCCATTTCAATTCTACAATTAAAAAATGCCTTCTATGAGATAGACAAACAAACAAAAACATAACAAAAGAAGGCAGTAGTTCCTGACCTGAAAAAGATTACACTTTACTGGAGGAATACAACATATACACAAATAATAATGAGGAAAATTGAAGTAGAAAATCCTATCAACTCGGGTGACATGGAAAGGCTTCATGGAGGCGGCTTCATGAATTGAGGCTTAAAGAAAGACAAAGTTGCAAAGAGATAAAGAAGTAAAAGAATATTCTAGGAATATTCTAGGAATCCTTAAAAGGCAAGAAAAATATTCCCAAATATTATTGGCCCAGGTAACTAAGGCTCAAGACTTTTACATGGCTTTCTGATAATTCAAGAACATTGAGGAGGCCTGTCCATGAGGACTCAGTGACATTTAGCCTTGGTATATATACACACACACACACACACACACACGCATATGTATATATACACACATACATACACATATATACACACATACGTACACATGTATGTATATATAGATATATAATACACACATATGTACATATACATACATACATATGTGTGTTTACATGTGTATGTGTGTATGTGTGTGTGTGTCTTCCATGATCTTATGAGGAACCATATCTTTCCCTTTTGACCAGACGAGTTTCTGAATGGAAACTATGGGACCACAATAATCTAGGTCAAGTGCTGTATCCTTGTTGCGTAATCCTTCCTTGTTATGGCTAAACAAGCCTTCTTTTGTTATCTATTAGAAGGGTATTGTAGGAGTATCTTATTTCATTCCAATTTAGAACCTGAGTTATATCAGTCTAGCCTTAATCAAACCTTTTTTATGGAATATCCAGTTTAGGAAAATTTCAGTAGTTCAGTTTAGCTGGTGTAATGAGTATATCAAAGTGAATAAATGAAATAATTCTGCAAAGGTTGGTGGGGGCCAGATTTGGAGAAGGGAGTCATTTGTAAACCCTACATTTGGATTACTCGGTTGCTGGAATAATTGATTGTCATTAAAACATTCTGAAACGTAAAGGGGAAATTTCACTTTTTTTTCCATCTTGTGAGTTTGGAACTCTCAGAAAAGTGGCTGTATTTTTGTTGGAAATTAATAAGGGGAAGGAAGTTCTGAGGGGTTTCTTCTGAATTATGGTTGTAGCAATGGGCATGCCTATTTACTACTTTTCTCTCTATTCTTTTGGGAGAATGGATTATTCACCTTATCACTAAATAGGCCATAAGTTGAGCTAAAGAATAGACTCTGAGTTGTTAAAGGAGGTGGTGTTAAGAGGAAGGTAACCTTAAGGAAAGTACTAGGCCTGGGGTTAGGAAGACCTGTGTTAAAATACAGACTCAGACAATCACTAGCTATGATTCTGGGCATGTTAATTTCTGTTTCCCTCAGTTTCTTGAATTTTAAAATGGAGATAATCACAATATATACCTCGCAGGATCAAATGAAACATTTATAAAGCACTTAGCGCAGTGCCAGGTACATAGTTGGTACTATATAAATGCTTACTTAATTTCCCTTCTTCCTACCCCCCTTACATAGCAAATATATTTCTTGGCTGAATAAATCACACCTCTTCAACTCAGACCTCAGGCTTTTATTTAAGTGTGATCAATACATCTTACCTCTTTCCTTCAATGGTGAGACGGGAGACTGATTCTGGATTAATGGACACTCTGCACTAGTCACTGTGTCAGTTAATTATGCTTAACTATTTTTCATTCATATAAGAAAAAGTTAATTTGGCATATTTATGAGGTGAGTACTGTGTATCCAAAAAGGACTGTGACATAAGGTGGTTCAGCAGATGTACTGTTCCATTTCAGTCTCTGCATCCTTAGAACAGAAATTCTCAAAGTATGGTCTGGAGACTCCTGGGACTCCATGACAGCCTTTTTTGTGTTGGGGGGAAGGCAAGAGGTTAAGTGACTTTCCCAAGGTCACACAACTAGCATGTGTATCTAACGTCTGAGGTCAGATTTGAACTCAAGTTCTCCTGACTCCAGTGCCGGTGCTCTACTCACTGTGCCACCTAGCTGCCCTCATGACAGCCTTTTATGGAGGTCAAAACTATTTTCATAACATGAGAATTTAATTTCTGATGTAGTAAATATCATTAGAAAAACCCATATAACCAAAATTATTGGAGGATTCTCCTCAATAATTTTTGAGAGTATAATGGGGCTCTGATAAAGAAAAAGTTTGAAAACCCTGCCCTGGAAATAGCAATGTCTGACTAGCAGTCAATCAATATTTATTTATGCCCCACCCCAGTTCAATAATATTATATTATGGGTAAGAAAACTGATGCTCACAAAGCAAAAATGACTTGTTCAACCATCCAACTAGTGCGCAGAGCCAGGGTTAGTCTGAGTCTTCATCGTCCCCCCTCATAGATTGCCCCTGGAGCATCTTCATATTCTTCCATAATGTTGAGAAGAGATTTCCTGGATTTCACGTTGGTCAATGCTCTCTTTGATTCTTCATTTAAGCCATGTTTCGAGAGGTTCAGTGTTTGTAGTTTACAATTCCACATTTCCAAGGCCTCACACAGGAGCTTCATTCCTTCATGACCAAATAAATCATAGCTCAGGTCCAAGGTTTTTAGGCTCTCACTGCTATAGATAACAGGAAGGAGATAATGAGAACAAGTAGAAGTGAAATTACCCAGGATATGCTTTCCTTCAGTATATTTTTCAGTATTTTTGGGGGGTCTCCTTTAGCAAGTCAATGACTTGTTTTTCATGGTTTTCTCACATCCTTCTCATTTCTCTTCCAATTTTTCCTCTACTTCTCTAACTTGCTTTTCCAAATACTTTTTGAGCTCTTGCATGGCCTGAGACCAGTTCACATTTTTCTTGGAGGCTTTTGTTGTAGGTTCTTTGACTTTGTTAACTTCTTCTGTTTGTATGTTTTGGTCTTTGTCACCAAAGAAAGAATCCAAAGTCTGAGACTGAATCTGGGTGCGTTTTTGCTGCCTGGCCATATTCCCAGCCAACTAACTTGACCCTTGAGTTTTTCAGTGCGGTATGACTGCTTGTAGAGTTTAGAGAACTATGTTCCATGTTTGGGGGGATGCGCCAGCTCTGCCACACCAGCACTCCTCCTTCCCCAAGAACCCCCAACCCAGACTGGACTTAGATCTTCAGCAGGCTCTTCACTCCTGCTCTGATCTGCCACTTAATTCCTCTTACCAAGTGGGCCTGGGGCAGGAAGCAACTGCAGCTATACTTCTGTAGCTGTCCCACCTCCACTGCCCCTGGGGCGGTAGCTGAACCGCAAACTCCTTCCACTCTCTCAGCTTTTCCCACTAACCTTCTCTGTTGTCTTTGGTGTTTGTGGGTTAAGAAGTCTGGTAACTGCTGCAGCTCACTGATTCAGGGTGGTAGGGAACACTCCACCTGGCTCCTGGTCTGGTTGGTCCGCGCTGCTTATGCTGGGCTCTGCTCCGCTCCACTCTGCTCCCAGCTGTGTGCGGGATAGACCTCACCCAGAGACCATCCAGGCTGTCCTGGGCTGGAGCCCTGCTTCCCTCTGCTGTTTTGTGGGTTCTGCAGTTCTAGAATTGGTTCAGAGCCATTTTTTATAGGTTTTTGGAGGGACTCAGTGGGGAGCTCAAGCTAGTCCCTGCTTTCTAGCTGCCATCTTGCCAGGATATGCTTTCCATACTTCCCTTGAGTCTGGTATTTCAGGATCAAATTTTCTGTTCAGCTTTGGTCTTTTGGAAAGTTTTTAAGTCCCTTATTTTACTGAATGTTCATCTTTTCACCTGAAAGATTATACTCAGTTTTGCTGGGTAGTTGATTCTTGGTTGTAATTCAAGCTTCCTTACCTTTTGGAATCTCTTGATAAATATTTGTTAAGTGCTTGTGAAGCATCAGGCATTCTGCTAAGCACTGGGGACGTATAAAGAGGTAAAAGAAAGATCGTACCCTCGAGGAGCTCACCGTCTAATCTGGGGAGACAACAGACAAATAACTCATACAAATGTATACAGAATTAATGGGAAATAATTAACAGGCACTGGATTTAAGAGGGGTTTGGAAAGATTTTCTTTGGAACTTAAAGGAAGCCAGAGAAGCCAGTAGGTGAGGAAGAAAGAGAATGCTTCAGGCATGGGGGACAGCCCGAGAAAATGCTGGGAGACAAGGGACAAAGTAGTCTTGCTTGTGGAACAGTCAGGCGGTCAGAGTGGCTGGATTGAATAATACAAAGCAAGGAGTAAGGTATAAGAAGACTGGAAAGATAAGAGGGGGCTAATTATAAAGGGCTTTAAATGCCAAATAACAGATGCTATAAATGATTCTAGAGATGATAGAGGAGCCGCTGGGTTTTACTAAGTGGATGATTGACATGCTTGGACCTACACTTTAGGAAAATCACCTTTTTGGATAAATGGAGTATAGCTTGAATGAGAGAGACATCCGAGGCAGCAGATCCACCAGAAGGCTATTACAATAGTCCAGATGTGAGGTGATGAAGGCCTGCAGAAGAGGGGTGGCAGTCTAAGGGAGAGAAGGGGCATGTTTGAGAGTTGTAGCAAAAAGTGAAATTGACAGGCCTTGGCAACAGATCGATTTTGAGGCTGAGAGATAGAAAGGAGTCAAGAATGACACGTAGGTTCAAAGCCTAAGGGGCTGAGAAGGTGATGTTGTCCTCAAAACAATAGCCAAAAATGGATGTATTGGGCATGAGGAGAAAGTTAATAAGTTTGGTTTTGGATATGTTGAGTTTAAGATGCCTGCTCTCCATCCATTGTGAGATGTCTGAACGGCAGTTGGAGATGCGAGATTGGAGGCTTGCGGAGAAGTTAGAGCAGGAGAGGTAGATTTGAGAATCATCAGCATAGAGTTGTTAATTAAATCAATAGGAGCTCATGAGATTACCAAATGGACGATTATAGAAGGAGAATATAAGATGGGCTAGGATAGAACCCTTTAGAAACCCTAACTGTAGAGGGTAGGATCTGGATGAGGATCCAGCTAAGGAGACAGGTAACAAGTGATCTGATAAATAAGCAGGAAAGAGTTGGGTCCCAAAAACCTAGAGAGAGAGGAGAAGAGAGTGATCAGTAGTATCAAAGTCGGCAGAGAGGTTGAAGGGAACAAAGACTGAGAAGAGGCTATTAAGACAGCACTGGTAATTTTAGAGAGAAATGTTTCTGTGGAATGATGATTTCAGATGCTGGATTGTAAATGTTAGCAAGAGAATGAGGGAAGAGAAAGTGGGGGCACCTATTTTAGGGGGTCTTTCAAAGGAGTTTAGCCACAAAGAGATATAGAACATAGAGACAGAGATATAGATGAGATATAGGATGATAGTTATTGTGAATGAAAGAGTGGAGGGAGGATGGGGGAGACATGGAAAAAGTTTGTTGGCAGTATAGAGGAATAGAATAAACATAAATGATATAGTGGGGATGACAAACAGGGCAATCTGATGGAGGAGATGGGATAGAATAGGATTGCTTGTGATTGTGTTAGCTTTATTAAGAAGTGAAGCTTCCTCATCATATGGGACAGAATGAAGGAGATAGTGCTGGAAGGCAGATGATTAATGTGAGGTGAGGAAGAGGGGAGAAGAGAGAGAGCTCGTGGTGAATAACTTCATTTTTTCCCTGTAAACTGTAAGGCAATGATCTCAATTGAGAGGATGGAAAGAGGGGGAGCCATGGGAGGTTTGAGGAGAGATAAAAAAGGCTTGGGAAAAGCCACTGTGGAAAGTGAGAGTGAGTTGATAATGGAGGTTTGTTTAGCCACAGTGAGGGCTCAGTTGAGGTTGTATAATATATTTGTAGTGAAACCAATCAGAGCAATTGTATGATATTCTACACCACCTTCTTTCCGTACTAAGTGTATAGGAATGAAGGTAGAAGAAGGGTGGAAGAGATCCAAGGATGAGCCTTAGCAGAGTGAAATAGGATATATGGTAAGGAGACTAGGGACTCAAGAAAAGAAGATAATGTAGAGCTGAGCTAGTTCACTAAAGGGTCATGATCAGAAAAAAGGGTGCCTAGTTAGGGGTTATGGCCTGGGAGAGAGATAGCAGGCCAAGGGATTGACAGTAACATTGTGGACAAAGAGCAGAGTTTGGTAATGGAAGGCAGAGGGAGAAGTGAAAAGACAGTCAAGAATGTGGATATACATGGTGCATTTGTGGTATGAATCTCTGAGTGTGACTGAGGTGGGGTGAGAGTAGGTCATGGGAAATGCACAGATTGAGGGATTGAGAAATTAAGGCATTTGAGGGTGAATCAATACATATGTTGATATGCTCTAGTATGAGGGCAGGAGTTAGGGGGGAGAGAAAAATTATGAGATGGGTACCAAATTTATTTCAGAAGGAAGAGGTGTAATCTGGAGGTTTGTAGACAACAGCTATCAGGATTTTAACTGAATGGTAGACATGAAATTCATGAACCTCAAAGAAAATGAGGTTACTGAGTAATGGAGGTAAGGGGAGAACCTGGAAGTGGTGAAGGAGAGTAAGGAGTATTCTAACTCATCTACCTTGACCAATGAGTTCAGGGTAATAAGTGAAAATGCAGCCAATACTAGAAATGGTGGCCATAGATGCTGTGTCTTCCAGAGGAAGCCAGGTTTCAATAATAGCTAGGAGACAGGAGTGGGAGACGAAAAGGTTTAGGATGATTGAAAGTTTAATACCTGTAAAACAGGTATTCCAGAGGACACAGTGGAAGGGATGAATGACACCAGGTTAGAAAAAGGGATACGAATAAGGAAATGCATGGTAGAAGATAGCGAATGGTGTTTGGATGTCATAAATAGGGATTCAGAATCACCGGGATGTATAGAGTATAATCAGGTGTGAGAATGTTCATCATTGAGTACAAAGCTCCACACCTCTTCTCAGAGGAGGCTGAAGATCAGTGTGGAGATGAATGGAAGAAAAGATGGAAGGCAGATGGTCATATCAGAGATCCCATTTCATTTTTCCTTTTCTCTCTGAAGGCTAAAGATTAGGTAGGAAACTGCAGCAGGAGAAAGAAGTCAATCTTGCACATTGCCATGGATTTTCCTCTTCCTCTTTCCTCTAGAGAAAGGTAGAGTAGGAGAGGAGGGCTGAGGCCAAAGGGAATGTGTACCTCTTTGCACCAGAAGTTCTCTACATCCCAGCTGGGAGATCAGGCTGCCAGTAGGAGGTGGAAGTTGTCTTTTGCTGACACAGATGGAAGTCTCTGTTTACCTCAACTAGCCTTTCCGCAGGGAACAGAGATAAAGGGGGTGGTAAGAGGAAGGTCTTGCTTCCCTTCTCACATGGGATTGTGAACCAGGTGGAAGCAGCAGGAAATGGAAGTCTCACGGTGAAGGGAGATGTTATTTTGGGGCAAACAAAGTAGTTCATTCTGGTCCCCCATCTAGAAATAATTGTCAAATTTCATAATGATGTAAAAAAACCTCTAAAAATATTTTTTAATTGCTGAATTCTTATCCATTGACATGGTAAAGTGGCTATACAAGTAGGTACCAAAAAAAAAAAACAATCAACATATTTATTGAGTGTCTTCCCTACACCCTGCACTACATGTAGTAAATGATATGGGGAATACAGAAGAAATAGAAGATGTGATCCCCATCCTCAGTGCATTTCTATTCTATTTGTGGAGATACAATGAAAACAAAAGAAACTTCTATGAGCCATGAAAAACTGTCTGTGCTTAATTAATGAGTTGTGTGAAATAGGCTAAAAATCTTGGAGGAGTTCAGTGAGAATACACATTGGCCTGGAAATATCTGGGAAAGATTTCTGGTGGGCTGGGTCTTGAAAGATGAGGAGTATTTGCAGAAGTATTATATGGATGAGAGAAGGTAGTATATCCCAGGCAAAGGATCATGAAGGGACTAGGCTGATTTTAGCAGAGGAAATGTTGATGAGTATCAGGAAATAAAGCTGGATGAGTATGGGAGCGTTAGGTGGAGGGCCATGAAAACTAGACAGACGAACTGAGACTGGTGTCTGGGGCAATAGGATATAATTACACTTAAAAAAAATAATCAGGGGATTGACTTGATGAAAGCAATATTTAAAGAAGATTAATGTGATTGCTGTATGCAAGATAGATTGAAAGGAAGAGAACCTGGAGTCATCCCTGAGTTTATTTCACTGTTGATTCATTTCCAAACACCTTGTGTATATTTCTACTTAGCATCTGTTTTTAAAGGAATCTGGGTAAAGGTAAACAAAGCAATTTACAACAGTAGTCTGGGTATTTGGTTAGGCTTTGAAGCAATGTGGAAGCATCCTTTAATTCTTTTCCTCTTCACCTACCAAAAAATGACAATACAGAATTTCATAAAGCAAGCTCAAGTGTATTTTCATTCCCAAAGTGTCATTTGAGGTTTTATGAAATGAGTAACATTTCCAGGCCCCACCTCTACCGTGAATGCTCCAGAGTTGCTTCCAGATGATGATATGTTTGCTGTTAAACTTGGAGATTCTGGAGATTTATCTTGTACAATTGGAAGTTTTCTTTCCATCCCCCGCCTTCTATTTCTTTACCTTTCATTGGGTGGTTCACTTTGTATGACCTTGTGATGTCTTCAATTCTCTTGTCTTGTTTATTTTTTGCCATGTTCTTTAATTCATGTAGCTTTTCTGTGAGTCTCTTCAATTAAATTGTAAGCTCGTTTCTGGCAAGGAAGGCAAGGTCCTTAGTGTTTTGTGTGGTGCTGAGTATGTGGTTGATAAGTGGTCAACAAAAATTTAGTGGTCCAAGTTGGAAGAGTCTTCCTTACATTTCCTTTTTCATGCATGTTAAGGACAAAGACACTGGCTATTTTGTATACTAGGAAGCATAGTCCAACTCTAACTGGAAAGAGTCCATTTTTTATCATGTTTCCCATGGTGCAAAGTAAAAGAGACAGTAAAACCTTTGGTAAAGTCTCTTTGTTAGGAATAAAGCCCCAGAGGTGTCCAGAAATACCGTCAGTCAGGTGTTTATGAATAAGCAATTACATCACAGAACTATTTAGTCCTTTCTATTTCTGAAGAACCTTAAACTAATCACAGTCACACAGTGCACATGGTGAATCTTTCTTTAGTTTCTTCTCATCTATATCCTTTTTCTGTTTTCTTCAAGGAAATCTTCAACCAACCACCCTCTTCCAAATTCCTAAGTGAAACCATGTCCTATGTCTGCAACATTCCCAGCATTTGTCCGGAATGTTTAAAATGCTTCAGGAAAAGGCCTTCATTGATCAAATCTGACGAGTTTATGGCTGCAAGTGTTTGCAATGAGCTTCATTTGAAACTTGGATTAACCAGCTTCCAGGTTTGGCTCCAAGCATCCTGATGAAGGTGGGTGTGATCAAGGAAATGCTCTGAATAGGTACATGTGTGTGTGACTGTAGAAGTCCCAAAGAGTTAAGAATGCTAAGCTAAATCAACTATAGCCAGCGTAAGGATCATTTGCAGAAACCTTAAATATTGAGTTGGGAAAGGGAAAGGTTTTACACCCACAAGAGCTTTTCAAGGTTGTATACAAGAGTTGTATACAAGTCCATTTAAAAACAAGAACAACCACAACAGCAGGGCAAAAAAAAATAAACAAAAAAACCCCTTTTATTTGAAAGAGATGATTATAAAAGTGAAAATAAAGGTTTTAGTCATTTAGACTCTAGAGTGTAATAAAGATTGCCC